>NC_042615.1:621836866-622136866 GCF_901001135.1 Rhinatrema bivittatum | reverse complement strand
TTCCATGGTTTCCAATATCTACAGTCTTTTTGGGCTCCTTGTTCCAGATGACTTGCAGGAGGCACCTTGCAATCTTCCGACTGGAGTCTGGATAACTTCACTTCCACTTATGTTTGAACCATCAATTAATCCCCGCTTTTTACTCACAGCATTTCCAAGTTTTAACCGGCTTCCATGCTTCAGTTCTGCCTCACTACTTTCCAGCACTGCACAAACGCTCGACTCAGCCATTGTGCCTCGTCATCCGAGCAAAGACCTTGCTGGCATTTCTCTTGGATCTTCCCTGGTTTCTACTACCCTGCCAAAGGGAACCCCTGTCCTTTGTGAAGGCATAATTGAGAGCCCATCTACCCGAAGTCCTGCAAAGACATCACATTTCCTCTTGCTTTGAGGACAGCACCATCTCTCAGCGATCCTTGCGCTTCAACATGTCTTGAGTATAAAGCTGTCGGTGATGGTTTGAGATGCTATCGCTGGTTGCTGTCTGGTCTCGGAAGAGTCATGAGCTTGCTTCATCAGCCCACTGAAGACACCTTTCCATCTTTGTCCCTCCTAGTATAACTACCTCCAGCATGGTTCTCAAGTACTTCAGAGGACGCCTTGTTACCTACTCTTCCATAGGCTGTAATTAGAAGGTCCTCCCTTACCAAGGCTCTGACCTGCTAAATGGCACCTGACAATTTTCTGTCATCTGTCAAGACAACCCAAGGGTCAGTATCATCTTTAAAACCAAGAAGACCTTGAATCATAGCCTCTTTTAAGGGTTCGGCCTCCAAAGCAAACTGTAAGAAGGCCTGTTCCCCTACCAGTTCTTGTGCTACTTCTAAGTAACATTTCATCATCATGGGATTACCTCTAGCAACAGTAAGTTACCAGCATCTATGCCAGAATACAGTTTGAATACCAGCAAGAGGATTTCCATGTTCAGTCCGTTGCCAGAAAGTAAAATCCACTCTACGACTACCTGGAAATAGCCTCCTTACTTAATCTATGACTATTGGAATACCGCAAGCAAGGAGTTTCATGCTTGTCACCTTGCCATTGAAATCTCTGTCTTGCTCTTGAACTACTATCCAGTGCCAAATGCTACATATGTCTCCTCATGCTCAACTAGGGCTTAGATACCCATTGAAACGTTTTCAGTTTTCAAGAAATATCAAGTTCACCGGTACTCCCCAGTTTGCTGCCAGACTCCTCATCTACAGCCTCGGCTGCAGTAGAATCTTCGGAGTTCAGCCTTTCTTGAATCCTTCAATTCTACTTTAATTCTGCGGTTCTGTTCTTTATCGTTCACCAGCTTCAGCTTTGGGAAAACTCAAGTACGGATTTCCATCAACTAATCTCCCTATCATTTCCAAGACAGTATATGGACGAGACTCTTTCTACGACCTTGATTGTCTTTATCCGAGTAAGAACCCAAGATGCAGTCCAGCTACCCTGCAAACCATTGTGATGTATATTCTGCATCTTCAGTGATGTTCTTGTGTATGTCCTCATCTGAAACTTTGACTACCTCTGTTCCATGCCTTCAGCCTTATATACTTCATTGCTTCAGTCCCTCACCAAAGAATTCCAGCTCCAGTTCTTGGACCTTCGATCACCCCCTGATGGTATGGATGTTATTGCTTCGACCCTTCCAAGCTGCAGAAAGGAGGCTTGAGAAGGGGGTCTTTGAGGAGGAGGTGCTGTTTCAGTGCTGCTCGTGGGCCCCAGCTACGAGCAGCCTCTTACCTCTCACGGCCCGAGCATCGATGTCCATTCCTCCTCTGTGTGGCAGGAGTGTTGCGACCGTCGCTGCTTGACGCCCTCACTCCGCCCTCTTTACCTCTGTGGCGACTCCCTCCGGGTCTGATGGACGGCTGGCTGCCACAGCGACTCCATGCCGTCTCCCTCCAGCGTCCCCAGACTGGCTCAACGTTGCAGATCCGCCATGTTGCCTGAAGACTTAGGGCTCGCGTGCGTGCGCGCGTGCTCTGATTGAAGTGATGACGTTATCCGCTTCCTATATTTAAAGGTCTCTAATTCGCTATCTAACTGAGTTAGCAAGGAGAGGATACGGATACAGATTCGGCTACGTTTCCTCCAAGCTACTCTGCCTCCTCGGACTTACCAGAGGTACCTGTTCCTCGGGGGCCTCGCTCTTTTCTTTATTTCAGATTACAGATAGGGACCGGTACTCGCTCCTTGAGAGCCCATGTTCCTGGACACTCTGAAGATTCTCTACTGCCTGGAAGCTATCGCTGCTATAAACAATTGTGAGTTACCATCGCTCTCTCAGAGCTTTCCCTGGAACCAGGTACTCACTCCTCGAGGGCCTAAACCTTTCCAGCTCCTGAGCTTCCTTGAAACCTTACGTGAGTTTTGTCATCTAGTTCTGTTCATGAACTCTGCCTACTTTGCCTACTCACTTTCTACAGTTTTTCAACAGCTCAGCCATCCTGGATCGCTGTTCCAGTACCTGAGGGACTACAGCCCTGCCGGGCATATCAGCTCACTACTGCCACCTCTGGTGGTTTCTAAAACCTATTTAATAAAAGAACTAATGTGTGTCTGTCTCCATACTCAAGCCTAGCTGGTGGTCCCTCTCGGGATATCCTCCCGGGGGTGTGGTCATCTGCCACCAGCCCAGGATCCACCCACTATTGTAGAAGATCAATAACAGACTGCTAACTCCTAGCTCTAACATATAGTTTTCCTAACAGATTGCTAACCCCTATCTGATTGCTCCGCCCATCCGGCATCAGATTCCTAACAGATTGCTAACTCCTCCCTCTTCAGGAGCCTGCAACACAGATTTCTAACAAGGAGCACCGCCGAGCCCTCTTCCTTACAGCCCGACGCTGAGGCCTTCTGGATCCTCCTCGTGGCAGGAGCCACTCTTGTTCCCCGTGCACCCTAGAGGCCGCTGCCACCCTTCCTTGCGAGGCAGGAACGCCGCCTTCGTTCTCTCTCTGCGGCAGATGGAGCACCGCCGACCTTGTCCTCACGTGGCTCAGAGGCTGCCGACATTGCCTCTCTTCCACAGCAGGGAGCTGCTTGGGTCTTCCACCTCCACGGCATAGAGCCGCCATCGTTCCAGTTTTCTTCGCGGCCTGTTGCCGCCAGCGTGGTCCCCTACTCCGTCTTCTTCACAGCATGAACACCGCCGCCGCTGTCCCCAGTCCTGGATTCCCCTAGGCGTACGGCCACGTCTCATCTCAGTACTTAAAGGGCCCACGTCGGGAAAATCCCTGCGACCCTGCCTGATGATGTCATCCCAACATCTTATCTTCAGCCCTATAAAAGGACTCCTTGCCAGTCCCTCGTCACCTTCGCAAGGATCCTGTCTGCTCCTGGATTCCTCGTCCTGTCTCATCTTCCAGGAGGCTTCTGAGGTCCATCATCTCTCCTTCAAGGTCTGCTGTTCTTTGTGGGAGCTCCCTTGTCTTCGTCCGTTGTTCCTTGTCTCTCATCGGATCCTGCGTTCTTGTCTGTCTCATGCCTTGACATTCCTGTCTTCAGATGTTCCTGTCTCTGGATGTTTCTGTCTTCGGATGTCCCAGTCTTCGTCGGTTCCTCTCTTCAGATGTTCCTGTCCTTGGATGTTCCAGTTCTTCGGTTCCCGTCTCCAGTTGTTCCAGTATTTCAGTTCCTGTGTCCAGTTGTCCCTGATCTTCTAGTTCCTGGCTCCGGGTATCCCAGCCTTGTCTCGCCACCGGATTCCACCTCCAGATGACCATCCTGAGTTTGCCTGAATCCATGTCTGAATCTGAGTCTGAGTCCTGTTCCGGTCATTGGAGCCTTGTTCCAGTCGGATCGGTCTTCAAGTGCTGCCCGGATTTCTTTCCTGTCCTAGCTTCAGTCCTGCGCTTGTCCTGCTCTCCGCATGGTCCGCAACCAGCCTCTTCAGGTTGTGTAGGGCGTACAGTGGGATAGGGTGGTCCGCGACCAACCCCATGGGGGGCTATGTAGGGCTCCCTGAGGGGCAGTGCCTGCCTAAGTCTCAAGTGCCTATGTCTCGTCCAAGTCTCCAAGTGCCTCGTCTCATCCAAATCTCCAAGCGCCTATGGCTCGTCCTTGTTCCAGAGACATAGCCTGTCCTCGACCTCTGTCCGTCCTTTCGCACCTGCCATTCCCAGGCAGCGGGTCCGAAAGGGCTATCCAGTGGCCGGAGGGCTACCCCAGAGACCAGCATTGCGTTACAGGGTCTCCTCTGGTGCATTCAGGTTTGGCAGAGGTCAGGGCCCCCGAGTCTTCTGCCTGTCCGCCCATGCTCAGATATGTCTCACCTGCCTTGATGCTTCTCCGGAGTTCTCCTCTGGGGCCATGCTGTGGCCCAAGGGCACACTCTCCCAAATCAGGACTTCTCCCTAGCACTCCCCAACAACTGGCCTTCAAATGTTACTGCTATTATTTTATTATACAACTGATTCACACAGCTGCTGTTCATGAAGTAGATACAAAACAGACTTCACAAGCTAATCCCATTTCCTGCTTTTAGTAAAGAATCAGACAGCTTACAGAATACATTACAGTCTTTGTCATGCACTCCCTGCTGAAGTCTGGGAAAATCCATCTTTTGTGCTCCCAGCAGTACAATCACTGTGTGAGAAGAGAAATTCTAATATTTGGGCATGCCTAGCATTAAACTTGTTCAAGAAAAATCGGGCAGAATCACTAACAGTTTAATATATTTGAACAGTAGGTGTCACTCTTCATTCATGCGATAAATTTAAAAATGTTTTCTTGAAGAAAAGACCTGGATTTAAAGGGTCAAATAAATTGTAGTTATCCCTTTTTATTGGAGTAACTTAATACATCTGTGACTAGCTTTCCAGCGCACACTCCCACTGAACTGACAATTCCACTATGCACCGGAAAGCAAGTCACAGATGTATTAAGTTACTCCAATAAAAAGATCTCAACTACAATTTAGGCATAATAATAATGCTGTTTCACGCCTTACCACAGAAGAGCTCAAAACATGGTAAAAAAAATCTAAATATCACCAACAAAATAAAAGGATAAATTATTCCAACCCTCACAATAGTATATCAAATATTATAAATAAACATTATGTAATAAAACAGATACTATTCAATCAAATATAAAAATGTAAGCAGGTAATACAGCTTAATATCCTCCTATAAAATCTGAATCTAAACAAATCCATTTAAATCCCTAAAGACCATCTACCCTAATCAAGCATATTTGATCGACTGAAATAAATGAATACTCCCATACTTCAAGCATTATTCTTTTCAGATAGAGGTCTGCTATCAAGCACAAAAGGAGAAGAACAAGTCTGAGGTAGCTGTTTATGTCTATACCAGTGGTTCTCAAACCAGTCCTCGGGATACACCTAGTCAGTCAGGTTTTCAGGATATACGCAACAAATATACATGAGATAGATTTGTAGGCACTGCCTCCAAAATATGCAAATCTATCTCATGCATATTATTGCGGATTTCCTGAAAAGCTGACTGGCTAGGTGTATCCCAAGGACTGGACTGAGAACCCCTGCTCTATACAATCAATGTTGGCTGGGTTGAGTTGTCAGGCAGCAGCCTGATTCTAAACTCCTCTGGACAATGTTTACAGATTTATTATCTCTGCGTGAATTGCTTATTGGTCCTAATTTCTATGTGTCCAAGTGGGCTAACCCAGCAACCACAATACTTTGCTTGTTGAAGAGAAAATGTATTAATAAGGGTGACATTACTGCTCATATTTTAAGCAATTCAGGACCTGATTTTCTAGGCTTTGTTCCCCATAGACTGGGCGAAAAGCTTTAGCAAGTTAGGCCCTTTGTCTGAAGTTACAACCCAGAATAAACAAAATCACTGAGTCCAGGTTCTGTTCTCATTTTTATTGCATTCTGAAACACGTACATATTTGGCATTTTTGTAAGGTCAAATAAACAAGTTGCAGATGATACCTACATTATTTACAGGCTTAACTTAAAACAGAGGGTTTTGCTTTCTTTGCTGTAGCTAAAGATTTTAAGGTAAATAGATTTGGGAGGGGAAGGGTAATATGTTTGGAAAGAGGTGAGAAAGTTCACGGAGACAGACAACAGAATTTATAGCTGGAGAAAAACTATGTCTGATAAAGGGTGAGGAAATCAGTTTCCCTGTTAAGCCCCATTTTATGCTTTCCAGCATATGAGAAGAGTTATATAAAGGCGATCGATATTTTCTAGGGAGACATAGCTTGCTGGTACTGACTTGGCTACCTTGTGACCTGCAGTAACACTGTGATGAGTGGTGTGGGAGTGAGCCCTTACTGCTGTGATGTAGTTGACGCCACTTTGTAGGCAAAACTATGAGCCCTGCGCTGACAGCTGTGAATGTGCCTTGATGCTGGACAGACTGGAGCTTTGCCTATACCAGCTGCCTCCCCCACAGGTTCTGGCATACAGCAGGACACAGGTGGGTCTGTAGGGCAGTGGAGTGAACAAGCGTCCAGAGGCCACCAGGCTCAGGACAGGCAGCAGACTGGAGAGACTGGGAATAGGCCAATGGCCAGGTCAAGCGGCATACAAGCATAGACAGGTGAAAGGCAATAGGTCAGGTCCAGGTGGCAGGCAAACGCAGTCAAGTCCAATGCAAGAAGCAAGGTCCAGGCGGCACTTAGCGCAGTCAGGTCCAGTGCAAGAGGTCAGGTCCAGGAGATCATACCAAGGATGGACAAAGGCACATAGGAGACACTGGACGAAACAGCAGGGCAAGGAAGTCTGGAAGAGGCACCCTGACCAAGGCAAAGCCGGAGCACAGGAACACAGGACAGACCAATAACTCGGGAACAAACAGGAACCCAGGAGCAACACGCACTGATACTAGGCAGGAGACCTGGTGCTGAGATGGGGTAATGCTGTGGGGCCATTGCTTAAATAGCCCAGTCAGGCTTACATCATCGGGAGGCATCACTCAGTGTTTCCCACTGCGGGGCCTATTTTATGTGTGCACATGCATGTGCGAGTGCCTAAGGGAAGGTGGCAGCCTGGTCAGAATGGCAGAGGCAGCAGTGGTCGGCAGGGTGCAGCAACGACAGAATTCTACCATGACAGGAGCCCTCTAGAAGCATCGAGCAGCGCCTGGGATGAGTACAGTGGCTCAAGGGGCAGTCCTGTGAACCACAAATGTAACACACTACACTGTGCTTCCTTTTTCCACTCTTTGTGTTGTCATTGCTTTTCCCCTTGCCTCTGCTCTTGAGAGAGTGAAAGGTGGTACTTTAGCAAATATTGCAACCTCCCAGCCTCTTTTCCTGCTACTGTTTTAAAATACAACAGTGGAAAGGACCACTAAGTGTGTCCAGACTGCCCAACCCCATCTCTGGTGCAACACCATACACCACTGAATTTCACCTCGCTTCTTTACCACCAGGGATCCTCTCTACTTATCCCAGATTTTTTAATTCTCTTACTGTGTTTGTTTCCACACCTTCCAGTTGGAGTCCATTCCATGCATCCACCATCCTTTCAGTAAAAAAATATTTTCTAATATTCCTCCAGTACCTACCTTCCTGGAATCTCATACTTTTTCCTCTTCTAAAAAAAGATTTGTGTCTTGTGTCCAATTTATATCTTTGAGGTATTTGAAAGTCTATATCATATCTCCTCTGTCTCTCCTCTCCACTAGCATATACATATTTAGATCTTCAAGTCTCATTTTATCTTTTGGTGCAGATCCCATACCATTTTGGTAGCCTTTCTCTCGACCATCTCCAGGCTGTTGAGATATTTTCAGAGGAACGCCTCCAAATCTGGGACAATATTCTAGGTGACGTCTCACTCTCACCAATGATTTAAATGGTAGCATTATTAACTCTTTTTGCCTGCTGGTTATGCCTTTTCCTATGCACCCTAGATTCCCTCTGACTCTGGCCACTACCCTATCACACTGTTTTGCTACCTTGAAATCATCAGACACAATCACCCCCTGGTCTCTCTCCTCATTGGTGCATGTCAATTTCTCACCCCTATTACATAAAGATATAATTGCGATGGAGAAGGTACAGAGAAGGGCTACCAAAATGATAAGAGGAATGGAACAGCTTCCCTATGAGGAAAGATTAAAGAGGTTAGGACTTTTCAGCTTGGAGGAGAGATGGCTAAGGGGGGATATGATAGAGGTGTTTAAAATCATGAGAGGTCTAGAACAGGTAGATGTGAATCGTTTTTTTACTCTTTCGGATAATAGAAAGACTAGGGGGCACTCCATGAAGTTAGCATGTGGCACATTTAAAACTAATCGGAGAAAGTTCTTTTTCACTCAACGCACAATTAAACTCTGGAATTTGTTGCAGAAGATGTGGTTAGTGCAGTTAGTATAGCTTGTTTAAAAAAGGATTGGATAAACTCTTGGAGGAGAAGTCCATTACCGGCTATCAATTAAGTTGACGTAGATAATAACCACCGCTATTACTAGCAACGGTAACATGGAGTAGACTTAGTTTTTGGGTACTTGCCAGGTTCTTATGGCCTGGATTGGCCACTGTTGGAAACAGGATGCTGGGCTTGATGGACTCTTGGTCTGACCCAGTATGGCATGTTCTTATGTTCTTACTTTATGTATGCTGACGACATTCAACTACTAATACCCATTACCGACACACTTGAAAATACCTTCAAGCTATCAACCACATACCTAACCTCCATCAAACAACTTCTAAATAATATGAAACTCTGCCTAAACATGGATAAAATGGAATACCTACTACTGGAAAGAAAAACCAGAACAAACAACTGTTGCGTTTGTGCCTGTTCTCGCCCTCGCTCCATCCTCTCTACCTTTGTGGTGACTCCCTTCGGGTCTGACGGAAAGATGCTGCCGCGGCTTCTCCTCGCGGCTTCACCCTGGAATCCCCGGGCTGGTCTGACGCTGCGGATCCGCCATGTTCCTGATGACGTAAGGGCGTGAGCGCGCGCTCTAGAGTTTGTACTGGCAAGGGCGCAAACCTCGGGGGTGTTCCCTCGTAGTGACGTCATCTGCTTCCAACTTAAAAGGTCTTTGTTTGCTACTACGTATCAAGTTAGCAAGGAGGGGAAATCTTTCTCTGCTGCTCTGCCTCCACAAACTTACCTAGGGGTACCCGCTCCTCGGGGGCCCCACTCTCTCTTCTTGATTTCAGATTGCTAAGACAAGATCCAGTACTCGCTCCTCGAGGGCCTACGTCCCTGAATGCTCAGAAGACTCCTTACTGCCTGGAAGCGATCGCAGACGTGAACACTGTGAGTTCTATTTCAGATAGGAATCGATACTCGCTCCACGAGGGCCTATGTTCCTAATCTCTGAAGACTCCCTTCTGTCTAAGACGTTATCGCAGGGACGAAGATCGTGAATTATTATTGCAGATTGCACATAGGAACCGGTACTCGCTCCACGAGGGCCCATGTTCCTAAACCCCTTCACAGACTCTCTTCTATCTCAGAAGCTATTGCATTCCTATATCTGGTACATCACTATTTCATATTGCAGATAGGAACCGGTACTCGCTCCACGAGGGTCCATGTTCCTGGAACCCTTCACAGACTCTCTTCTATCTCAGAAGCTATCGCATACCTATATCATGTGAAGTACTATTACAGATTGCAGATAGGAACCGGTACTCGCTCCATGAGGGTCTATGTTCCTAAAGCTCTCCAAAGACTCTCTTCTATTCCAGAAGCCATCTCATACACAAATAATGTGAGTTCTTATTCCAGACTGCATATAGGAACCAGTACTTGCCTACGGTTCCTGTTCCTGAATATACTGAAGACTCTCTGTTGCATAGAAGCCATTACAGATATCTACAATTGTGAGTGTATCATCTACTACTGGTTATGTAGTCTACTCACTACCTATAGTTTCTCTCTACAGCTCAGCAACCCAGAGGTTGGAATTCCAGTATCTGAGGGACTTCAGCCCTGCCGGGCACATCAGCTCACTACTGCCACCTCTGGTGATTCTACTTCCTGTCTAATAAAGAACTATCTGTGTTTGTTTCTATACTCCAGCCTAGCCGGTGGTCCCTCTCAGGATATCCTCCTGGGGGCGCTGTCATCTGCCATCGGCCCAGGGATTCACCGATTTCCATTAAGTGTCTATTCCTTACACTACTAGAGCGGTATCATACAGACTGCCACTCTGTGGGAGCCAAACCACTACAGACCATTAACCCCGCCTACGGAGTATTACAAATTGCTAGCTCCTCCCCATGGAGGAGCAGCATGGAACAGATTGCTAACTCCTCCCTTCTTGAGGAGTAGATCGCTAACAGATTGCTAACTCTACCTCCCTGGCGGGGAGATCCACATCAGATTGCTAACTCCGCCTCCCTGGTGGGGAGATCGCCAACAGATTGCTAACTCCCTAGCAAGATCGATAACAACAACACAATGAATTCCAGCAACAACAACAATCTCTGCATCAAAATAAATGATAAAGTGAAAGATCTTGGAATCTGGATTGATCCAGAACTTAATCTCAATAAAAACATTTCCAGGAAGATAAAAGAAGGTTTCAACAAACTGCTAACCTTAAAATGGCTTAAACCCCTCCTAAATCTGCAAGACTTCAGAACCATTCTCCAGTAACTGATATTCACGAGTTTTGACTACTGCAACTCCCTCCTATTAGGCCTCCCCAAATCTTCGATACGACCATTTCAAATTCTGCAGAATGCAGCTGCAAGAACCCTAACCGGCCATAGAAAATCTGAATACATAACGCCTGTACTAAAACCCTACACTGGTTGCCCATCGAAAAAAGAATCGAATTTAAAGTTCTATCCATATTACACAAATCAATCTATGGAAAAGAAATCGATTGGCTGAACAAGGCAATCCAAATATACACCCCACAACGCAACACAAGAGCAACCAATAAAGCGTTACTAACAATACCCACACCCTCCTCTATCAGAGGAGGGTGTGGGTATTGGCAGTCTGTGGCAATCTGTGGCAGTCTGGGACAGAGCGCTCTCCCTCACGGGACCATGCCTTTGGAACATCCTACCAGAAAGCATAAGAAAACAAGGCAACATAAAAATTTTCAGAAAACTCCTAAAAACCTGGCTCTTCGAACAAACATATAAAGACAGTATCGGATAAATACTCCTCCCCGATACAGATTGTCCTCTCCCTCTACCTAACATGATCGTTCCCTCTTGAACAGCGTTGATCATTACCAATGACTAACCAAGAACGTTATTAACTAACTCTCTCAACCTCAAATTAACTAGCCTCTATCTCCTCCCTACCCCCTCTATCCTCAGAATTATAAGCATCCACCCTTCCCCACCTTTTAGCTTAATATCAATGTTATTTATCACCCAATATCACCCTTCTTCATTTACCCATGATCTTGTTACAATGCTCCATATCATGCCCCATTTTACGTAATAAGTTAAGTTATAATCCCAGTTAACAGTTATCAAAATTCCTCCTCCCTCTCCCTAAATTATTTGTTATAATGCTCTCATTGTGTGGCCCTGTTACTTTTAATATGTGAGCCCAGCCTTAATCCTCCCGTTACAATGTTTTCAACATTTGACTTTGTTATATGTAATTAGTTGTTAAACCTGTAAACCGTTGTGAAGGCTTGCTCCAAACAACGGTATATAAAAATGTATAAATAAATAAATAAATAAATATTGTGTATTGCTCTCATTGATTTCTGCACCCCAAATACCTGACTCGGCATGTTTTTGCATGGAATCTTAACTGCCAAGCACTTGGATCATGCTCTAGTATTTATAGATCACATCTTACCCTGGGCATTGCAGTAGCTGTGGATCAGGTATTTCCCTGAGACCCTATGTCATATTCTTTCCTTTTGGATGTCTGGTGTTTGTGATGAGAGGCATGGAAGTAAGCCCATGGTGCTGGGGCATAGTTGACGCTGCCTCCTAGGCAAACATATGAGGCCCGTACCACCAGCTGGTGAATGCGTCCTGAGGTAGGACAGGCTGGAGCTTCCTTCTCCACAAGTTCTGGCGGCTGGCAGGACTTGGGTACCTGGGGCGGTCAATAGAGCAAGAGTACGAGGGCATGCTGAGGTCAGAACAGGCAGCAGACTGGAGGAGCCGAAGATAGGTCTCGATTGGGGCAGGCAGCAGTTAAAGGTGGTCAAGTCCAGGCTGCAGGCAATCATGGTCAGGTCCAAGCAAGAAGTCAGAATCCGGAAGTCAGGCCAAGGGTGAGCAAAATTGCACAGAAGACACTGGATGAGGCAGACAGGACAAGGCAAGGCTGAAGGAGGCAAGGCGGAACCAGAAACCAAGAACACAGGCAGGAATCAGGAACAGTCAAGAACCAAGATGCAGGAGCAATAAGCACTGCAGATGCAGGAGACCTGTTGCTAAGGCAAAGTTCCAATGCTCAGCAGGCTTTATATACCCAGCCATGTGACATCATCAGCTGGTGCTGGCAGTCTGTGTTTCCCCTGCAGGCTCTTTAAATGGTGCACGGTGCGCGCATACGTGCACCTAAGAGAGCCCACAGAGGAGGATGTCATACTGGTGGCATTCTGCCGTGAATGAAGAATGCAATAGCATCCAAGTCATGCCACAAGCTGGGGGGATGCAGGGTGAGTGATGCCAGACATGGGTAGGACCTGCAACCGGCGATTGTAACAGTGATCTTCATGTTTCTGTTCTGCACAAAAAACATGGTTTATTTTCATAGATTTAGCCAAGGAAAGTTTTGCCTCTCCAATTTGCTCCATTTTTTTGACTGCATAAATAAACATGTGGATAAAGGTGAACCAATTGATATAGTGTATCTGGATTTCCAGAAAGCATTTGACAAAGTCCCTCATAAGAGACGTCTTAGGAAATTAAAATGTCATGGGATGAGGGCAGTGTCTGATTGTGGCTTGCCAAAATAGAAAACAGAGAGAAGGGATAAATGGTAAATTTTCCCAATGGAGAAAGGTGAATAGTGGAGTGTCCCAGGGATCTGTTCTGGGATCACTGCTTTTTAATATATTTATAAATGACCTGGTAATGAACATAAGAACATAAGAACTTGCCATGCTGGGTCAGACCAAGGGTCCATCAAGCCCAGCACTCTGTTTCTAACAGAGGCCAAAACCAGGCCACAAGAACCTGGCAACATCCCAAACACCAAGAAGATCCCATGCCACTGATGCAATCAATAGCAGTGGCTATTCCCCAAGTAAAATTGATTAATAGCCATTAATGGACTTCTCCTTCAAGAACTTATCCAAACCCTCCTTGAACCCAACCGCACCAACCACATCCTCTGGCAACAAATTCCAGAGCTCTATTGTGCGCTGAGTGAAAAAGAACCCTCTCCGACTAGTCCCAAATGTGCCACTTGCCAACCTCATGGAATGCCCCCTAGTCCTTCTATTATTCGAAAGTGCAAATAACTGAGTCACATCCACTCGTTCAAGACCTCTCATGATCCCAAAGACTAACAACTGAGGTGATCAAATTTGCTGATGACACAAAAATATTCAAAGTTGTTAAATCATAAGAGGATTGTGAAAAATTGCAAGAGGATCTTGCAAAACTGGGAGACTGGGCATTCAAATGACAAATTAAATTTAATGTGGACAAGTACAAAGTAATTCACTTAGGGGTAGATTTTAGAAAAGTACACCCGCGCGTACTTTTGTTCGCGCACCAGGCGCAAACAAAAGTACGCCGGATTTTATAAGATACGCGCGTAGCCGCGCGTATCTTATAAAATCCAGGATCGGTGCGCGCAAGGGAGTGCACATTTGTGCACCTTGCGCGCGCCAAGCCCTGCGCACGCTGCCTGTTCCCTCCAAGGCCACTTCAAAATCGGAACGGCTTCGGAGGGAACTTTCCTTTGGTCTCCCCCCACCTTCCCCTACCTAACCCACCCCCCCTAGCCCTATCTACACTCCCCCTACCTTTCCCGCGAAAGTTACGCCTGGGCTGGTCAGCTGCCACCGTGCAATTCCCTGGCCCAGCAGCGATTTCGGAGGCCTTGGCCATGCCCCCCAGAACCACGCCCCCCGGAACGCCCCGAATGTCGCGCCGCCCCCCAACACGCCCCCCTAGCAAAGCAGCGGGACTTACGTGCATCCTGGGGCTTGTGCGCGCCGCTGAGCCTATGCAAAATAGGCTCGGCGAGCGCAGGGAGGGTTTTAAAGGGTTACGCGCATAACTTATGCCCGTAACCCTTTTAAAATCTACCCCTTAGGGAAGAGTAACCCAAATTACAGCTACACAATTCAAGGTTCCACATTAGGAGTCACAATTCAGGAAAAGAATCTAGGCAACATAATTGATAATACGTTGAAATCTTCTGCTCAGTGTGCAGCAGCAGCAGCAGCCAAGAAAGCAAATAGAATGCTAGGAATTATTAGGAAAGGAATGGAGAATAAAACAGAGAATATCATAATGCCTCTGTATCGCTCCATGATGCAACCTTCTCTTGAGTACTGTGTGTAGATCTGGTCACCACATCTCAAAAAAGATATAGCAGGATTGGAAAAGGTACAGAGAAGAGTGACCAAAATGATAAAGGGGATGGAACTAATTCCCCTATTAGGAAAGGCTAAAGAGGTTAGGACTCTTCAGCTTGGAGAAGAGATGGCTGAGGGGAGATATGATAGAGGTCTATAAAAAATGAGAGGAATGGAACGAGTAAACATTAACAAGTTGTTTACTCTTTCAAAAATTACAAAGATCAGGGGACACACAATGAGGTTACTAGGTAATACATTTAAAAATAATAATAGAATTGTTTTTACTCAGTGCATAATTAAGCTCTGGAATTCGTTGCCAGAGCATGTGGTAAAAGCTATTAGTGTAGCTGTGTTTAAAAACAGTTTGGACAAGTTCCTGGAGGAAACGTCCATTAACCATTATTAAGGCAGAGTTACAGAAACCCACTGTTTATTCTTGGGATAAGCAGCTTGGAATCTATCTACTCTTTGGGATCCTGTCAGATACTTGTGACCTGGATTGGCCACTGTTGGAAACAGTGGCCAACAGGCTTGATGGACCCTTGGTCTGACCTAGTATGGCAAGTCTTATATTCTTATATTCTTAATCACGTTTTTATGTGCGCTGAGCATTTATTTATGCACATTTTGGTACATTTGTTTTAAACTTCCGATGTGTTAGCATATCATTACATTTCTGCATTTGGAATTAACATTTCTTTTTTAGCATTAAGAAACTGTGCTCTGAATTTTAGTGCACAATTTTAAAGCATGATTTATTACATTGGCCCCTTAGTAAAAAGATTCACTAAGCTTAGCACACCTAATTACATCAGCCTCTTGGTGAGCAATGTTTCCAAGGAAGGGGAAGCAGTTTTATTGCTTACATGAAGATGCTTGTAAAACCATTATGAATGTTCCTTAGACTTCACAGAAGTAAAGCAAACCCAGCGGAGCTTTTCAGGTCATTGTACCGAAGATGGAAACTGTGTGAAGTTATTCCGTTGATGCTGCCCTGTTCAATAAACACAGCACAGTTTGGAACACATGACATTACCAGCATGATGCACATCTTAAATGGAGAGGATAATAGGATAAGAACATATGTGATTCCCTGAAGACTGTTTAGTTTAAACTTTTATCTCCAGGGGCCAGCCCGGTGGCTCGGTGACAGCCAGGACTATGGCTAGACTGACAGCATCTTGGGAAGATGGGGGAGACTAGCTGGAAGAGAGGTAGAGGGAAGCACCTTCTCTATTGCAGCCCACGAGGAAGAGGAGTTCCCCATCCGAGAACAGGATGAGAAGGAGAATGACTCGATTGATCTGACATCCATATTGGAAAAATCTCATGAACTAATTATGGAAGAAAGAGCTACCCTTTTTATGCAGTTCACTACTTCGTCAGATAGAGATTTAATTTTGAGAATTTTTTTTCATAATCAGTATAAAAAATTCTATGGATATCCATTAAAAATATTTCCTGATATAACCAAGAATACGCAGATAAAAAGGAGAAGATTTATAGCTATGAGAGAGGAAGTTCTAGTGAGAGGGGCTAAGTATATGCTCCGTTATCCATGTTATTGCCTGATTGTCCATCAGAATTCAAGATATATAGTCAGAGAACCTGAACAACTACGAGTGTATCTGGACTCCCACTCTAATTAAACTCCAAGGGTGGGGTGGCATTAAGTTTAAAGGCACTGGTTAATTTTGAAGCAAATATGTAAATTATGCATGTTTGTATTTTCCTAGTGTTTCTGCTTTAACTACATTTTGGTCTCTGAATTTCCTATAAACAGAGACACAAAGGGAAAAATTGGTATTTTTGATTTAAAATTTTGTTTGTTTATATTTTTAATCCTGATTGTGTTGTCACATTCTAGAGCTGCTGTTCTGTATTTTATTTGAAAAATTCAATAAATAAATAATTTAAAAAAACCCTGACTTCTAAAGACATATCTGTTTCAACTAGCTTTCCCTCTCTAACTCTTATTTTTTAAGGTATTCTGTTATATGGTTTACGAGCAACCCTGTGTGATAATAATGTCCTTTTAGCTAACTTGTCGCCTAGTGAAAGTGTATGCATTTTATCATCTAGCATTTTTACGTTTTGTAATTTTTATTGTTTGTGTTTATGTTTGTTTTATTGTACTCTGCCCCGAACTTTTTGGAGCGTCGCATAATAAATATTTTTTAAATAAATAAATAACATCAGGAAACCATTTTTTTTAGCCAACCTGGGGGCTCAGTGGCTGTACTGTGTAGCTGCCTTGAAGAGGAACCCAGGTTCGATTCCCAGCTCAGGTTGGTCAGGAATGGGATGCTGCAGAGGAAGTGCTCACAACCCCTGGGGAGGAGGGAGTCACAATCATCATCAGGCTGGCAGTAGAGCGTCTGTGTTGCCTCTGATTTCTCCAGTTATCTTTTTATTTTGCCATGCCAAATAAGTGTTTTACAGTTAAAAACATGCTGGATGGTAGCTGACTATCTTCTTTTACACCAGTTAATATTCAGGAATGCCCAGTATTCAGCTATTCTTCACCAAATTGAGGCCCAAATCTCCAGGGTGAATCCACCCTCCGCACATTGTGCCTTTAAACTGATCTTGTATTCCAATACATCAAATCCCGCCAAATGAAAAATATTTGGATTCTAGCAGAGGTTTTGGATAACAGTCTGACTTTTCAGCCCATGTCTATAATTTTCAATTACAATGCATCAAGCCCAATGCTCCCACGGTCTAATACTGAGTTTCTTTGTGCTGAGAAGAAAGCATGGGAGGTAAGAGAGCGGGGGGAGAGGGGGGGGAGAGATGCTTGAGTGTGGGTTTCAGAGAGAGGGAACCTATATGAGGAGATTGTGAAGGAGTGTGAATGTATTTGAGAGATTGGGAGCTCGTGTGTATGATGAACAAGCCTGATGATGATCTGTGTATGTGAGGGTGCTAGCCTGTGTGAAGGGATTGTGTATGTGTGAGACAGAGCCTGTGTGAACGGGTGCGTGAGAGAGACATAGGTAGCCTGTGTGAGGATGTATGTGTGAAAGAGAAAGGGAGCTTGTGTGGGTGTGTATGCAGGAGAGAGGGCCCTGTATGAGGGAATGTGTGTGTGCGAGAGAGTGAGGGAGCCTGTATCAGGGTGTGTGTATGTGTATTAGAGAGAGGGAGATTGTATGTGAGAGAGAGAGAGAGTCTGTGTGAGGGGCAGTACTGAGAACGGGGTCAAACTCTGGAATTGGCAATAGAGTGGAAGGGGTTGAACTTAGAGGTGGAGGGGAGAGATACTGGCAAGTGGAGGAGTTGGGGCCTGAGAGGGCAAAGTGGCCAGGGGAGTAGGGAGAGCAAGTGGAAGGGACACTTACAGTGAATTTCTAGGGAAATTCTGCTCAAAATATATAAAATTCTGCATCTTTAAGTAATAACTTTTTTCTGTATTAATTTAAAATGTAATTACTTAAAGACTGTCATGTAAATTGTGTTATTTTGACCAATATAAAGTTTGCAGAATTTTGCAGAAGTTTACGTTTTTTTGCACAAAATTTTGTTTTTATGCGCAGAATTTTAATTTTTTTTGCGCAGCATTGCCCCAGGAGTATAGAATACGTAGAATTAGAATTTCAGATTAAAAATATCCCCTTTTCATCTAAAATGTGCAGTTTCCTGTTTTAAAACTATACAGAAATATACAGGAAACTCTTTTTATTAGCCTAAGAGTGTTATGGTCGTGGCCCCTGGGGCCAGCTGAGACTGCAGATGTTACACTGTGGGACCCACAGTGAGCATCACAGCCGGGAGGCGGCGCTGAAGAGACTCCGGAGAAGACTTCGCCACTGGAAGTCCGAGGTCCCCCCAGGAGGAGCCCATAGGAACGCCGGACCTTTTGGACTTAGGTGGGACCCTATGCAATCAAGGATCCAGGCAGCGGCCGAAGAGATGGTCGATGAGAATGGCAGGGCCCAGGGGGCTGGAAGAGTCTTCACCCTCGGAAGCCTGCAGCTCCCCCGGGAGGAGCCCGTGAGAGCCCGAGCCGCTGGGACTTGGAGAATCCCCTGGGTCAGCAACAACCGGATACCTGTGGAGGTAGAGGAAGCAGAAGTCAGAGTCCAGGAACGAAGCCGGCTCAGAAGACAGAGGTCCGAAGTCAAAGCCAGGGGCGGAAGCTGGAAACAGAGTCGTTGGATGGAGCTGGGCAAAAGCCAGAAGTCAAAACTAAAACCAGGGGCGGAAGCGAAGACGAAGTCAATGGACGAAGCCAGGTCGGAAGCCAGAAGTAGATGAGAAGATCCAAGATCCAAAGCAGCAACTAGTAGCTCAGGGGACTGAGTGATCCTTGTTGCAAGGCACTGAAGATGTCCAGAAGCAGGGTTTAAATGCCCTGATAGCGATTGATGTCATCTGAGGCAGGGCTTGAGTTTTCCCGTGCTGGCCCCTGTAAGAGGGACTCCTCCCCTCGCGCGTGCATCTAGGGGGCGGGGCCAGCCACGGTGGATCGTCGGCGTCTCTCCCGGGGAGGGAGAGACATGCTGGAGGCAGTGCAGGCCCGAGGAGGCCTCTAAACGGCCCGGGCCGTCCCCGAGGTAGGTGGAGGGACCGGGGCACGGCCTGGGACCGTAACAGTACCCCCTCTCCTATGCCCCCTTCTCAGGGGTCTGGGTTTAGCCGGGTGGTCCAGATATGGGATGAAGGATCCCATGAATTCTCCTCCGGATCGTATCCTTTCCACGAGAGGTGGTATTCCCACCGGCAATGGTGGAACCGAACGTCCAGGACATCTTTCACGGTATAAGTGACATCTTGTTTGGCAGTGGCGATGGCAGGCTCCGGAGGCTTGGCATGAAACGCTGAGAGGACCACAGGCTTGAGCAGAGAGATGTGGAAAACATTATGGATCCTTAGGGTGGACGGCAGGCGTAGCCAGTAGGACACTGCCCCCACCCGTTCGGCCACAGTGAATGGACCAATATACCTGGGAGTCAGGCGTCTGGAGGGAATCCGTAACTGGATATTCCTAGTACTCAGCCATACCTTGTCCCCCGGACGGAAGACTGGGGCGGGGCGTCGTAGCCTGTCTGCATATTCCTTAGCCTTGGTGGCTGTCCGCTGGAGTTTCTCTTGGCTGGAGTTCCAGAGAGTGCGTAGTTGTCGTGCTGTAAGATGAATCGCAGGGGACAGTACCATCAATGGCAATGGCAGAGGAGGCCTCAGGGTCTTTCCGTAGACCAACTGGAACGGGGACTGGTTGGTCGCAGAGTGCTTATGGCAGTTATAAGAGAACTCCGCCCAAGGTAGCAAGGTGACCCAATCATGCTGGAGGTCTCCCACAAAGGCCCGGAGGAAAGCCTTCAAGATCCTATTAGTGCGTTCAGCTTGATCGTTGCCTTGGGGATGGAAGGCTGTTGTTAGATCGAGTTGCACACCGAATTTCCTGCAAAGGGCCTTCCAATATTTTGCAGTAAACTGCGGGCCACGGTCAGAGGCTGTGTGCAAAGGGAGTCCATGTAGACGGAAAATATGTTGCCTGAAGAGGGTAGCTAATTCTGGTGCCGTAGGCAGCTTAGCAAGAGGCATGAAGTGAGCCATCTTTGAGAATCGGTCGACCATGACCCAAATCACAGTCTTTCCATCAGAGGTGGGCAGGTGAGTCCAGAGTTCAGTAGGGATTGGCAGTGACTGTAGAAGTCCCCATGGACAACCATACAAGGGTTTCTGCCGGGCACAGGTAGGACAAGACCGAACATAGAGAGCAACATCTCGTTTGACCTGCAGCCACTAGTAGAATTCGGTCAGGAGTTCCAGCGTCCGGGCTATTCCTGGATGCCCAGCGGTCAGGGAATCATGGGCCCACGCCAGTACCTTCTTTCGAAGTCGAGACAGAACCACTGTCTTGCCCGCGGGGGCCACCTCAGATGCGGCTAGGAGAACTTTGGCCGGATCTAAAATATATTGAGGTAGGTCGATGGTATCTTCAGTCTTCATCGTGTGGGAGAGAGCGTCCGCTCTCACGTTCTTGGATGCCGGCCGGTAGCGTAAGGAAAAGTTGAATCTATTGAAGAAGATGGACCAGCGCGCCTTCCGAGGATTAAGGCGTTGGGCTCAACACAGGTACTCTAGGTTCTTGTGGTCCGTGTAGACGACCACTGGGTGCTGAGCTGCCTCCAACCATGGTCGCAAATCCTCAAAGGCTAACTTGACGGCCAGTAGCTCTTTGTCCCCTATGCCGTAGTTTCTTTCTGCGAGCGAAAATTTGTGGGAAAAGTAGGAACAGGGTAAGGCTTTACCCCTGTTGGACAGCTGACTTAAAACGGCCCTGACTGCCATGTAGGAGGCATCAATTTCGACAATGAACTGGCGTTGGGGGTCCGGGTGGTGAAGGCACGTATCCTGGAGTAAAGCGGTCTTTAATTCCTGAAAAGCTCATTGCGCAGTTGCTGGCCAATTCCTAGCGTCCGCTCTTTTTTTAGTGAGGGCCGTGAGAGGCACGGGTTGGAAGAGACAACGGGTATACCTGTCCTCGTGGCAGTGTGGTCCCCGGAAGCAAGTTGATCGCACAGTCGAAAGGACGGTGCTCCGGGAGGATCTCGGCTTTCTCCTTAGAGAAGACATCGAGGTAGTCTTGGTAGTGAGGCGGCAGTGACAACGAAGTAGTCAGGAGAGGTACCGGTGGTCAAGGAACAGTGGCCAAACAGGAGTCGAAGCACGAGGGCCACCAGGACATCACCTGGAGGGTATCCCAAGAGATTACCGGAGAGTGCTTCCATAGCCAAGGTAGCCCCAAGATGACCGGATACATGGACCTTTCCAAGAT
This sequence comes from Rhinatrema bivittatum, assembly GCF_901001135.1. Taxonomy (NCBI): domain Eukaryota; kingdom Metazoa; phylum Chordata; class Amphibia; order Gymnophiona; family Rhinatrematidae; genus Rhinatrema; species Rhinatrema bivittatum. The sequence goes on along the minus strand of NC_042615.1, from coordinate 622,115,647 downwards.
GAGGAACGAAATTTCCTCCACATGCAGGATACCAGTGCATAGCGTGATAGGCTTGGTACGAGTGGAGATGGTCCCTGGAAGGAGTTTCCCCTGCATAGAAGACACCCAGAGGGAGGGTCTTTGATGTTGAACCCCAATCCGGAATTGCTGGACTAAGTCCTTGAGGATGAAGTTTCCCCCGGCTCCGGAGTCAATCAGGGCTAGGTATCAAACTCTCCTTCGGGAAGGAGTAAGGTCACCGGAACGGTACATGGGGAGGCAGAAGTGGTGTGACCTAGGGTTAGCTCCCCGACTGTCCCTAGGTCCGGGCGTTTCCCGAGCACTCGCTACAGCGGAAATTACCCTTGCCACCGCAATACAAGCACAGACCCTGGGACCAACGTCTTCTCCTCTCCTCTTGAGAAATAGGACCCCGGCCCACTTGCATAGGTTCTGCATCTGGAGCCCCCGGAGAGGCGGACTGGGAGTGCCCATCTTGGGAAGGTATGGTTCCAGAGTTCCCGGATCTATGAGCGGGTTTCTTCTCCCGGAACTGGCGTTGGATATGACAGTCCACGCGGCCCGCCAGATCGATGAGATCGTTCAAGTCGTCCAGGAGAGCCCTGGCCACCAACTCATCCTGAAGTCTTGGGGAGAGACTTTCCAAAAAGATGCCGTGCAGGCTATCACTTCCCCAATTCAGTTCGGCAGCAAGAGTCTGAAACTCCATGGCATGTTCCGCCAATGGCCGGTTACCCTGACGCAGCTGGAGCAATTCAGATACGGCTGTAGGTCTATGGGAGGACTCATTGAAGATCCGCCGAAAGGAGGTGACGAATTGTACCAGGCTGGCTAGGCGGGAACCTTGATGCTCCCATAGTGAAGAGGCCCAGGCCAAGGGTCTCCCATCCAACAAGGAGATAATGTAGCTCGTTTTGATCCGGTCCATGGGAAACTGAGCTGGCAGTAGATTGAAGCGAATATAGCATTGGTTCAAGAATCCTCGACATAACTTCATGTCCCCTGAATACCGCGAGGGTGCTGGCATCTGTATGGGGTGTGGCTGGGCTGGTATTGGTCACCGCTCCAGGTACTGGAGAACTGGGAGCGGCGGCTCCGTCAATGCGGTCAGCTAACATCTGCACAGTTGCCACCAAAGAGTTGAGGCAAGTTTGCTGCTGTTGCAGCCTCTGTGCAATGCCCGGGATGGCTTTCAAGCCTGCGAGGTCCGCCGGCTCCATGACCTTGCAAACTGTTATAGTCATGGACCCTTGGGCCGACTGAGACTGCAGATGTTACACTGTAGGGCCCACAAAGAGCGTCGCAGCCGGGAGGCGGCGCTGAAGAGACTCTGGAGAAGACCGCCACTGGACGTCCAAGGTCCCCCCAGGAGGAGCCCATAGGAACCCGGACCTCTTGGACTTAGGTGGGACCCTATGCGACCAAGGATCCAGGCAGCGGCTGAAGAGATGGTCAATGAGGACGGCAGGGCCCAGTGGGCTGGACGAGTCTTCACTCTCGGAAGTCCGCGACTCCCCGGGGAGGAGCCCGTGAGAGCCCGAGCCACTGGGACTTAGGAGAATCCCCTGGGTTAGCAACAACTGTATACCTGCGAAGGTGGAGGAAGCAGAAGTCGGAGTCCAGGAACGAAGCCGGGTCAGAAGCCAGAAGACAGAGGTCCGAAGTCAAAGCCAGGGGCGGAAGCTGGAAACAGAGTCATTGGACGGAGCCGGGTCAGAAGCCAGAAGTAGATGAGAAGATCCAAGATCCAAAGCTGCAACTAGTAACTCAGGGGACTGAGTGAACCTCGTTGCAAGGCACTGAAGATGTCCAGAAGCAGGGTTTAAATACTCTGATAGCGTCAGACGTCATCCGAGGCAGGGCTTGAGTTTTCCTGCGCTGGCCCCTTTAAGAGGGACTCCTCCTCGCGCGTGTCTAGGAGGCGGGGACAGCCGCAGCAGATCGTCCTCTCCCAGGGAGGGAGAGACGCGCTGGCGGCAATGCAGGCCCGAGGAGGCCTCGAAATGGCCCGGGCCGTCCCCGAGGTAGGTGGAGGGACCGGGGCACGGCCCGGGGCGGTAACAAAGAGTCAGTTACTGCATGCAGATTTGTTTTAGAATTATGAGTTAATTAAAGGTTATCTAACATCAATCACCATTGCATGCGGCATTTTTATCAGCACTGTGCTTCATATTAACTTAGAGATGATGCTTGTCTGGTCAGTATTTGATAGTTTTTGTTTCTCTACCTGCATTGATCAGATTCCTAAATGGACCGGGAGATAGAAGCTGGCATCTGCTTAGTGCAGAATTCAGATGTTCCAAACTTGGACAGCGTAACTTTTAGGATATCAAGGATGGCGGAGCAAGGTGTTTCCTGTGAAGAAGAGATCTGTCATGTTCCATTGTGTCTTGTAACAAATACCCTTGGAGTCAGGCAGACACCACTATTCATTTGCAAGCTTCCTGTAAGATATTTTAGATCGGCTTTTTAGCCTTCCTTGTTCACTCATGTACCAAAATAACATAAAGACTGAAGGCCTGAGGGCTGTAAGAATAATTAGCATATAGTAAAAGATTAAAAAAACAGATTTTGATGAATCCTAGATAGGAAGCACGTTTTGAGAAGTTGGGTGTAAAGTATTAATACCGCTGCTACTATTTACCATTTCCATAGCGCGGCTAAGGGTGCGCAGTGCCATACAGATAACCATGTCAAAGCAAAGAAAGCACTGGCCTTAATAGAGCTGCTCAAAGCCAGTGTACATCAAGCTAGCTCTGCCCTGATTTTGATATTACTGTTATAGAAGGTACATTTTGGCCTTCAATGCATAAAGCATTATTCTTTCCTCAGTGCTGGGACCAAATTTTTCAGCAAGTAAGGCAGATACTCACATTACGCTTTCTCCTCCCCACCCCTGCCCCCTGCCACCCATACACACACACACACACACACGCGCGCGCGCACTGCCCAGCAGCATCAGTCTCTCTCTCTCTCTCTCTCACTCCCCACCCCTGCTCAGTATCTTCCCTCTTCCTCTCCTCTAGGATGGCCAACTTTTCCATGGAGCATAATTGGACACCCTGCTAAGTTTTAGTACTGTGGGGGTGGTGGGGTGGGGGCATGGACTACTGTCAGTTGTTGATCTACTTATCACTTGGCTTTCAAGCACCCCCTTCATATATTTTGTTTTATAAAATCCAGAAGGCTGGATTACCAATAAAGAGAGTACGTTTCTCCAGGTAAAAAATCCCATTTGCCCAGTAACATATACAGTGCCCCAAATCCACAAATCACTGGTTAATCCTCCAGGGCGTTCCATCATTTCTTCGAGAGGGTCATTGTTGGAACCAATTTTGTGTCCAAATTTGTGGACATTTTTTTACGCGAGTACATTCCAAGTTTACCATCATACATCAGGGATTCCTCCCACTTCATTTCTCTGTTAGAACAATATCAATATCCATTTCAAGACCTATACATGGTCACAATTGATATAGTGTCCTTATATATGAACATTCCTCCAAAAGAGGCATTAGAGGTGATAAGTGAAACACTGACTCAAAGAGATGCTTCACAATGCATCCCTTATTCTATTATTGTGGAATTAGCTTCTACGAGAGAATTTCTTCAGTTTCAACGGCATATATTTCCAGCAGATAAAAGACTAGCTAAAAGGCCCTTCTAGTAGTTAGATATTAATACCTCTATATAAGGCCCACCTAGTTTCTCGAGGTGAGGTTTAGGTAGTGGTGTAGGGGTTAGGGGCCACTTTGACATTCAGAGTGAGACGTACAAATATAACAGCACACTCTTGTGATTTGAGGTCCTTCGGAGTGAGGAAACTCACACAAAGATGTGATTTGTACAGTGTTCTCTCAATTTGGACTCTCTACCTGGGTAACATCAAGCTAGGTTGAGAGCCACTGTTCTAGAGCTTTGCCAGGTTACAGACGGACAGAGACTGGCAGCATTTGGTTGGACTGTGAGTACTCAGTGCTGTGTTTGTTCCAGAACTTTACCAAGCTATAAAGAGATAGCATTCAGCAGCTTTTTTGTTGAACTGTGAGTATTAAATGCTGTGTTTGTTCCAGAACTTTGCTGAGTTACAGAGAGACAGACCAGTTACATTTTATTGGCCTGTGAGTACTAAATGCTGTGTTTTTTCCAGAACTTTGCTGAGATACAGAGAGAGAACTGCAGTGTTTAAAGAATCCAGGGGCACCTAAGGTAGAACCTGTTTGTCAAAATTTTCCATACATAAAGAGAGTGGGATACTGCAGTGGGAACACAGAGTGTGAAGCAGAAGCTGTGTTTCTGGGTCTCTGAGGAAAGGACAAAAGACACCTTTCTATAAGGGCACACTCCCTCTAGAGGTCATGAGAGAGGTCATCTCTCATACACTTACTTTAAATATACTTACTTATGGGCCGATGCAGTAAAGTGCGCTCAGGCTGAGCGCACCATTAGCCCCTGTTTGGCCGCGCGTTTTCGACACGCTATTTTTAACCCTTATACAGTAAGAGGTGATAGCGCGTGGAAAATGTGCGGCCAACCCCTCCGAAACTAATAGCTCCCGCAACATGCAAATGTATGTTGATGAGCCTATTAGTCATTCCCACGGGATACAGAAAGTAAAATGTGCAGCTAAGCCACACATTTTACTCTCAAAATTAACTCTTGCCCAAAGGCAGGCGTTAATTTCAGCTGGCACCGGGGAAGTGTACAGAAAAACAGAAAAACTGCTCTTCTGTATACCCTCCGACTTAATATCATAGCGATATTAAGTCGGAGGCCCCAAAAATTAAAAAAAATTAAAAATCTGCCCGCGGCCCACGGGTTGGAAGACGGATGCTCAATTTTGCCGGCGTCCATTTTCCGAACCCGTGGCTGTCAGCGGGTTTGAGAACCGATGCCGGTAAAATTGAGCGTCAGCTGTCAAACTCGCTGACAGTCACCGCTCCTTTTACCATGGGCCCTAATTTGTATATAGGCCGATACTGAATCGCGCACCCAGGACACTGGCCTGTGCGCATGTCGGGAGAGCGGGCGCTCGCCGGCTTTCCCGCGGCTTTTACTGTATCAGCCCGTTAAAGGGAAAGGCAAACAGTGCCATCTTGTTCTATTCTTTTTTAATCCCAATAGAAGCAAAAGTAGAAAGTAAGTAAGAATTTTGACGGAAAGTTTAAGGACAAGTTTTCTGTTTTCCCAAAAGTGATTTCTTAAATTGCTTGTTGAAAAGCATATAGAAAGAGGTCAGAGATATTCCGATTGTGTGCTATGTAATGGAAAACAGCTAGTCAGAAGTAGTAATCCCACTTATCAGCGCCTTTGTATGTTTTCCAGACCTCTAACCCATCCATTTCCCCGTAACTTTCTTTTCTGTTCAGTTATTGCTTCTCTGTTCACACCTACATTTTGTCGTTGCTAAGTTGCATCGCTTTCTTTCTTAACCTATATTCCTCTATACTTTTTTACCACAACGTTAATAAGGGTTTGGGACTGATAACGTTTCTCTCACCGTAATTTCCTTTCCCTCTATTATTAACCTTGCTTCTGTCTGCAGAAAATGTGCTGATATAGCAGCAGTTTTGCTTTCAGTTTATTGGACATATGCGGGAAATCAGTACAGAGGCCTCTCAGTATCATAAAAGAAATCTAATCTATTCTGCACAGCTCTCCACACTCCACACTTGAATCGTCGGGACAGAGCAATAACCTAGGAGGTGCACGAAATGCCGGAGATTGGATTCCAGAAAGATTTAAGAATTTAAGGAAGATGTAGGCAAACCATGGCCTGCGGATCCTATCCAGCCTGCAGCTGGCAAGAAGGGGTCCCAGCTCGGGCACGCTACTCCCACCTGGAGGTGACATCTGTGCGCCGCCAGTGATGGCGCCCCTGCGTGCCAGATGGAAGCCTCCCTCACGGGTCTCTGGAGCTCATGGGGCTACTTCTTGCTCCTTGGATGAAACTGTGGGAGCCCCCCCCTCTACCCTTCCACTCCTCAGCTGAAACCTTAAGTGACCTTCACCCAAAAGTTTGCCCATTTCTGATTTAGGATCTTTATGCTCATTTTAGGGCAAATATCACCCGATATTCAGGCTCTACCAAATCGCAGCTGTCACAAAAGGATATTCTGGATGATCAACATTTATTTAGCATGGCTCAGAAATAAAGAAATTGCTGGCATGTAGAGGGCACACCCACCCCTAGATGCTCCATTAATGCTTTCTGCTTGACTCATGAGTTGAGGGTTATATTTGCCACCTGGAGCCCTCAACCACAAATATATTTAATTCAGCTCAAGAAGGAATGAGCTGGACCCGAGCCTGCTGGAACCACACATCTCTGATTATTGTTCTATGGGAGAAAATGTGTCAACATTGTTGGGGTTTTCTTTTTTACTTTCCTTAAAAATCCTGTGCCATGCTATGTTCTGTCCTTTACCCTTTCATATTCCATTCACACGGAATGTGATGGGGGCAAAGATCCCAAAGGATGGGTAAAAACAGCATGGCTCAATCTCTCCAGCGAACAGTCCAGAGACCATTATGACACATTTAGCCACAAAAGAAACAGCTTTTTAACAGCAGGACAGTAAAGTGAGCCGTTTGAAGCATGGGCGCATGTTTTTGGCTTCTTGCCCATACTTCGCATTGCTGTCACAGCTTGAGTAAGCTCTATGTGCCTCCTCTGCCCAGTTCCGGATGTCACTGAGCTCAAGAGAATGACTTTCCATGTCTGAGAAGTAATAATAAGCCACGTACATATTGTAATGAAGTCGATAATACAGTGTGCTCCATAAAGCAGAGGCCAACCTAAAACCTCATGTTAAGGGGATTTATTCATCTTTTTCCGATTAGGAGGGGCCCCTCTCAACAACATTTTTCAAACTGAGGATACAATTATTTTTCTTCACTTGCACTGTCAAACGCAATTTTTGATGGAAATTTTCTAAATCACAAACAGGGGTGAACCAAGTTCTAAACCTCATGATTTATACGTGTAAGGATCTTAAGCAAATCCATTCCCTCATATAGGGAATGGTACAGTCCAACGCTCCTCACCTGGACTCATGACAGAATTCTAGAGACTTCTCCAGGAGACCTGGAATGAGAGCTGCTGCTGATGCTCTGTGGAGTGTCAGGATGCCAAAAATAAGTTGGAGGCACTGGGGGATATGCAGCATGACTCCATAACCCCCCCACTTCTGAGCACAGCCCTCTCTGGCTGCAACCCTAAACAACGGGGCTGGCGCCAGGAAAGACTGCCTGGATTCCAGTGGACCAGTCTCCACAGTACCTTGGACCGCAATTCCATGGGCTATGTGAGTAGACTGGGAAAGTAGACTTGAGATCCTGCAATCATAAATCCTGATTGCAGACAGTGGCCATGGATTGGAGGATAGATAGTGACTGACAAAAAACAGAAGCCCCCTGAAAGTGGCAGCCAGCCAGCCAGCCAGCATGAAGATAAGGGTATCGCAGATGTAAACTTCCCCCCCCCCCCCCCCCGTTTCGCAGACTGGTTTGAGGGGGCCACACAGTTCTCAGGACTCTTTCAACTTCCCGGATCTCTTTCCCTCTGCCATCGCATCACACATGTAGGTTCACCGGTGAGGAGGAGGCATAAACCTCCGAGTCCTTCAGGTGGTAGTGGAGATCAACAATGCAGTCACTCAATCTCACCCACTGACTAGCAGATACTCTCCGAAGAAGTGTTCAAATTGTTTGGAAAGGTATCAAAAACCACAGCAAGGAGCCAGTAGTGGTGGTCAACAAAAAAAAAATAGAAAAAATGTAATTCAACTTGAAAAATAAAATCCATGCTAAGCTTGCAAAATTCATAAACAACAAAAGAAGGCAACAAGGCAACAGTCTGCTTGTCCATGGTGCACTTTATCCTGAATCTCTTTCTTTGGTCCTAATCAATGTTCATCACTTCCTCGCCCTAAAGGCTGGGAAAATCCTCTTCTTCCAAAATCATAAAAAAGGGGCAAGAATGAAAAATACTCCTTGCTTCAGTAAACTCAGCTTCTCAAAACCCAGCAGTCCTCTGTCCCCACAGGTTACGGGTTCCAAAAGCAAGGTGGCTGAAAAATTCCAATCCCTCCAGCAAAGGGTGTTGGCCTCACAGTTGGTAACTGGTCACAAATTACTGGATACAAAACTCTTCTGTCCAGTAGTCTCTGCCCCACTGTTAACTGGTGACAGGTTGAAACCACTGTAAAATCCAGCTCTTTCAGAAAGGGGGTGTAATGGCCCTCCTGTCAGAGATTGGTAAAAAAAATGCAAAAAAGTTTCAAAATCTCTCCAAAATCGTTCACTGGTGAGCTGTGTAGCCTACCCAAATACCACCTCAGAAACTCTCTCCTCTCCAACCTCCATCTCAAAGGATCCAGAGGGAATCTCTCCTGAGCATGCTCAGCCTGCAATTATATACCTGCAAAGCCATCCCAAAAAGGGGAAGGCCAATAATTGGTGAGAGTATCCCCAAAATACAAAACCCTCCTGAAGGCAGAAAAAAAGAAAGGTTTAGTAATAGTGCGAAACGACTGTTACACAGATAGAGGTATTAACAGCGAATCCCTGAAGGTGTGAAGAGCATTCCTCCAGGAGTAACACTGTTCCTGGGATCCAAACTAGCTTTCATGAATGGCATATTACTTCAGCAAAGGCCGTTACCTGGGCAAGGGGCTGATGGCAAGGACTCACCACACCGGGGTCATCCACAAGCGCTTGGTGCTAGTTCAGCTCTCAGGAGTGGTTCCTATCTCTAAGGTGGTAGAGATCCATGATCCAGGAATATACCTGGTAAGGAACAGCTTTGCCTGAAAGTATCTGAGAACAAGTGAACTTGTGAGTTTCCTTAGCAGAGCGTTAGCCATAATTAACAATAATTAAAAATGATCAATCCTGTCTTGTAGAACTGTTTCATTTAGCACATTTTGTAATGGTATACTCCACAGACAAAGTATGATTGAGCCTCAGCTTATTGTAAGAGCACAGAGTCTTCACAGCACTGCATCAAGGAAGAGTTTGATACTGGAGTACTGGTGCTTGTATATAGCAGGGCCATTCAACCTTTTCACATGAGACAAATTACAATTTTTTCTCAATGTGGGGGTGGAGGGTAGCAAGAGATTTTCACAGTGATATTAATATCAAATCCAAAAGGAGTGCAAGAAAGTTATAAGTCCAAAATTTTTAATATCAAACAAGGAAAAGTTTATTTAAATTTCAATATGGCAACTCCATTGCTCCAAGTCGGTTAAAGCAAATTTTTCTTTCAGGGTCCCCCGACACGGACCCCGTGTTTCGCCCGAAGGCTGCGTCGGGAGGGACAGAATTAATTTGCAAAAACTAGAAAAGAACAACAATTAAAAATATATTAGAACTATGGACCTAATATAGGGTACAAAGTCTACACAGTAACACCGGGAACACATACCTTTAAACATGCTGAGGAATTCATACAGCTAATACGGCAAGGAGAGCGGGAAGAATAGATAAAACACAGCGTTTTAAAGCCGTCTGTTTTGGCACGGATTTTACAGCCAATCAGAGTACGAGAAATTCAACCAATCATAATCAAGGTAAACAATATAGTAGCGGGAACCAAAACATTTTAAATAAAATATTGCCACTCGATCTCATTATATTGCCACTCGATCTACCACTATTTTTGAACATCCTATTACTCATAAAAATTTCCCTCTCAAATTTTCTACCACTTGTCACTCATGGGGAGTAATCTATGTGATTGTGTGTCCTTGCCCCAAATTATACATGGGCAAAACGACTAGACAAGTGCGTACCTGCATTATAGAGCACCGGTCTAATATCTGTACTGGCCATGAATCGGCACCTCTGGTTTTACATTGGCAATCAGCAGGGCACTCAGAGAATGACTTAAGATTTTTGATAATTGACTTGCTCCTTCTCCCATGTTGGGGGGGGGGGGGGGAATTTTTCTGAAATGCTCATCCGCAGAGAACAAAAGTGGATCTTTAGATTGAATTGCCTTCATCCTGAGGGGCTCAATAATGAGATCGAGTGGCAATATTTTATTTGAAATGTTTTGGTTCCCGCTACTATATTGTTTACCTTGATTATGATTGGTTGAATTTCTTGTACTCTGATTGGCTGTAAAATCCGTGCCAAAACAGACGGCTTTAAAACGCTGTGTTTTATCTATTCTTCCCGCTCTCCTTGCCGTATTAGCTGTATGAATTCCTCAGCATGTTTAAAGGTATGTGTTCCCGGCGTTACTGTGTAGACTTTGTACCCTATTTTAGGTCCATAGTTCTAATATATTTTTAATTGTTGTTCTTTTCTAGTTTTTGCAAATTAATTCTGTCCCTCCCGATGCAGCCTTCGGGCGAAACACGGGGTCCGTGTCGGGGGACCCTGAAAGAAAAATTTGCTTTAACCAACTCGGAGCAATGGAGTTGCCATATTGAAATTTAAATAAACTTTTCCTTGTTTGATATTAAAAATTTTGGACTTATAACTTTCTTGCACTCCTTTTGGATTTGATATTGTGATTTTTGGAGTGCTACTACTGCTCCTCATCTTGTGTATTTGCACAATGATATTAATACCATCAAATATATGCATTTTTATCATCATGCTTCAGATAAGACTGATATGTTAACTTACTTTTTTATTAGTATGTAGAATGAACAAAGTTTTTAAAGAGATATATTCTGCCCATCTTTCTATCCACAACCCAGATGTGACTGGCAGTGAGTAGCGGGGAGCAGATGGGCAAACTCAGAACTTAAATTCTGGTGAGGAAGCAGGCAGATCAGCAACTCAGGCAGGGATCACAGCCAAAGAGAAGAGCAGTACTAGAAACCCAAGCAGCGGGGCTGACAAGGATCCCAGGCCCCAGCAGCAGAAAAGAAAGCACCCCTGAAAGAATGGAGCTGCACAGTCGGCAGGGATACCAGGCCCCATGAGCCAAAGAAGAGGAGGAGCTGCTGGCTGCAGAAACATGGATTGAGGAGCACAGTGTTTCAAAATGCCCCCTCACTCTCCCTCCAGTCAGCCACACACATACATACAACCCCCCCCCCAAAAAAAATGCTCCTTTCACCTCCCAGACAGCCACACACACACATACACCAAAATGCCCCTCTAGCTAGTCACATACACCCCAAAATGCCCCCTCATCCCCAGCCATCCATATGCACAAACACACACCGAAAATTTCCCTTTAGACCCCCCCCAGCCAGCCACACACACACACACACACAAAATGCCCCGTCACCTTCCAAGTCAGCCATACACACCCCAAAATGCCCCTCACCCCTCAGCCAACCACACATAAACACACCAAAATGCCTCCTTACCTCCCAACCCGTCACATGCACACCAAAGTGCCCCTTTTATCCCCCAGGCAGCCATATACACTCACAAAAAGCTCCTCTCACCCTCTTAGCCAGTTTCACACACCCCCACCAACACACCCCAAAATGCTCTCCTCACCCCTCACCCCCAGCCGGTCACACACAAACACACCAAATAGCCCCTCACTACCATAGCCAGATTTAAGATTTTGGTGCCCATAGGCAGCACCCCTTTGAAGCAGTGCTAGCATGTGGCCCTAAAACAAGTAGAAGCAGGCCCCTCTTTGGCTTGGACATTTGGTGCTTTCAAAATTTGGCATCTTAGGCAGTGCTTATGCCTAAATCCAGGCCTCCTTTCTCCTTTCTCCACCCAGCCACACACACACGTGCACACACACACACAGACACAATGGCCCCCTCAGCCCCCAGCCAATCACACACACACCAAAATGCCCCTCTCACCTCCAATGCTCACAATTCCAGGAACACCTCCAAATCTCCATAAATCCCCACCAATGCCCCCCACAGCCCCCCCCCCCCCCCACACACACACTTTCCCCAATCCTCATACATCTTTTCATTCTCATAATTCCATAAATGCCTCTATCCCCAGTGGTAACCAATCCCCCGCCCCCAAGTAATGGAAGGCAGAAATAGGAAGGAAGACGACCCCCACTGATCAATGTCTCCAGAGCTCTCCTCCTATCAGGCAGCAGCAACATAGCAGAGAGGAAAGGCAGTAAATCTTCCTCTGGGCCTGGAAAAAAAAAGTACAGCCTTCAAGGCGCTCCCGACCACCTGCTCTCCTTCCTCCTCAGTGAGGGGAGAACATAAAAAGCTCCTCTCCTACCACATGGAAGGGACGCAGCAATGAGCCATGGTCCAAGCATTTTCAAGCTCGCTGATTGGCTCTGCAAACATTGCGATGCACAAGATTACTCTTCAGCAGCCAGAGGGCCACACAGAAATATTTGGGGGTCCACATTCTGGCCGTTAGGCTGTGGGCTGGGTGAGTCTGGTTTGACAGGGACATTTGCGCTGTCCAGCTTGCACAGTTTCTGCAGCTGGTGAGTTTGCCAGGCTGCTTTGGGAATCCTGTATCTAGATTTTTGTTGTTACTATTGGGTCTAAGTGCACATTTAGCAATTTTTTGGAAACTGACTGCTTCAGTGCAATGTAGAACCCACCACTTCTAGAGCACTTCATGTCCCAAGTCATATCTGACTTGGGACATGAAGTAAACTGATGCTCTTAGTCCAGTTTCCAGTGGGCAGGAGCCCACATTGCTAAAATTCAGAGCCAGCCAACCCAAACAAAATGCCATCATGACAAAGGGCATGGATTGGTACTCTGTTGGCAGTCTAGGTGGCGAGGTCAAAGACTAACTGGATATGGATACTGTTTACCTCTGGAACAGGATTTGGGGACAATGGCAGGAAAACTAAAGAATACAATAGGTTTCTTATTTTTTCCTTCCTTTTTGAGCACAGCTGGGTAATACATTGAACTTCCTGTGCTCGAAAGGAGTGTGTGTGTGTGCGTGTGAGAGAGAAAATTTGCAGATCAGGTACAGTCATTACCTTTGGAGGTCAGCCTGTAATCTCCTGCTGCTTTTAAAAAAAAAATTTGGATGATGCCAAAGGAAACTCCCCCCTCTACCCCCAAATTATACAGTGTTGCTTTGTAAGATTTCCAGAATATCTAAAACTAATCCATAGGGAACTCTTGGCATCTGTGGGTCACAGTCCTACTGAGAGTTGGGTTTCCATCAAGCTTCTTGGGTCCGACAGGATTTTTTTTTCCCAGTTTTGCTGTTTAGGAAGCACCACACACTCAGCAGGAGCAGCCCATAAGCCCAGTCATGCCACTTCTGGAGGCCTAAATTCCAGCACTCCACACACCATCACAGCACCGGAATCAGGCCTGGCACCAGCACCAACAACATCCCTGCCACCAACAGAGGAGTTCATGCATGAGCGGCTGGACCATATGGAAAGGAGGCATGGGGTCCACCTACGACACATACGGGCAGAACTAGTGTGCCTCAGGAGGGCTGTCAACAGGCAGAACCAGATCCTCTGAGAACAAACAGCCGCAAACACGCAGAACATGCCTACGCTGGCCACAGCAGTCAACAGCATGAAAAATATGCTGACACACGTCCTGCAAAGTGTTATTGTTGCGTCCGTTGGTCTTCGACGGCTTCGCCCCACTTGTTTCACCCCATCTTGGCTTCTCCTGCTTACTTGGGCAAGATGGCTACCGCAGCATTGTCCAGCCGACTACTCTGGCGTTCCCGGAACGGCTATGGTGCAGCAGTACACCATTGCTCCTCCCAGGTACCTGCTAGGGTGCGCACGTGCGCGCAACCCACATCTAAGTACGCCCAGTGGCGTGAGTCTCGAGGGCGTTCCCTCAGCTGACGTCACGCCCACCCGGGTATACCTACTTCTCAAGATTGGTAGCTTGTTGAGTTGGCAAAGACTCGAACAAAGACTCGAAAGGCTCGACTGTTCCTGTCTGCACTACTCTGCCGCTCCCTGCTGCCTGCAGGAAGCTCTCCTTCTGCCCTTCGGGGTTTGACTACTAACTTGGTACCCGCTCCTTGGGGACCCTCTGATCTATTTCAGGTGCCATTCAGGGAACAGATACTCACTTCTAGAGGGCCTGCTCTCCCTGCCTCCGTGCCTGTACCTTTCTACAACTATCTGGGGGAATCGCATCCATAACAGCTAACACCAAGTGAGTACACTGACATCTCATCTGTCTCATCCTCAGTATCGCCTTGCTGGGTAATCTCTGCCGAGGTCCCTGATACTGCAAATCACCACTGCCACCTGGTGGCTACATCAAGCTGTATAATAAAAGAGTTCATATTCTGGTGTTTTGTGTACCAGAGTCTAGCCAAGTGCTGTGGCTCCTCACGGGGCTCCTCCCCATGGGCGAGGTCATCTCCACAGCACCCAAGAATCCACTAAAACACACGTAATAACAACAGATTGCCAACTCCATGGATCCGGCTCAGCTCACTGCGTTGCAGGCCATTCCAGGCCTGGCTCAGAGGATCTCTGAGCCAGGCCTGGAATGCGCTGCAAGGACTGACTGCTGCATTTAATTTGTTACACAAACAGATGAACTCACCTTCCACCTCAGGTAACGAGACTAAACTGTCAGAGGTGACGGTCAAGACGACTATACCTCTAGCAGCTCCTACCCACTTCTCGGGAGAAGTATGGAGATGCAGAGACTTCATTAACCAGTGTTGTATGCACTTTGCATTACAACCTGGACATTTCTCCACAAATTATGCGAAGACTACATATATCCTGTCATACCTAGATGGACGAGCCCTGTCCTGGGCATTTCGCTGTGGGAACGCGAGGACCCGATCCTTCACAACACTGAAGGATTCCTCGAACTGTTGAAGTCAGTTTTTGATGACCCTGCCTGATATTCAGTTGCAGGATCTTCTTTGGTTCACTTGAAGCAAGGGAACAAGACCCTAGCTGATTTCGCCATAGAGTACAAGTCACTGGTGTCTGAACTATCCTGGGACCCAAGATGCCTGAAGACGCTGTTCTTTGAAGGGCTGAACACTCACTTGAAGGATGAACTCTCAGCAAGAGAGATGCCTGAAACCTTGGCTGAACTGTATCGGCCCAATTGTTTGAAATGGCATCATTACATTATCCTTTTGGCTCAAGCATGATTACAACGAAGACCATAGAAAGCAGAAATGGCACCCCCAATAGCTACAGTATAGCTGTAATGCTGGAGCTGATAGCAGCCCTGCTATGTGATGGCTAGGAAAAGGCCCCAAACAGTCCATGTTAATTTAAGAACATAAGAAATTGCCATACTGGGTCAGACCAAGGGTTCTTCAAGCCCAGCATCCTATTTCCAACACGGCCAATCCAGGCTACAAATACCTAGCAAGTACCCAAACACTAAGACTCTGCTGCTCGTCTACTTACCAATACACATCATAGAGAACATATCACTCCAGTCTTAAAACAACTTCACTGGATACCAATCCATCAACGCATTCACTACAAAATCCTATCCAATATTCATAATTTAATACATGGCACATCAACTATATGGTTATGTTCCTATTTACGTCTTTACCAACTGCCACATCACTTACATTCGATTGACAAAAATTACTTACAGGTACCAAACATCAAAACACCTAGGTTGGACCTAACTTCTCCATAGAGAGCCCAAATTATGGAACTCACTGCCTAATTCAATCCGACTACTTACAAATTTAAAAGAATTTGAAAAAGCAGTTAAAACTTGCCTATGTTCATTAGCATTTGCTGATCCTTAGGCATAAAGGCTTTTTATTTTATTTGTTATCCAATGTAACACTTATTTGTCTTACCTTTATTTTAATTTCTTATTCTGTTTGTTATAACTTCTATTTTTACTTGTCAAAACCTAAATTATGGATGTTTTTACTTGTAAAACGCTTAGATCTGCAATAGTTTGTATAGGCAGTAGAAAAGCTTTTAAATAAATAGTCTGCAGTGGCTCTGAAACTGGTGAGGCAATGGTGTCCGCTGTCTTGGCACACCCATGTGACAGTAAGCCTACCCAGTACAGGTGTATTACTTCTCATGTACATGTTTCTCAGCTATGGAATGAGGCAGTAAAATGGGAAATCTGTCAGTGAAACATTAGCTGTACCTTTAGGCTGTGCTATTAAGCTTCAGAGCTATTTGAGATTTACAGCATTTCTAGAGCTGTAGCTGGGGTTGCATCACACTTATGGCACTATGTCATCCATATGTGAGCACTTGGATGGGATCTGCTGGGGAGGGCTGGCAAGCCATATGGTGCTAAGTCACAAACTGTCGTGCCACACATGCATCTTTTAGTGTCACTATCAGGCAGTCACATGTCTTTGATATAATCTTTACTTTCACAAATGTTTTTCAAGTACAGTCTACTGCTCCATTGACAAGACAAATCCTGAGTAGGCATACATGTTTTCTATTATACACTGACTTACACAGAGCAGTGAGAGAAAGAAAGATGATAGCAAGGAAAGCAGCAGCTAACAGCCTACTGGCCTCCCTTCCCTGGAAGGGGATATGGCAGGTAAGGTCTATCAGGCAAAGTAGTGTTGTATAAGGTTTTGGCGAAGCTGGCTGCCACTCAGCATGCTGTCCTGGGCTGGTGTGGGGTCACATGGGGGATCTAGGGTGAGATACGGATGTACCTCCATTCACAGTCCATGGCGTAGAGCGACATTATGGAAGACACAGCAAAGCAGCACTGTATCTGCAACTTTGGGTGGAGCATGCATTAAAGCTCTACCCATCTCGTCCAAACAGCGAAAGTGACGTTTGAGAATTCCAAAGGTGAGTTTGATGACACAGTGGGAACACATAAGGCCTCGTTGTTGCGGCCCCGGGCTGTGCCCCGGGTCCCCCACCTACCTCGAGGCTGGCCCGGGCCGCCGTGGACCCAATTAGGCCTGCTCGGGCCTCTGCCGTGGCTCTCCCTCCTCGAGGGAGACGCCGGCGTTTCGCCGCGGCTGGCCCCGCCCCCTAGGCATGCACGCGCGCAGGGGCTGGAGAATTAAAGGGGCCAGCGCGGGAAACCTCAGGACTGCCCCTGGATGACGTCAGACACCTTGGCTTATTTAAGCCCTGCTTCTTGGTTCTTCCTTGCCTTGCAACGAGGTTCCTCAGGTGTTCCTGTCTTGCTAGTTGCTGTTTGCGCTTGGATAGCTTCTGTCTTCGACCCGGCTTGCTTCTGACCTGTCTCCTGCTTCCGACCCTTGGTTTTGGCTTCGACGTCCGACTTCTGGCTTCTGACCCTGCTCCGTCCCATGACTTCATCTTCGGCTTCTGTTCCTGGCTTGGTATTGTCTTCTGACCTTCTGGCTTCTGACCCGGCTCCATTCCTGACTCCATCTCCTGCTTTGTCCCCGGCTCTGGTGTGGATCTCAGACTCCTGGCTCCTGACCCGGCTTCGCGCCTGGACTTCGACTTCAGCTTCTGCCTCATCTCAGGTATCCAGTACTTACTGGCCCAGAGGTTTCTCCTAAGTCCCAGCGGCCCGGGCTCTCACGGGCTCCTCCCGGGGGAGCCACGGGCTTCCGAGGGTGAAGTCTCTTCATCCACCTGGGTCCAGTCATTAGCCGTCTCTTCAGCCGTTACCTGGGTCCTTGGTCGCATAGGACTCCACCTAAGTCCAAGAGGTCCGGTCCCTACGGGTCCTCCTGGGGGGACCTCGGACTTCCGGTGGCGAAGCCTCCTCTGAGTCTCTTCCGAGCCGCCTCCCGGCTGGGACACTTGCTATGGCCTTCCATAACATACCATCCTCTGTCCCAACTGACCCAAGGGTCCACGACCATAACACTCATTGTACCTAGTCTCTGCCAGCGTGTTGGGAATGGCAACGGGGGTGAGAAGCCAGGTCCTGCAACCATACCCAGAATCTCCTGCAGCAATGACAGATTAAAGCCATCAATCATGGCATTGTCACTTCCAGATCTGGCTGCCAAACCATGCATCCTATAAGACTATATAAGGTAGCATGTACCTTTCCCTGAACATTAAAGAGCGATTTGTCTAGCCTAAGTGCATATCACATTGTTCTGGACCAGCATATGTGCAGGATAGCAGTAGCCCAAAGTAGCTCAGCTCTTCAGGACTACTAAATCACATCTGGGTATTCAAATAATTGCATGCCAGACCCTCGCAATCGAGCTAAGGTACTGGTGTGTAGCAGGATGCCAACCCTGAGGCAATACATAAGAGCTGGCACATCTATGTTAGCTGCAAAAACGGTATGTCATGGTATGATTGCGAATGTCCCTGCCGGCTATGCAGTATGTCCTCCACAGAAACCAATCTTTATGCCCCGACACAGGGAATGTGCCACGCCACCAACATACACAGGACACTGCTTCTAGCTGGATGACAGCTCACTAACTGGCCACTCGTGATCGTGCAGTACCAGCAGTGTGGACACTTCAAGCTTGTCATTAACCAGTGAGATTTTAATAGCTCCCAATGGGAGAATAGGAATAGGGCCATTTTGAAAAGGAACACGTTGAAAATGTATAGTGCCTGCTCACACACCAAGCTTTAGGGCCAGTGCATTGTTTGCCGTCACAGGATTTGCAGGCCTCTGAAGCAAGGGGCAAAAAAGCCAGGCCCTGGGACAAAGGCCTGATGTAACTGTACAAGCCACTTGTCATGGCAGCGATGCTTTTCCTCCCCCCCAGCCACCCCCCATTTAAGTCCCGTTTGCCAGAAAATCACATAGCCAGAGATGAAATATAGAAATGGTTAGACCTATGGTTAGATGAAAATGGTTAGATGAAATGTTAGATGGTTGACCTATGAGTCAACCATCGCCATACAGGCCACCCTCAAAATTTTCAAAGAGGCCTGATTGCCTAAGGATAAAGGAATCATGTGTGGCTTCCAGATACCTGGCCATCACGTCGAGGATGCGCATTCGAGTGTCACAGACCACTTGCACGTTGAAGGAGTGGAAGAGCTTTCTGTTGCGGTACATCTCCTCCCTGTCATGGGGTGGGATGATGGCTACGGGAGTGCAGTCGATAGCTCCCAGAACATTGGGAAAGTTTGCGAAGGCATAAAAGCCTCTCTTCAAGTTCATCAAGTCCTGCCTGTCCCGAGGAAATGTTATGTAGCAATTAATGTGGTTAGAGACTGCTGTGATGACCTGGTCCAGACAGTGGGAAAAGTGGGCTGGGACATTCCCCCTACTACCCTTACTGTCGTTTGGAAGGAGGCACTTGCCATGAAATGCAGGGTGTGGCCAGGCACAGCATGGAAACTTGAGGTACCAGATCCAAATCCTCTTAGATTTATTCATATAATTCCAGGATAGCCTGAAAGCTGAGGTGATACCTGCAAACCACAAGGTCCTCTGGCATGCCCAGCAAGGATGTTCGCGGAGGAAAAATGCGGTCCCTGTATCTCCTCCACCATAGCCACCTGTGTGCCAGGCGCTGCCCTGGGTCCCGAACATGCAGGGTCTGTGGCTCTGCCTGTGGGGCATGCGTTAAGGCCCTAACCGAAATGATAAATGACCCAGTAGGCTTATCTCTGAGGCAATGGAGAGTGAAGTAACTTGCCCACAATCACAAGGAGTATCAGTGGGATTTAAACCTTGGCTTTCCTGGTTTACAACCTACTGCTCTAACCACTACTCCACAATAGGAATGTGCAGAAGAAAAAAATGTTGTTTCATCTATTTGTTTCATGGGGACCCTAATTTATTTCTTTAGTTTCAAAACAAAAAAAAAATGTTTATTCGTTTGATTTGGGGTTTTTTTGTTTGCCATTGTAAACAGCCTATTCTGGGCTTCAGAATTGGGGTTTTCTAATCAATTCTCATTGTGGGAAGAAATCATCAGAAGGGGGAAAACAAATGGAAGCTACCTATACTGTGGTAAGGTGGCTCCAAAAGTGGCATGAATTGTCTCAGGCTCAGTAAAGGGGCAAAGAGCTACTAGCAGTTGGATGTAAATTCACACTGCTCTGCAGACCAGTGTTCTTGCTGTATATTTATTTCATGGACTTTGTGTTTGCTAAGGAACAAGCTGGTGCTCCCAGGGGATGGTGTTTATAGCCTTAATTCACTGAATATATAAACCAGCAAAAAGCAATTTTTCACTTTCAATTGGCTAGATGAAAGCGCTGGGCATCAGTGCTAAACAGTATGTACAGTTCTCATCTGGTCCTGACATCTGAAGAACAAGATGATGAAACAGATAGTGGTGAGGGCAGGGAGAAGGCGAAGGAGAAATGTTTGTTTCTGCCTTTCATGTTTTTTGTTTTTTTGTGCTCTTTGGTTTTGGATCTGGATGAGAATAGCACGGCATAGCCATCAGGATCAGTCCTCTTTCTGCTCCCATGTGAAAAAACAGAAACCCACAATGTTGTTACTATGCTCCCCCAATGGCAGATGTAACATAGAAACATAGAAATGACGGCAGAAAAAGTCCAATCGGCCTATCCAGTCTGCCCAGCAAGCTCCCACACTTATTTTCCCATACTTATCTGTTTCACCAACCACCTCATTCAGTGCCCTTGTTGATAACTGTTTGATTCAAAATTCCTGCCACCCCCTGCCATTGATGCAGAGAGTAATGTTGGAGTTGCATCATAGGTAAGCATAAGGCTTAATGGTTAAGGGTAGTAACTGCCGCATCAAGCAAGTTACCCTGATGCTTGTTTACCCAGACTGCACAGATCAATGCCTTGTTGGATGTTGTCTGAATGTAAATCCTCTTTTCCACATTTATCCCTGCTGTTGAAGCAGAGAGCAACGCTGTATATGCATTCAAAGTGATGAATCAGGCTTAATGTTATTATTTAGGAGAGTTGTGAGTGGATCCTTGGACCGGTGGCAGATGAACACACCCCCGGGGGAAGATCTTGAGAGGAACCACCGGACAGGCTCAGAGTTAGGAGACAGACACACATTAGTTCTTTTATTAGACAGTATACTGAACCACCAGAGGTGGCAGTAATGAGCTGGAATGCCCGGCTGGGCTGTAGTCACTCAGATACTGGAACAGCGATCCCTGGAGGCTGAGCTGTAGAGAAGCTGAAATATAGTGAGTAGGCAGGGTATGCAGAGTTCATGGACAGAACCTGATGGTAACACTCACACAATGTCTCATAGAAGCCCAGGAGCTGGAATGAAGTAGGCCCTCAAGGAGCGAGTACCTGGTTCCAGGGACAGCTCTGAGAGAGCGATGGTAACTCACAGATGTAGTAGGCAGCGATGACTTCCAGGCAGAAGTGAATTCCAAAGAGGTAAGAGAGAGAGCGAGGTTCCCGAGGAGCGGGTACCCCTGGTAAGTCCGAGGAGGCAGAGTAGCTTTGAAAGTCGTAGTGAGTCCGTTGCCATTCCTTGCTAACTCGAGTTGTTAGCAATTCAGAGACCTTTAAATATCTGAAGCGGATGGCGTCATCTCAGGGGGACACCCCTGAGGTTTGCGCCACTTCTGGTACTTGAGGTGGGGCCATGCCGCACGCGTGCCCCTAGGCATCAGGTCAACATGGCGGATTGCAGCGTCGGGCCAGTCCGGGGACGCCGGACAAGGTTGACAGAGAGACGCCGTGGCAGCCAGCCTTCCATCAACCTGGAGGGAGTTGCCAATGTAGTAAGGTGGGCGGAGTGGAGACGTCGGGCAGCGACGGTCGCAACAGTACCCCCCTTCAAAGGGTGATCTCCTCTTTGGGTACCAGGTTTAGGTTTTTAAGGATGCACGAGATGGAACTGAAGAAGCATCTCTTTGTCCAGGATATTGGTCTGAGGCTCCCAAGAGATCACTTCGGGGCCAAAACCTTCCCACTTTAGAAGGTATTCAAAAGTCTTGCCTCTTTTATGAACATCCAGAATCTCTGTGACTTTGAGTTCTAATTCATCTTCTGTACTGATGATACGTGAGTCTTGAGATATAGAGGATAGTTCACTAGGAGTTGTATCATTTTCGTCTTGAGATACTGAAGAACATGCACTGGTTAGCGTATTGTCTTCATCTTGAGATATTGAAGAACATTCACTGGTTAGTGTATTGCCTTCGTCTTGAGATATTGCAGAACATTCACTGGGTATCGTATCATTTACCTTTCCCCCAAAGCAAATGTCCGCACCAGATGATGATACTGATGGTTGAGTAAAGCCCTTCTGGAGATTTTCTTCCATATTTTCTGACGTTGCTTTATTCTCAAAAGCTGAGAGAAAGTACACCTGTCCTTTCGGAGGCTCAGCTTTAGACTTCTGTCGTATGGCACAGTCATAGGGCTCCTGTGGAGGAAGAATATCAACTACTTCTTTAGAGAAGATATCGCCGAAGAGGGTGTACTGGAGCGGCAGTCCTGGTACTGCTGGAGTCGCAGGCATGCCATTAATAGGCGATATCTCCTTAAGGCATTTCCCATGACATTCTGGGCCCCAGTGGGAGAGATCCAGAGATGACCAGTCAAATTGGGGTTGGTGTACTTGCAACCAGGGTAACTCCAGGATGATAGGGTGCACAGCCTTTTCCAGTACAAAGAAGGAGAGCGATTCCGTATGAAGAGCTCCGGTACGGAGAGTAACTGATTCGGTTTGGTAAGTCACATCTCCTGGTAAGGGCTCTCCATGAATTGAGGATAATTGTAGTAGGTTTTTCAACTTGATGAGGGGGATCCTCAAATATTCCACTAGACATCTGAGAATGGAGTTGCCTCCTGCCCAGAGTCCACCAGGGCAGGAGTCTGAACCGTGACTGACCGTAGGTCAAGGAGACTGTGAGAGAGAGCGTAAGAGAGGGCACGGTAAGGCATAAGAATAGTTCTCCTGTAGGACTTTGGCCCGTCCATGCTTTCGGATGAGAGGAGCATGTAGAGACATCGTGGCCGGGCTGACCACAGTACATGCAAAGGCCGTGCTTCTTCCGAAATCTTCTCTCTTTAGAAGTCAAGCGTCCATGACTAAGTTGCATAGGTTCATCTGTATCAGCAGCAGGGATTACTGGAACCATCCGAGGTGTAGAGACAGCACTGGCCTGTTTCAACCCAGGTAACACCCTAGGCTGGAGTTCCTTCATCTTGTCCTGGAGTCGTTGATCAATCCGAGTGGCCAAAGCTACTAATTCGTCCAGTGAGTCAGGTGTTTCACGAGCAGCCAGCTCGTCCTTTAAACGGGTATCCAGGCCTCTGCAAAAGAGAGTCTTGAGACATTTGGGGTCCCAACGGAGTTCTGCCGCAAGAGGTTTGAACTCTATGGCAAATTCAGCCAATGGTCTGTTGCTTCAATTCAACCAAAGCAGAACCGGTGACAGAGGTTCGAGCAGGGTAATTGAAAACAGATTTAAACAAGTCCATAAATCCTTCTATGTCCTGCAAAATGGGGTCTTTACGTTCCCACAAGGCAGATACCAAAGACAAGGCCCCACCATTCAGGTATGAAAGGATGTAGGTAGTCTGGGAGAGAGCTGTAGGAAATAGAGACGGCTGTAAGGCAAAGTGCATGCAGCACTGGTTCAAAAAGCCCCAGGTCTTATGGATTTCTCTGGAAAAGCAGATTGGAGCCGCCAGTGATACAACAGTCTTCAAAGTTACCTCCGGTAAATGACCTTCTTGGTTGGAGGCTGTGCCTTGAACCTTCTGTGTGTGTAGCTGATGAAATGCTGCAGTAAGTTCCTCCAAGGCATCTTGCTGCTTCACAATGCACTCGGTATGGCCTGCGAGGCATTGAGTTGTGCTGGATCCATGGAGTTAGCAATCTGTTATTATTTAGGAGAGTTGTGGGTGGATCCTTGGACCGGTGGCAGATGACCACGTCCCCGGGGGAAGATCCCGAGAGGGACTACCGGTCAGGCTCAGAGTTAGGAAACAGACATACACTAGTTCTTTTATTAGACAGTATACTGAACCACCAGAGGTGGCAGTAGTGAGCTGGAATGCCCGGCTGGGCTGTAGTCCCTCAGATACTGGAACAGCGATCCCTGGAGGCTGAACTGTAGAGAAGCTGAAATATAGTGAGTAGGCAGTGTATGCAGAGTTCATGGACAAAACCTGATGGTAACACTCACACAATGTCTCATAGAAGCCCAGGAGCTGGAATGAAGTAGGCCCTCGAGGAGCGAGTACCTGGTTCCAGGGAAAGCTCTGAGAGAGCGATGGTAACTCACAGATGTAGTAGACAGCGATGACTTCCAGGCAGAAGTGAATTCCGAAGAAGTCCGGAATGAGGGCCCTCGAGGAGTGAGTACTGGCTCCAGACTGCAATCTACAAAGTAAGAGAGAGAGCGAGGCCCCCGAGGAGCGGGTACCCCTGGTAAGTCCGAAGAGGCAGAGTAGCTTAGAAAGTCGTAGCAAGTCCGTTGCCATTCCTTGCTAACTTGAGTTGTTAGCAATTCAGAGACCTTTAAATATCTGAAGCGGATGATGTCATCTCAGGGGGACGCCCCTAAGGTTCGCACCACTTCTGGTACTTGAGGCGGGGCCGCGCCATGCGCGCGCCCCTAGCCATCAGCTCAACTTGGCGGATTGCAGCGTTGGGCCGGTCCTAGGATGCTGGATGAGGTCGACAGAGAGACGCCGCGGCAGCCAGCCTTCTATCAACCCATGAGGGAGTCGCCAATGCGGTAAGGTGGGCGGAGTGGAGACGTCGGGCAGCGATGGTCGCAACACTTAATTGGTTTAGGGTAGTAACCGCCGTAATAAGCAAGCTACCCCCATGCTTACTTGTTTACCCAGACTGTTAAGTTCATTCCTTGTTGGTTGTTGTCTGAATGCAAATCCTCTTTTCCACATTTCCCCCTGCTGTTGAAGCAGAGAACAATGTTGGAGCTGCATTAACCATACGAAGGCTTATTGAGTAAGGGTAGTAATCACCAGGTAGAAGCCTCCATTCCAGCAAGCCAGCCCCATGGTGTTGCATTCGTGCCTGTTCTCGCCCTCGCTCCACCCTCTCTACCTTAGTGGCGACTCCCTTCGGGTCTGACGGACAGATGCTGCCACGGCTTCTCCTTGCCGTACTTCCTGGAATCCCCGGGCTGGCCTGACACTCGGATCCGCCATGTTCCTGATGATGTAAGGGCGCGCGTGCGCGCTCCAGAGTTTGTACCAACAAGGGAGCGAACCTCGGGGGCGTCCCCCCATAGTGATGTCATCCGCTTCCACCTTAAAAGGTCTTTGCTTGCTACTTCAAATCGAGTTAGCAAGGGACTCAGTTGGACTAGCTTCGGCTGTCCAAGACTACTTGCACTTGGGGAATTCTTTCTCTGCTGCTCTGCCTCCACCACCTTACCCAGGGGCACCTGCACCTCAGGGGCCCCGCTCTCTCTTCTTGATTTCAGATTGCTAAGATGGGATCCAGTACTCGCTCCAGGAGGGCCTACGTCCCTGAAAGCTCAGAAGACTCCTTACTACCTGGAAGCGATCGCAGAAGTGAACACAATGAGTTCTATTACAGATAGGAACAAGTACTCGATCCACGAGGGCCTATGTTCCTAATCTCCGAAGACTCCCTTCTGTCTAAGACGTTATTGCAGGTACGGAGATCGTGAGTCATTATTGTAGATTGCAGATAGGAACCGGTACTCGCTCCATGAGAGCCCATGTTCCTAAATCCCTTCTCAACTCTCTTCTATATCAGAAGCTATTATATACCTTTATATGGTGCATTACTATTATAGATTGCAGATAGGAACCGGTACTTGCTCCACGAGGGTCTATGTTCCTAAAACTCTCCAAAGACTCTCTTCTATTCTATAAGCCATCTCATACACAGATATTGTGAGTTCTCATTCCAGACTGCATATAGGAACCAGCACTCGCCTACAGCTCCTGTTCCTGGCTCTTGTGGGAGTACACGGACCCTATCCTCCAGGACTTATCCGGCTTTTTAGCCCTCTTCTGCTTCATCTTTGATGACACAGGTCGGCACTCAGCCTCCAGATCGGCCCTTCTCCATATACACCAGGGCTCCCGATCACTAACGTATTATGTCATCAAATTCCGGACCCTGACCTCAGAACTTCATTGGGGCACTGACTGCCTGCGATCCATCTTCCTCAAGGGCTTGGTTGCCCGGTTGAAAGATGAACTCATGGCCCGTGAGTTGCCCAGCTCCCTGGACTCCCTTATCGATCTCTCCGGTGCATTGATCGACGTCTTCAGGAGCGCTCCCAAAAGTTGCAGTCCTCCAAGAAACAGGCTCTTGCTTCCTGGCGTCTCCAGCGGTCACCCTTACCTAAGTCGGACCCTGCCTCCTCAGGGTTGGTCGGAGAGGAACCCATGCAATTGGGTCACAGCAAACTCTCTCCTGAGGAATGCCTTCGATGCTGACATTCCAGTCTCTGTTTGTATTGTGGAGGATCTGGCCAAGATCTAGCCTCTTGCCCAGTGTGACTGGTAAACTCTTGGGCTGAGGTCCTGAAGGAGGACTGCTCCTAGGCCTGACTTCACCAGCTCCTCCACTAACTCTTCCCGTGACCCTCACGGTAGGATCTCGGGACTTTCATACCCTGGCCCTAGTGGATTCGGGAGCAGAGGGCAACTTCATTCTGAAGCAACTGGTTAATCATCTCCAGATTTTTATCTACCACTCCCCAGTACCCTTGGTGATTTCTTCCATTCAAGGTGAACCCTTGCCAGGCAGGGTTACCCACACCACTGCTCCACTGCAGCTCTGCACCGGCTCTCTGCATGTGGAGTCTCTCACCTACCACATCCTTGACAAGGCCATACACCCTGTGGTCCTTGGTCTACCTTGGCTTCAACAGCACTCTCCCCAGTTCGACTGGGCCACGTTGCAACTTTCCCATTGGAGTCCGTCCTGTCACACCTCCTGCCTTGAAATTGTTGCTCCCCTATGCTGCCTAGTGACATCTATCCTCCCTCCTGGCCTACCGCCTCAGTACGCATCCTATGCTGATGTCTTTTCCAAGAAGGCTGCTGACACTCTGCCACCTCATCGCTCCTATGACTGTGCCATTAATCTCATGCCTAACACAGAGCCCTCTCGGGGCAGAATTTATCCGCTGTCTCCTGCTGAGACCCAGCCTATGTCCGAATATGTCCACGAAAACCTGGCCAAGGGCTTCATACGTCGCTCCACTTCTTCTGCGGGAGCCGGATTTTTCTTCATAGGGAAAAAGGACAGGACACTTCGCCCCTGCATCGACTGTCGTGGCCTGAATACCATTACTCTAAAGGACCACTATCTGCTGCCGCTCATTGCAGAACTCTTTGACTGGCTCTAAGCAGCCAAAATATTCTCAAAATTGGATCTCTGAGGGGCTTACAATTTGGTCCTCATCAGAGAGGGTGACGAATGGAAGACGGCCTTTAACACCAAGGATGGCCATTATGAATATCTTGTTATGTCTTTCGGCCTCCGTAATTCCTGGCCATCTTCCAAAACCTGATGAATGAGGTGTTCTGGGTTGTGCTGTATGAATGTGTGGTAGTATACCTTGTTGATATACTGGTATTTTCCAAGGACCTTCAGACCTACCGCCAGGATGTCTCCCATGTTCTCCAACGCCTTCGGGAGAGCCAGCAACTCGTGAAGCTAGAAAAATGCTCCTTCGAGAAGGAGACCATACTATTTCTCGGCTATGTAGTGTGCAGCCAGGGCTTCCAGATGGACCCAGAGAAACTCAAAGGCATTCAAGAATCGCCACAGCCCTCTGCAAAGGTTTCTCGGCTTCGCAAACTACTACCATTCCTTCATCCACAATTACTCCACATTGGTGGCCCCCCTCACTGTCTTTAACTCTCAAGGGAGCGAACCCCACGCAGTGGCCTCCCAAGGCCATCACTGCTTTCAAAACATAAAGGCCCCCTTCCTCCGCGAACCTTACCTCTGGCACCCAGACCCTTGGCGCGCATTCATTGTGGAAGTGGACACCTCCTCCAAAGGAGTAGGGGCGTTCTTGAGCTAATATTCCATCAATAACACTCTCCATCCCTGCTCCTTCTTCTCCAGGCAGTTCTCCCCAGCAGAGCGAAACTACACCATAGGCGACAAGGAACTGCTCACCACCAAACTTGCCTTTGAGGAATGGCGTCCATGGCTAGAAGGAGCCCAGCATCAGATCACTGTTTATACGGATCACAAAAATTTAGAGTATCTGCACCAGGCCCAATGCATCAATCCATACCAAGCCCGCTGGGCCCTTTTCTTTACTCAGTTTGATTTTGTATTGCGTTACCGACCCGCCAGCAAAAACCTCAGGGCAGATGCCTTCTCCCGGTCTTTTAGCACCGAGGATGCACCCGACCCTCCTCGACACATCATTGACCCCACCAGAGTCCTGCTGGCTGCCACTTCTCCGGTTCCTCCTGGGAAGACTCTGCTTCTGCTCAGAGTCCGCAATAAGGTGCTTTTTTGGGTTCATGACTCTCGGGTCGCAGGCCACCCCAGACAAGCCCGGATTCTTGTTTCCCTCCAACACTATTATTGATGGCCTGACAAGAAGAAGGATGTCCAGTCCTAAGTCGAGTCCTGTCATACTTGCGCCCAACACAAACCCGCGGTTGGCCGACCCTGGGGATTACTGCATTCTTTACCGATCCCCAACGAGCCCTGGACTCACATCTCAACAGATTTCATTGTTGATCTTCCACCGTTGGATGGCAATACCACCATCTGGGTAATAGTGGATCGCTTTTCGAAGATGGCGCATTTCGTCGCCCTGCCCGGTCTTCTTTCAGCCCCACAACTAGCCCAGCTCTTCGTCCGCCATGTCTTTCGGTTCCATGGGCTATCCTTTCTAACCATGGGACCCTGTTCCCCACCAAATACTGGAGGTCCCTCAAAAAAGTAACATTTATTTATTTATTTATTTATTTAAGGATTTTTATCTACCGACATTTGTAGGTACATCATGCCGGTTTACAAATAACAAGGTTAACTGGAAAAAATAGTTACAAATAACTGGAACAGTAGTAACAAGAGTTAAAAGAGGTTAAAGGATTTCACGAGATAGTTTAAATACAGAAAATTAACAGTATGAGATAGTGTAAAAGACAGTAAATTAACAGTATGAGAACATGGCTATAACAAAAGATTGGGGAGAGGGGAAAACCAGATGCACGGTTGCAAAATCAAATATGCAAGATTAAGAGGGAGGGGCAAAAGCACTGGAGGTAATATAAGGAGGATTGGGCTGAGTGATGGGGGATATTAGGCTAAGTACTGAGAGAGGGGTGGGATGAGTTAAGGGTAGGCTGGTTGGAAGAGCCAGATTTTCAGTTTTTTCTTAAATTTCTGTGTACACTGTTCTTGTCTGAGATCAGGTGGCATGGAGTTCCAGGTTGATGGGCCTGCGATGGAAAAGGCATGTTCCTTTGTGGTATTGAGGTGATAAAGCTTAGGTGGGGGAATGCTTAGAGTGCCTTTGTCAGAAGATCTGGTTAGTCTGTTGGAGGTGTGGAATTGTATGGTGTCATTTAACCATCGCATGTTCTGGTTGTACAGGGTTTTATGTAGGATGGTGAGGGTTTTATAGATGATATGGGAGGAGATGGGGAGCCAGTGAAGATCTTTGAGGATGGGTGTGATGTGGTCTTTTTTGCGGGTGTTTGTGAGTATCTTGGCAGTGGAGTTTTGTAGCATTTGTAGGGGTTTAATAGATGCTTTGGGGAGACCAATGAGTAACGAGTTATAATAATCTAGTTTGGAGAATATGGTGGCTTGGAGTACAGTGCGGAAGTCGTTATGGTGGAGGAGTGGTCTGAGTTTCTTAAGGGTATTAAGTTTAAAATAGCATTCTTTCATCTTGGCTCCAATGTATATTTTTAAGTTGAGGTGGTTATCTAGAGTGACACCGAGGTCTCACACTTGCTGTGAGAAAGTAGTTGCTTGAGGCAGGACACTTATGGGGTTTTGGGTGGCGAGATGATCATAAGTTCCGTTTTAGAGGTGTTGAGGGCCAGATTGAGGCTGGTGAGGAGGCTATTGATTGATGATAGGGCGTTTTCCCAGGTTTTCAGGGTGATGGCTAATGAATCTGTGATGGGGATGAGTATTTGTACGTCATCGGTGTAAATAAAGTGGGGGAGGTCTAAATCGGAAAGTAATTGGCAGAGTGGCAGCAAGTAGATATTGAATAGGGTAGAGGAGAGGGAGGAGCCTTGAGGGACACCCCTGGATAGTTGTATATGTTTAGATTCAGTGTGATCAATTCTGACGTTGTAAAGTCTATTGGTTAGATAGGATTCAAACCAGTTGAGGGGGTACCAGATATTCCAATTTCTTTAAGGCGAGTTAGTAGTATGTTGTGGTTTATAGTGTCAAAGGCAGAGGATATGTCGAGGAGGGCAAGGAGGTATGATTGGCCTTTGTCAAAACCTTTTAGAATGGTGTCGGAGAGGGAGATTAAAAGTGTCTCGGTGTTGAAGTATCTACGGAAGCCGAATTGTGAGGGGAAGAGGTTATTTTTTTCCAGGTGGTCTGAAACCTGTGTGTTGACTACTTTTTCAAGTATTTTGGCTAAGAAGGGTAGGTTTGAGATAGGTCGGAAGTTAGACGGATCAGTAGGGTCAAGATTAGGTTTTTTGAGGAGGGGTTTGATGGAGGCTTGCTTTAAGGGTGAAGATACAGTTCCGAGGGTAAGGGAGCAGTTAATGATGTCAGTGATGGGTTTGGCTATTATGCTGGGGATGGACAAGAGGGCTTTGGTGGGGATGGTGTCAGAAGGGTGCCGTGCTGGGTTAATTTTCTTTAGAATCGCTTCTGTCTCAGAGGAAGAGGTCAGTTCAAAGGTGTTAAGGGGGTTGTGCTGGGTTGTTGTGAGGGGTGCAGTGGGATGGGATGTGGGAGGAAAGCGTTGAATGAGTTTAGAGATTTTGTCACAGAAATAGAGTGCGAGTTTATCACATTTGGTTTGAATGGATAGAGATGAAATCTCTCCTATCTCGCCCTTAAATTGTAATTTGCTTCTGTCTAGTTGCACATTCTCTCCAGCTCTTAAAGAATGGAGGGAACAGGGTTAGGTCTCATTGGTGCAGTTGTGGGGGAAGGAAAGGGGAAGGGGGAGAGGATGGCATCATTCCAAACCTTGGTGGAAGACTTGGGGTCGTGGGCTCAGTAGTTGCATTGTAGGGATGTGAATCGTGTCCTCGATCGTCTTAACGATCGATTTCGGCTGGGAGGGGGAGGGAATCGTATTGTTGCCGTTTGGGGGGGGTAAAATATCGTGAAAAATCGTGAAAAATCGAAAAAACGTAAAATCGCAAAACCGGCACATTAAAACCCCCTAAAACCCACCCCCGACCCTTTAAATTAAATCCCCCACCCTCCCGACCCCCCCCCCCCCCAAATGACTTAAATAACCTGCGGGTCCAGCGGCGGTCCGGAACGGCAGCGGTCCGGAACGGGCTCCTGCTACTGAATCTTGTTGTCTTCAGCCGGCGCCATTTTCCAAAATGGCGCCGAAAAATGGCGGCAGCCATAGACGAACACGATTGGACGGCAGGAGGTCCTTCCGGACCCCCGCTGGACTTTTGGCAAGTCTTGTGGGGGTCAGGAGGCCCCCCCCAAGCTGGCCAAAAGTTCCTGGAGGTCCAGCGGGGGTCAGGGAGCGATTTCCCGCCGCGAATCGTTTTCGTACGGAAAATGGCGCCGGCAGGAGATCGACTGCAGGAGGTCGTTCAGCGAGGCGCCGGAACCCTCGCTGAACGACCTCCTGCAGTCGATCTCCTGCCGGCGCCATTTTCCGTACGAAAACGATTTGCGGCGGGAAATCGCTCCCTGACCCCCGCTGGACCTCCAGGAACTTTTGGCCAGCTTGGGGGGGGCCTCCTGACCCCCACAAGACTTGCCAAAAGTCCAGCGGGGGTCCGGAAGGACCTCCTGCCGTCCAATCGTGTTCGTCTATGGCCGCCGCCATTTTTCGGCGCCATTTTGGAAAATGGCGCCGGCTGAAGACAACAAGATTCAGTAGCAGGAGCCCGTTCCGGACCGCTGCCGTTCCGGACCGCCGCTGGACCCGCAGGTTATTTAAGTCATTGGGGGGGGGTTCGGGAGGGTGGGGGATTTAATTTAAAGGGTCGGGGGTGTGTTTTAGGGGGTTTTAGTGTGCCGGCTCACGATTCTAACGATTTATAACGATAAATCGTTAGAATCTCTATTGTATTGTGTTCCATAACGGTTTAAGACGATATTAAAATTATCGGACGATAATTTTAATCGTCCTAAAACGATTCACATCCCTATTGCATTGTGTCAAGCTTTAACAGGCCAAATAGATTTGCAAAAGTCCTCTTTAGGCCTTGAATGGTATGGAGTCTTTTCTGGGTGACCCTGGTGTACAACGAAGAGGTGTGACCCTTATTTATCATGGTATTTTGTAAAGCAAATATGGCACAGGGATTCCTTCCAATCTCATTGAGCCCTGGAATATGAACCTTGAAATGGCTATGGACATCTAGTCATCATATCTCTATTTGTGCAGAGGGTGGCCCTGATGTTCAGACTACTACACAGAACTTACCAGATGCCACTTTTCTACTCAAAAATATACCCTGATTCCAGTAACATGTGTTGGAGGAGATGTTGGGAGGTTGGCACCTTCAAACACATTTGGTAGCACTTTCAAAGTGTCAGGTTTTTCTGGACTCAGGTCACACAGGTTGTGGCGGATATTTTGGGATATTCTGTTTCCATAGGGCCTGGCCTGGGATTGTTGGGTAGCTAGACCGGTTCTTCAGTCCCGGATAAGCACAGGCCGCTGGTCAGGCAGTTATTTGTTAGCTGCTCGATTTACAATCATCACGTTCTGGAAAACGAATCCAAACTTGGATTATTGGCATGCTCAAATACAGGAAGTTGCGGATATTGAGCGATTGTACTTTGAGCAAAAAAATGAATGTTTTAAATTTGAACGAATATGGGGACCTTATGTGGAATATAATAAGCAATAATTGTTTATCACCTCATAATCATTACTGTATTATACAGTTGACTGGTGGTTGTATGTTTGTCTAAGTTTGTTAAATTTATCTTTGAGAACATTGTCTTCTTCAATTATAAGGTATGCCTAAAAATGGTTTAAATAAAGAGTTAAAAAAAAATTAATGGGTGCGCCCTCGACCTGACAGAGCTCAATTTTTGTTGTCTTCTTTTGTTACCGTGATTCTGTTGTGTGCAGTTCCCAGAAGGAGGACCCTGGAGGAGATTTGACCAAGTTCTCAGCATTGGGATCTGGCACATTATTCATATTGCTGGCTGCGAGGTCTACCAGTGATCCCAGGAGGCTTGTGGGGAGTATCGCTGCAGATTTGGTGCAGAGGAAAGGAACCACTTAGCACTGAGAAAAGGGTATAGCTGACTTCACCACAGGGATCTACATGGGAAGAAAAGGGAGGGCTCGGGGGTGGGAAAGATGGGATTTGCCAGCTGGTGGCATACTGATTTATATTCTTGTGTGTGTGTGTGTGACAGAGTGAGAGTGTGTATGGGGGAAGTGGCAGACATTGAAATTATGCGTGAATTTTGCTGTCTACACAGTGGTTTCAAGATTTTGGAGATCGATATTTTCCTCAAACAGTATTAACTCTTCAAGTGTGTTGCAGGATGGGAGGGGGGTGGAGGGGCCTACCCATGAAATTGTATAATTGGAATCAGCTATATAAGCATGTTCTTTCTTTCATCTGGTAGCGTTACAAGTTTGTTCCTTAAATGTTGATCTCATTTACCATTGCCATAAAAATGATAGTATCTGACTGGAACACTGAAATGTTGCCTGCCTTTTCAGATTGAAAAGTAGGAATGCATGCGTTCACTCTGATGGGGAAACTAAGGTTTAGAGAACTACCAGGACACAGGTCTTTATTATATCAGAGGAAATATTTGTCTTTATGGGACAAAATATTATTGTTTACTTCATCACCAGTTTTGTACTTTGTCTTTCAATGGCTACTTGTATATCTTGCTTTTTTCATGCTTTTTGGATTAATAAACATATTAAAAAAAAAAAAGAAAGCTTTGTTCTAGTCCCATACTTCCTTGAATTCTCTTAGCATTATAGCCCCAACCCCAAACGAGAGGCCAGCCCATGCGTCCAGCACCCCTTCTGTGCAGTGCACAGTTCCATATCCATTCAGTCATTTAGGTTTTTATGTTTTTGTGTATAAAAAGACTTCAGTTGTGGTTTGTTTCTTTCTGCTGCATTCTTTGGTCAAATTTTAATCTTCATTATCTTTTTAAGGTAACCTCTTATGTTTACCTGTTAGATAAATTACCCCACTGCAAGATGAAAGCATTACATAAATTGAGCATTGATTTAAAAGTGAATGAATCATTTAGCTTCTGGCTGGGTAAACATCTCCAGTTTAGACAAGTGAGAGCCTGTTCATGTAAGTCATTATCACCTGCATTAACACACAGGTCATCTGATTAAGGTTTCCATTCACTGAAGATTTTCACTTATTTTGTGCATATGGGAATCAACTCCATGGTGAGATTTATAATTATTGTTATTATTATTATTGTTATTATTGTTAAAAGTTTTTATATACTGCTGGGCCTATAGATGCTAGTATTTGAAAGCTATTAATAGGCATATTTAGCGTCTATGCATAAAGGGTGCCACATGCCTTAAAACAGATTTAAAAAAAGCTCTGGCTATATTACATTATGCTGCTTAGGTGTGAAGCACTCAGGGGAGTTGGAACAAAGGGGTTCTTTTTCCCTCAACGCACAATTAAACTCTGGAAATTGTTGCCAGAGGATGTGGTTAGTGCAGTTAGTGTAGCTGTGTTTAAAAAAGGATTGGATAAGTTCTTGGAGGAGAAGTCCATTACCTGTTATTAATTAAGTTGACTTAGAAAAACAGCCACTGCTATTACTAGCAACAGTAGCATGGAATAGACTTACAGGCTGATACAGTACAGTGTGCTCCGGTGCAGCGCACTGTTAGCCCAGGTTTGGAAGCGTGTTTTCGACGTGCTAACTTTACCCCTTATACAGTAAGGGGTAATAGCGTGTCGAAAATGCGCGTCTAACCCCCCCGAAACTAATAGCGCCCGCAACATGCAAATGCATGTTGATAACCCTATTAGTTATTCCCGCGTCAGAAATTAACGCCTGCCCAAAGGCTGGTGTTAATTTCTGCCGGCGCCGGGGAAGTGTACAGAAAAGCAGAAAAAACTGCTTTTCTGTACACCCTCCGACTTAATATCATAGCGATATTAAGTCAGAGGCCCCAAAAGTAAAAACAAAGTAAAAATTTAAAAAAAAAAATTTTTTAATCGGCCTGCGGGTAGGAAGATGGACGCTCAATTATGCCGGCGTCCGTTTTCCGAACCCATGGCTGTCAGCGGGTTTGAGAACCGACGCCGGCAAAATTGAGCATCGGCTGTCAAACCCGCTGACAGCCGCCGCTCCTGTCAAAAAAGAGGCACTAGGGACGCGCTAATGTCCCTAGCGCCTCCTTTTACTGCGGGTCCTAATTTGCATAGGCCACCCTCCTGAATCGCGTGCCGGGAGAGCGGGCACTCGTCAGCTCTCCCGCGCATTTTTCTGAATCGGCCTGTTACTTTTTGGGTACTTGCCAGGTTCTTATGGCCTGGATTGGCCACTGTTGGAAAAAGGATGCTGTGCTTGATGGACCTTTGGTCTGACCCAGTATGGCATGTTCTTATGAAATATTATTTTACTTATGTATAATGAAAGCCTGCAACTCTAGGGGGTACTTTAGCACTCCCAATTCCAACACCTATAATAGCACTACTGTGATTTGGGGCTGGGGTGGGAGGCAGCATGGTAATAAAAAATGAAAAAAAAAAATAACCCACCAACCGAAAATAGCTTGTAGTATTTGTACTTTTACTTTCAATTCACTCTCTGAACTCTTTTATCCTTTCTGTAACTCACAGTACTTATCAGAAAGAAGTGCTTACAGTGCAGACTCCCCAGTAGGGACAAAGGATTCGACTTCCTGCCAAATCAACATCCTTAGTTTTTGGTGTTTACATTTTTTTTTCCCACTGAAAGGGAGGTCATTGCTGCTGTTGTATGTCTATTTAATTACAACTAACTGGAATGTTTATTAAAGAAGTAAAAACAAAGTAGATGATTCAGCTGTAAATTTAAACAAAACTATTGACATCCCAATTTTTTAAAATATTTCATTACCGAAGAGAAATAAGTTTTGAAAGAGTTTTTGATCGCTCTGCCTCAGCCACTCCTACTACTATGAATCCCAGAAGTGACTCTTGAGTCAAGGCGGCGCTGATCCTGCTCTGAACCTCACAGGAAGCATGAACCTAGCACAAACAGCTGTGGGAAAGGATTTCTAAAAAAGTAACACATGGCATGTGCTCCTGATCTCATGCCCCTGGACCCCAACCGGCATTGTTAGTCGGCAGCGAGGAAGCTCTGAAACTGTGTCACTTCCGCTGAGTTTGGGATCCTCTGCCAAACAAACAGCTGAGACACTGGCACTGAGAGGCACACATGTGAGGCTGTCCTCCTCACCAGTGTTGCCAACTCCTCTACCAAGAAAGTCACTAAATTCACTGTGAAAAGTCTGCAGATTGGGTGGTGGTACCAGCATAGTTAGGAATGTTTGAGTAATGATTGCCCTATGGTTGGTGTAGCTTGGCAAGGGAGGGAGGTGGATTTACACACAGCTGCTATTGCTGCTGTTTCTCTTGGGATTATACAGTGTTTTTCCTGCTCATTCTTTTGTGGGAAGTCTTTGATTTTCTCTGTCAGCTTTCCTTGGGAAATGTGCATCTCATATCTTTTTATTTTGCACAGCACAGGAGGAAATGTATTCATGTCGCTATTTCCACGGTGTTGCAGTGCATACAGAGTCTGGTTTCTTGGAGTTTCCAGTTCAGTTTTTGTCTGCCTATTTCTAACCTGTGGTCACTTATTCCGTATTTGCTCAGGTCTGGCTGTGTTTTGCATGTGTGACCAAGGTGAAGTATTTTGCTAATGTGTATTTTCTGTGTAGGGTTCTGTAGCAGTCCAGTTTATTCTTTTTTTTTTTTTTTTTTTAATTTGCCTTTCCCAATAGAAGGTGTATTGGTGTTCCAGGCTATGTTGAAATGTTTGCATTGCTGCCTTTTCTTAGGCCAGGCTGTAGCTATTTAAGAACATAAGAACATGCCATACTGGGTCAGACCAAGGGTCCATCAAGCCCAGCATCCTGTTTCCAACAATGGCCTGGCAAGTACCCAAAAACTAAGTCTATTCCAAGTTTCTGTTGCTAGTAATAGCGGTGGTTATTATCTAAGTCAACTTAATTAATAGCGGGTAATGGACTTCTCCTCCAAGAATTTATCCAATCCTTTTTTAAACACAGTTATACTATCTGCACTAACCACATCTTCTGGCAACAAATTCCAGAGTTTAATTGTGCAGTGAATGAAAAAGAACTTTCTCCGATTAGTTTTAAATGTGCCACATGCTAACTTCATGGAGTGCCCCCTAGTCTTTCTATTATCCGAAAGAATTCTGGTGTTAGTACTGTTTTGGTATGGCAGGTTTGCCTCATATGTGAGTTTGTGTTTTTTTTAAGGGTTTTGTGTTTCTTCATAATTTGTAGTTGAGGTGTCCGTGGTCAGAATTAGTTGATGCACGGGGTTGCAGAAAGGGGCTCCTTTATTAGGACATTTGGGGATAACCACCATGTTATATCCCTCTTCATAGCTCAAGTCATAGCCACTTTCTTGTACATTGGTTGATGGTATTGGGACTATTGGGACTTTAGACCCCACTGTAGGCGATGCATATGAAGGCAAGTGTGTGGAACAACATATATCGCTGTTGCCATATGTCCCAGCAGTGTGAGAACTTGACATGCTGGGGGGTTTGTGTACTGATTCCTCTGCAGGGCTAGATTGCGAAAGGTTTGGGCCCTGTTGGTGGGGAAAAAGGGCCTGCATAGGGTTGTATCCAACTTTGCCCCTTTGCATGGGCTGAAGGTTGGACTTCTCGTAGTTTATTATAAAGCCTAAGTTTTCCAGGCAGACAACTGTGTTGACCAATTGTTCATGGAGAGTCGTATCTTGTGGAGCTACAAGAAGCCAATCGATCAGATAAGGAAACACCTGAATTCCTCTTCTTCTCAAGCAGGCCACAGCCACCACCAGACACTTTGTGAAGACTCTTGGAGCAGATGAGAGGCCAAAGGGGATGACCTTGTGTTGGTAGTGGTTCGCATTGACCTGGAAACAGGGGTAACACCAGGAAGAGTGATGCATCGAGATATGGAAGTAAGCATCCTTGAGATCCAGTGAGCACATCCAATTGTTGGGTTGAAGGAATGGCAGAATGGATTTGAGATGTCATCTTGAATTTTTCCTTTCGAATGCATCTGTTCCGGGAATGTAAATCCAGAATTTTATGGAGGCCCCCTCTCTTTTTCAGAATCTGAGGTGTTGGATG
Source organism: Rhinatrema bivittatum (assembly GCF_901001135.1). Classification (NCBI taxonomy): domain Eukaryota; kingdom Metazoa; phylum Chordata; class Amphibia; order Gymnophiona; family Rhinatrematidae; genus Rhinatrema; species Rhinatrema bivittatum. The sequence goes on along the minus strand of NC_042615.1, from coordinate 622,077,407 downwards.
CCCAAGAATGATGGAAATGGGATAATCTGCCCCCCACTGTTGGTGGTAACTGTGGCTGACCCTTGCACAAAAACTCTGTTGTGGTTTTTGATTGGGTCCTTGCTATTATGTTTGAATACATTGGCATCTGGGTTGGCCCTTGGTTTGGGTTTGATGTGCCTGTTGCCGGGGGGGGGGGGGGGGGGGGTTTTTGATATGAAGGTGACCGGTAAGATGTATAGGATCTGAAGGGGCGCCGCTGATAGTATGACCTTTTGAAGGTAGAGTAGTACCACTTCGATGCAGAATGTTGCTCTGATGGAGAAGCATGGTACAAGACAGAAACACTCTGTTCCTTCAGCTGTGACAAGGTTTCCCACAGTTTTTCCCCAAACAGGATGTTTCCTTTGCATGGCAAGTCTGCCAGCTTTTCATGCACATCTTTATGTACTGCACTCGCTTGCAGCCAGGCTATCCTGTGTGCCACAATAGAGACAGCCGATGCAAGGGCTGAAGTTTCATAGGTCTCATAAATAGTTCTAAGGAGGTGATGTAGATCTGTAAAGAGCTGAGGCAAACCATGGTCTCCCGCTGCAGGTGGAAAGTGCAGTTTCAGGGTTTGCAAGCACTTATGTAAATACTGTATTATGTAAAACTGGTGTTGTTGAATCTTTGTGGTGAGCATCGCTGCTTGGAAGATTTTGCGTCCAAATTCATCCAGGTATTTGTTGTCTTTACCCGGCAGGGTATTGAGTGCAGTCAAGATTTCTTTGATTTTTTCATTGCTGATTCCACAACTACATTTATAATTATATTTATAATTATATTTATAATTATATTTATATTTATAATTACATTTATAATTAGTTAGAATGGAACCAAGCATCTCAACATTCAAGAAAAGACTTAAGACGTGGCTGTTCACGCAGGCCTTTCCTAACTCTAACAGTATTTAACTCCCATCAATCAACACACTTCGCTAGTAATAGCATTAATAGCCACCTCTTACAATGTTATTATATATATATAATTATCTGATCTTCATTTTCCTTCTTTCTCCAAGTTATTTATTTCCTTGTTACATGTAACTGCTTTTCTGCACGATTGTTCAAATTGTAAAGTTTATTGTAATTGCACCCCTGTTTCTTGTGAACCAGCATGATGGGACTTCCGTCTTGAATGTTGGTATATAAAAAACGTAAATAAATAAATAAATAAATAAATAAACTACCGAAGTGTAAGGAAGCTATTTCAACCATGATTTTCATCTTTATTTGCAGCGATGCTGGCAGGAGTATGTGGCCCATAATGCTATTCCGGATGTGACGGCAGCGACGCTGTGGGAGGCCGGGAAGGCAGTGTGGGGGGAGATTATTGCCTATGTTGCTAAGACAAATCGGCAGCGGAATGCAGAAAATTTACGCCTTACGAAGGTACTCCAGAAGGCACAACAAACGCATGTGGTTGATATGACCCCGGAAGCTAAGAGTCAGGTTGACCAAGCACGGGACACTTTAAATACCCTTCTCCATCACAGGGCATCCAAATCCCTCCGGTACTATCAGTATCAGTTGTACAAGTATGGGAATCGCACCAGCAAATTATTGGCTCATTTAGTGAGACCCAAGGGCCATGGCAGGACAATAGTGGGCATCTGGGATAGGCAAGGGAACCATCGCACTGCCCAAAGCGAAATTTCAGCCCGCTTTTTGGAATACTACCAACAGTTGTACGCGGCGAAGTCACAGGACCCAGTCACTACGGAGGCCCTGTTCCAACACACTGCGTGGCCCAGTATCTCCCCGGAACAAGCAATGGCCCTTAATGCCCCTATCAGCGATCAGGAGGTTCATGCGGCTATTCAGAAACTTAAACTGGGGAAGGCTGCGGGACGGGATGGTCTGGACTCTGAATTTTACCAAATCCTCAAATTTTCACTGATATCGCCCCTTTGAGTATTCTATAACGAACTATTAGACTTAGGATCGCTGCCAGCCACTCTAAACCACTCGGTTATTGTAGTCCTACCGAAGCCGGGCAGGGACCTCCTCGACGTTGGATCATACCAACCAATTTCTCTCCTTAATGTTGATGTTAAGCTCTTGGTGGCTATTTTAGCTGCACGACTGAGCGGCCTACTCCCATCTCTCATTCATGGGGACCAAAAGGGGTTTGTTCAGAGTCGTCAAGGGGTCAGAAATGTGCGGCGCCTAATTGCAGCCCTCAGTTACTCAGCCCAGGAGGAGGCAGCGATCCTCAGTCTCGACACGGAAAAAGCATTTGATTCACTGTCCTGGGACTATTTGTTTTGGGCGCTACGGCAGTATGGAATCTCGGAGGCGTTCTTGCAATGGCTTGAATTATTGTATAGTAACCCTAGCGCTAGCGTATTAGTTAACGGTGTTCCCACGCACTCATTTGCGCTGCATTGCGGAGTCCGTCAGGGCTGCCCACTTTCCCCCCTACTTTTTATTCTGGCCCTTGAACCTTTGGCTTGCCGCCTGCGGGAAGACCGCCAGGTGTGGGGTATCAGTGTGGACAACCATCCTCTTAAGTTAGCACTGTTTGCGGATGATTTGCTCCTTTTTGTGGGGCGTCCCCGAGTTAGCATACCCCTTATTATCACTTTGTTTGATCAATTCCAACGGGTGGTGGGCTTAAAAATTAACTTTGCTAAGTCCGAAGCACTGGCCTTGGAGCCTCGGCTGCAACAAATGTGGGAAGGGCCTTTTCCTCTAAAATGGGCAACCGACAAGTTAAAATATCTAGGGATATGGGTGCCTTGGAATCTGGCTTGTCTGTATGACCTCAATGTGCGCGCTGTTCTGGACAAGGTCCAGGCCCAATTGGAAGCTTGGGGCGCACTGCCTCTCTCCTTATTCGGGCGATGTGCGCTGGTTAAAATGGTGATTGCCCCTAAAGTTATATATGTTTTGCATAAAACCTCCTGCTGGTTAACGGCTGGGGACCTTAAACGGTTGTGCACTATAATTCAGAAATTCTTATGGAAAGGAAAGAGGGCTCAACTCAATTACGCCTCACTGGCGTGCCCCAGGGAGCGTGGAGGATATGGCTTGCCAGACTTCAGGCTCTATAACGCTGCTTGTCAACTGCGTTTCATGCGGGAGTGGCTCACTGATACTTATCGATATTGTGAGCCAGGTTTATTAGCTTGTATGACCGTTGGTCACCCTTGGGCCTGCTCCAGACGACTGAGAAAGCGCGGAGGGTGTTAACTTTCCCTAAGGTCCTGCTGAACCCATGTTTGCGTGCCTGGCACTGGTTGTGGTTGCAGGGGGGCATGGCTGGCCTAACCTTGATGCTAATGCCCTTTTTGGGGAATGTGGGTTTTGTGCCGGGCAGGGATTGCAGGACTATATTCCAGTTTTGGGCCCGCAGCGGGGTAGTGTATGCTTTTCATTGTTATGATCATGATACACAAGTACTGCTTGATTATGCTACCTCGGCTGCTAATTATCAGTTGCCCAATAAACATTTCTTTGCTTATTTACAAGTAAGGCATTACCTGACTTCCCTTCAGTGGACACCAAAGGCCTGGCTGGTGGAGTCCACATTCGCTACCAAAGTGTTTGACACGGCCCTTCTTGCTAACACTATTTCCAGCTGAGTCAAGCTTGGCCAGTCTTTGCACCAGGAGAGTCGTCTAGATTATCTGGTGGCCAAATGGTCTACGGAATTAGCCTTGCCTATTACTACAAAGTATCTAGAACAATGTTTCACAGAGGTTCACAGACAGATCCCTGACATTGGACTTTTGGAGGTTCAGTTTAAAATCCTGCACCGGATTTATTGCACTGATGTTCGGAGCTTCCAGATGGGGTGTGTGGACTCTCCTCTTTGTATAAAGTGCAGGACTGCAGAGGGCACGCTTACACACCGTCGTTTTCACTGTCAAACTCTGAGCAGTTTTTGGGACTTGGTGGCGGATGTGATCCTGAAATGCACTGCCGCCACGGTACCAGCCTTGGGTCAATTTCTTCTGTCCAGTCCGCAGGCCTGTTCTCCGATTATAAACCGCTCTAAAGATAAATTTAGTAGAGTGGCCACCCTTTTGGCGTGCTGCACGATCCTCGCTGACTGGGCGGTGCCGGATGCTGTCCCATCCGTGCTGGCTTGGTTCCAACGAATGGCCTCACTTCTCCAGTTGGAACGCTTGGACTGTGTATTGGATATGAGGCAGCTGAACAAAGCATTTCGGACCTGTTGGCAGGCTTGTGTCCCCTTGATGCTGGCAACTGTCCAGGATGGGCTGCGGGCAGGGGGCTATGAGCCTGAATGGTGCCAAATTAAGTTTCAGCGGGGGAGGGGGGGGAGGGAGCAAGGCTGCGGGGGGGTGGTGTGAATGGAGTGTGATTGCCTGGGGAAGAGTGTGGTGTCAGAGTGGTCAGTCTGGGTGGGAAGGGTTAGGGGTGAAAATGAAAACTAAGTTGGGATGTAGACATGTGGGCATTTTTTGGATTATGTTTCACTGTTCTGCACATTTTGTACTGTATTGCCTGTTCAATACCTTGGTTGTATTTGTTCTTGGTGGGACTTTATGCCTGCCCATGTTTTCTCCCAATAAAAAAACCATTTTGAAAAAAAAAAGAATACATCAGATCTTCCGGAGGTCATGTAGGCTCTGGTGGGTCATCTGGAGGGTCTGATGGGATTCCCGTGGAAGACCCTGGTGAAGTTGGAGGAGAGTGGTATGGCTCTGTGTCAGGTTCTGGAGAGAACTGAGGGGCCAGATCCTCTATTTGACTTTGCGGGCTGCTATCCCTTTGGTATGGGGACAAGGGAGCTCTCTATGGGGAGAGACCTGGTTCTGAGATGCAAAAAAGTTCTGAAGTATGTCTTTGATCTGTGTCATGGCTTGAGAGGCTTGTCCCCAAGCCTGAAGAATAAGTGTACCTTTTTCAGGGGTGGCTTGCGTATCCTTCCTCTGTGAAGTTGTCTTGCTACCTGCCTTTTTTGGTGGTGGCAAGGCAGCTAAGAGAATGGAGGAATCAGGTCCCCTGGAATGCTGCAATTGGTCTTGATCACCATGGGACATTCTATGCCTCTTCTGTAGGGGCTCTTGCAAATGGGATGAGTGCCTCTTTCTTCTTGACACCGAGAATATATCTGAATATACCCACTGAGATGAATCCAATGATCCTTCAGAGTTTGTTTGTCTGGCGAAAGTACCTTTTCCTCCACATCCAAGGACTCAGCTCCCAAAAGATCTTTGGGCAGGAATACTATTTGAGGATCCTGGTCTCGCTCTTTCAAAGGCCCTGAGGAATGTTTTTCCGGAAGTTTGAGCCTCTGCTGATTCCGTGACTCTCCCATAGGCAATGAGTGCTTAGGGCGCGGTGGTTGCATTGTAGTTTGGTACTGCTGCATTGAGAAGACATCCTAGTCCTTTTTATGAGTCACCGGCGTCGGGCTGACTTTTGTGTCAATCGACGTGACGCATCGCCTGTTTCGTGCACCGCTTGAGTGCTATGCATCTGGTGTGATGCAGTGCTTCCCATGTATTGTGTCGATGCCCGCATCGCAGTCCCTTTGCGTTGTGCATCAACTTGGATGACTGGGATGCAGTCTCTTTGTGTCGTGTGTTGGTTTCATCTGTGACACCTGCATTGAGCGTGGCTGCCCGGTACCTTTGTCAGAGGACGACATGTTTTTTTTGCTGATGCACCCACCACTGTGAGTCGTTTTGAAGATGTGGGGCGGCTTAAGCTCTCTGGGAATTTTTCACACCTGGCTCTGCTTCTTTTGAAGATCTGAGGAGGATAGCAGGCCCAGTGACAAAGTTCTTTTTCCATTACGACATGGTGGGTCTTAGGCCCTGGTGAGGAATGTGAAGAGTGATGTCCCAAAGTCGGGCATGGGAGTCAGAGGATGTGCCGTCGCCCTCCCTCAATCTGGAGATCTTCTGCGCACGCTACCTCTGGGCCCTAGGTGACATCTTGCCGCAGTCCCGGCAGGATGCCAAGGCAAAGGTAACAATAATTATGTCCATCGGTTATGGACATATTTTAGCAACATTGGCAATATTTAAAACCTGGTATTTTCGGTGTCATAGTAGCGCTGAAAAGTGCTACTGGGGGTTCACTCAAGGTGAATAAAGGGAAAAACATATTGAGGTGAAGTGGAGAGAAGTCGATCCACGCGTCTGCTGAGCTGCACGGAAAGCAAAAAAACCAGAACAGGCAATTGCGCGGGTACAGCCGCACAGGCACACAGAGTCAAAGCTCTGATTTCTTTGAAACAAGCTCTGCCTCCGATCCGCCCAAAGGACGTCCCAGACAGGGCCGGTGCTAGCTTTTTTGCTGCCCTGTGTGAACAATTATTGTGCCCCCCCCCCCCCCCCGCAGTTCATTCATTCTCTGTCCCGGGACAACCAAAAAACACCCAGTTCCCTTCAGTGATAGAAACTTTAAAAACTGACACCATTCCGCCCCTCCCCCCCCCCCCCCCCCCCCCCCCCCCCCCCCCGAACTCATGGCTGGTGCAAGGGTATTAGGTGCCCTAGGCAAACTTTATAGCCTTGTACAACGCCCCCGCCCCATTCCACACACACAGTTAAGAGCTATGCATTTACATTTTACATTAAAAATATCAAAGTACATTATTCTGTGGTAAAAATATCACTTACATTATATTTACAAGCACTGCTGTGAAGCCAACCAGAAAACCCTGCAAAAAAGGCATTTGGAACCCATATGCTATTAGGCCTATTGTGATGTATGTTGGGTGAGTACTTGACCCTCCGAAAGCCTTAATACATTAATACACTTCCTATTAGGAGAATGCCTTACCTCAGTCATGCATACAGAACATAAACAGACCCTCACCAAATACAGAATACAGCAATCATAAAGTAGAAATATAAACATGCAGACAAAAACTGAACTGGAAACCGCAAGAAGCCAGACACTCCATGCAGTGCAACAATGAAAAAACAGAACCATCACCATGCCTCAAATGTCAAACAATAAAATCAGGAAATAAATTAAATACATAATCATAATACTAAAAACATACTAATATTAAAAAAAAGCTGATGAATAAAATATCAAATAGTTAAACACTCATATACAAGTTTTTTAAAATGTCCCAAACACCAATAAAATATTTCGAAACAGCAGACACAGCAAATAACACCTGAAAAATAAAAAGTATTTAAAAAATTCACACTCTCCATACCTGGGAACCTTGATTTCCAGTCATCCCAAGATTGTCATGGATTAGTGGAAGAGGGTTGCACAAACTTTCTCCTTTCTTTCTTATATATACACACACACACATCCAAGCTCATACACACATATCCTCTCTCAGACAAACCTGCAGGCGTCTCCAGCTTTTTTTGGTTGGGATCTATCAAGCATCAAGCCCTCATCTTCATTTCAAATGCTGGCAGATTGGAATCCACCTGCAACACCCATTCACGCACACACACACACAGCTCCCATTCATACTCATGCACACACTGAAGGCAGACCCCCCTTTCTTTTGCCAGCAACCTTGGAGCCTCTCTCGTTTCTCTGCTGCTGCATGGCTATTGGGGAGGCACAGATCACTGCTACTAGCATTGAAGCCCATTCTGCTGCCTTCTCTATGTAGGCCCTGCAGTATTAAAAATTTGTGGGGCTTCCAGTTCCTCCATGCTGATCTCGTACATCATGAAATCAACATAGAGAAAGTGCTACTCTTGCTCATTCCCAAAGATAAAATATGCCAATCACTAAAATTAAAAAATGATTTTTTTTTTACACCTTTGCTGTCTGAGCTTAGTTTTCTAATTGGTTGGTCACAGGCTTTTTTTTCCCACCTTCACTTTTCTTGGTCATTTGCCAATTCCTTTTACAGGGTCTCTTTTTTTATGTTTCTTCTCTATCTACCTGTCTTCTTCTTTTCTTCCCTCAAACACACACTCAGGATCTCATTCTCACACAGTCTCTCTCACACATACACAGGCACAGGTTCTCACACTCACATGCTGTCTTACACACACAGCTCTCACTCTCAAATGCCATCTCTCATACATATATACAGTCTCTTTCGCATGCTGTCTTTCTCTTACACACACAGGCTCACTCTCACATACTGTCTCACACAAACAGGCTCTCTCTTACATGCTGTCTCACACAAACACACAGGCTCTCACTCTCACATGCTGTCTCACACAAACACACAGGCTCTCACTCTCACATACATACACACACACACACATACAGGCTTTCACATGCTGTCCGTCTGATCATACAAGCTCTCATTCACACACACAGTCTGTCAGCTCACTCTCTTCCACACACAATCTCTCAACTCACTCTCATACACACACACACACACTCTCTACAGGGCCTCAGCTTCCTCTTCGCGGTTGCCGCAGGATGGGCTCCACAGAGGCCCTGATCTTCTCGGGCCGCTGCGAGGTGGGATATGCAGTGGCCCTGCTACAAACACAACTGCTTCTCTGCTGAGCGGTCAATGCTCCTCCTCCTTCCTGCTGCACAGCTCTGGCAACATTTTTCTTCCGAGGCCATGCAAGCAGGAAGGAAGAGAGACACCTGGATGTGAATTTTTCTTCGGGCCATGGTGGGATGAGCTGTACCACGGGCCCACCGATTTTCCTGCTGCGCGCAACAAGCACACAGCATCAAAGTAATGCACCCCCTGCCGCCGGTGGAATCAGGTCCACCAGTGGCAACAGAGACCTCTTCCTGCTCCCAATGCTGCCTTACTGGGTGTGCCGCCCTGTGCAATTGCACGGTTTGCACATCCAGTGGCGCCGGGCCTGACAGCATGGCTAATTCAGCCTGTGTTGCGGTCTGTGCTGCTTCCCCTCTTTTCCCGGTGAATGGCGCCTACCTTCAGCTCAACAAACGCCGTGGGTTCCACCTTCCAGCCTCCGGGGCCGCGCATAGGCCCATGTGGCCTCCGCCATTTCCACGTTCTGATTCCTGCGGCCTCGCGCGCCCGCGAGTGCGGACGTCTTGTGCGCCCAGACCCCAGAAGCCCGGCTCCGCCCGCACTGATGACGTCACCCGCCATCCCAATATAACCGGCGCTCAGAGTGTTCCTTTTCGCCTTGCAACGAGGTTCACTACAGTCTTGTAGCTCTGAGTTGCGTTCCTTGCTTGCCTGCTTCCTGCCTGACTCCAGTTTGCCTGACTACGCCTTGCCTGATTCCTGCCTTGACCTCGGATTGCCTGCCGCCTGCCTTGACCTCGGATTGCCTGACCACGCTTTGCCTGCCTTGACCTCGGATTACCTGACCACGCTTTGCCTGCCGCCTGCCTTGACCTCGGACTGCCAGACCACGCTTGCCTGCCGCCTGCCTTGACCTCGGACTACCAGACCCCGCTTCTTTGGCTACTTGCCTTGACTCCGATTCTCCGGAGTGTGCCCAGCCTGCTTCTGGTCCTGCGTCCAGGTTGGCCTGCCCGAGTGCCTGCTTCGCCTTGCCATTACTCCAGACCCTACGCCAGGTATCCTGTACCCTTTCTGAGAGATAGAGTGCTCGCTGTTCTCCTAAGTCCCAAGGCGTTGGAACCCTACGGGCTCCTCCTGGGGGGTTCCAGGCGTCCGGGTGAAGAGCTTGTGCTAGTACTCCCAGGGGTACCTGCCTCATTGTTACTGGACTCTCGCTTCTCTGGGGCCCAAGTCCCAAGGTACCAGAACCCTACGGGCTCCTCCTGGGGGTTCTCGGGTACCCGGGTGAAGAGCTTGTGTCTGTCCCTGTCGTCTGTGGATTATCTAGTTCTCTGTTGCTGGATTCTCTCACTGGGGCCCAAGTCCCAAGGTGCCAGAACCCTACGGGCTCCACCTGGGGGGTTCTGTGTACCCGGGTGAAGACCTTATTCAGACTCCTGCCGCTACACCTCGCCCTCTGAGTCTTGGCTCCGCCTGCCAACCTGCTCCGCCCCTCGGGGTGGGTTGGCCCAAGGGTCCACTATTCAGCCGCAGAACCCGGCCGCAACAGTCTGCTTATTGATGGGAAATAAGATGCTACTAGGTTGCCTTGCAGTCCGAAGGATGAGTAAGAAGTTGCTCCTGCACCAGGGATCCAGAAAGGAGGAGTAAGCTGATGTTGCTCCTGGGACTTGGAGGAAGCTGCTGTTCCTGGTGTGTTCAGAATGGGGAGAGAGGATGAATGAGCATATATATAGGAGAGTGTGTGTATATGAGAGAAGTGGGAGGGAAATGAGTGAGCGTTTGTGTATAAGTGTGTGAGAGAGAGTGGGAGAACCAGCATGAATGTATGTGAAAGTGAACATGTGCCTGTGTATATATGAGACTGTGCGCAATACCCATCGACTAATCTGCAACAATCTCAAGGTGACTGGAATTCAAAAGTTTGCAGGTATGCTCATCAGAAGCTCGAACAGGCGCTGATGTTACTGAAATACAATTTCCAGCTTTTAGTCCTAATCTGTAGGGAACCCGATGATAAGAACTATCAGACAGTCGCGCGATTTGTCGTTAAATTAAAAAAAGAAAAGAAAAAAACCCACCCAGCTAATCGGATTGAAAAAGTCACCGAATATGGGATGATTCACAAAGGCTCTTTTCCCATTCTGTGTCTATGGAAAAATACTTAGTGAATCAGGCCCATAGGGACAGAAAAAAACCCATTAAAGTAGCAAAGCCGTTTCTTACTCCGGCTATCGCGAGCCGCGCGCGTGCACTTTCTTTTATCACGTCGGCTGCCGGCACTGGTGCGCGCGCGTGGGGACGGGACGGCGCAAAAAAAAACAAACCCTCTTTGGCCCGCGCGCCTGCGCCGTAGGTACGAGTGTGTGCGCTTGGGGGAAGATGGCTGCTGCTGGGAAGCCAGCCTGGGAAGTGTAATAGAGGAGAGGGGCGGAGGAGGTTGAAGAAGAGTGAAGTGGGGCTAGTCGGCCAGCCAGTCGGTCGGGAATCGGTGGTTGCCGTGGCAGGCGAGGACGGGCAGCTGGTTATGAGTCTGGCGCTGAACGACAGCTGAGTAGCGGGCGGAGGCGAGCGGCAGGTAAGAACGGCTGCTGTGCATTGTCCCGTCCTGCTGGGGTTTCGCTCCCCGACCCCCTCCCCCGAGGTCGTCGGCTTTTGCACCCTTCCTGCAGCCCGTGGATCTCTTGCCGCTTTGCTTCTGAACATCACCACCCCCCACTGCACATTCGGACCAGGAAGTTGTCTCTTCCCCCCCCCCCCCTCTCAGATTTGAAATTAATGCAAAATAGACTTTTGGTTGTAGTAAAGTGCAGTTTATTGGGAGGTGCGGGCTAAAGTTCCAAAGCTCCAAATGAAGGTGAACGTGAAAACTTCCTGTAGGCTTAGGGGTAGTGGGGAGTCCCGCTGAACTGAAGCTCGCTGACTGACAAGAGTTTTACTTGGAAACTGAGGGGCTCACCCCATGATTCGTTGGTGGGTTTTCTACCTTTTGTGCAAGGATGGGACGTTTCCACATAGCCATTGTTGTAGTTAAGGGCCAGGCTTTTTTTTTTTTTTTTAATTATTCTTTTTACAGTAGGTCATGGGTAGACTTTGTGACAAAGGTCGTTGACAATTGACTGAGACATTTAAAAGTTTTATATTGCTCAGTGCGTACAAAAACACATTTTATATAATTTCTTGATGTCTGAGTTTGTGTAGAAATTGCCTTTTTGTGCACTTTATGTATAGCTATGCATGCCTTATCATTTGGCTTAAAAGGAGTCAATACTAGGAGTCTGGTACAGTGTTGGCACATGTCTTCTCTCACCTTGTAGGTTTTCTTTCATGTGTTACTTAGTTTAGATCTACCAGGACATTTCTCTGCAAAGCTCCAACAAAACTTCTTTGTCAGTGCTGTGTTCTCGGAAAAGGCTGGGGGGTTTCTGGCTTGCTCTTTTTGAGCTCTGGACATAGTGCTACTGCTGCCTCCTTTGCTGATGCCATCAACAAAGGCTCACTCCTAGACAGGGGCAGCACAATGAAAGCCTTGCATATTGATTTATGAATAGGATGGTAGAGAGAGAGAGCTGTCCTTTGCTTATTTTATCCTAACACTATTGAGGACTTGTTGAATCGTGGAGACTTGGATTGTTTTGTAGCTGTTGTGTATAGTATAGTGGTTTTTGTTTTCATCTTTCTCCTTTTTTTCCTCCTCAGCTGTCTGTTGTTGCCTCTTTCCCAGATGGCATGCCTAAGTAGTTCAGGGGGCCTTTGCCAGTGCGACGGCTGGAAGGGCACCAGTACACCCTTTGCATGACTTATTGGCTGGCAGGGGTTGCTAGGATGCTGGCAATCATCTTCCCTCTCTCCCTGGATTTGAGTGCACTACCTCTGCAGCACGACCATGCCTCACTGACTCTGAACATAGCACTTAATTAGTTCTATGTATTTTCTGTTACTGTCGTGATTTGTAAAAAGGGTGCTGCAAGCTGAGTTTTGTAAATCTGGTAGGCTGTAGTGCTGTGAGGATTTTTCTTTAGCCTGTATATTTTGCACATGTAAAGTGGACAAGTTAAACAATGCTCATAAGAACATAACTGCGATATTAGGTCAGACCATCAAGCCCAAAATCCTGTTTCTGTCAGTGGCCAATCCAGGATCCCAAACGGTAGTCAGATTCCATGCCGCTTATGCCCAGGCATAAGTAATGGCTTTTTTCCAAGTCTACTTGGTTAATTACGGTTTATGGCCTTTTCCTCCAGGAACTTGTGCAAACATTTTTTAAACCTAGGCATGCTTGCTAACTGAGTTTATCGCAGTCCTCTGGCAATGAATTCCAGAGCTTAATTGTGCATTGAGTGAAAAAATGTTATCCAATTTGTTTTAAATGTGTTACTTAACAACTTCATAGCATGTCCCCTAGTCGTTATTTATTATTTTTTTTTGAATGAGTAAACAACCAATTTGCATTTACCTGCTCTGCTCCAGTCATGACTTTTTTAGATCTCTATTCTGTCCCTTCAGCTGTCTCTTCAAGGTGAAGAGCTCTAACCTCTTTAGTCTTTCCTTTTAGTGGAGCCATTCCACCCCCTTTATCTTTTTAGTTGCTCTTCTCTGTACCTTTTCTAATTCTGCTATATCATTTTTGAGATGTGGTGACCAGAATTGCACCATGGAGCAATACAGAGGCATTAGTTTTCTCTGTTTTATTTTCCATTCCTTTCCTAATAATTCCTAGCATTCTATTTGCTTTCTTAGCTGCTGCCACATACTGAGCAGAGGATTTCAATGATGATGCCTAGATCCTTTTCCTGGAGGGTGACTCTCAATGTGGAGCCTTGCTTCATGTAACTATCATTTGGATTGCTCTTCCCTATGTGCATTACTTTGCATTTGTCCACATTAAATGTCACCTGCCATTTGGATGCCCAGTCTTGCAATGTCTCACAATCCTCTTGTGATTTAACAACTTTGAATAATTTTGTATCAGCAAATATGATCATCTCACTCGTCCCCATAAGAACATAAGAAATTGCCTTACTGGGTCAGACCAAGAGTGGCCAAGCCAGGCTACAAGTACTTGGCAAGTACCCAAAAACTAAGTATATCCCACGCTATTGATGCTAGTAATAGTGGTTATTTTCTAAGTCAGCTTGATTAATAACAGGTAATGGACTTCTCCTCCAAGAACTTATCTAAACCTTTTTTAAACCCAGTTACACTAACTGCACTAACCACATCCCCTGGCAACAAATTCCAGAGTTTAATTATGCGTTGTGAAAAAGAATTTTCTCTGATTAGTTTTAAATGTGCTACATGGTAACTTCATGGAGTGTCTCCTAGTCTTTCTATTATCTGAAAGACTAAATAACTGATTCACATTTACCCAGTCTACACCTCTCATGATTTTAAAGATCTCTATCATATCCCCCCTCAGCCGTCTCTTCTCCAAGCTGAAAAGTCCTAACCTCTTTAGTCTTTCCTCATAGGGGAGCTGTTCCATTCCCCTTATCATTTTGGTCGCCCTTCTCTGTACCTTCTCCATTGCAGTTATATCTTTTTTGAGTTGCGGCGACCAGAATTGTACACAGTATTCAAGGTGAGGGTCTCACCATGGAGCGATACAGAGGCATTATGACATTTTCCATTTTATTAACCATTCCCTTCCTAATAATTCCCAACATTCTGTTTGCTTTTTTCACTGCCTCCGCACACTGAACCGATGATTTCAATGTGTTATCCACTATGACGCCTAGATCTTTCTTGGGTGGTAGCACCTAATATGGAACCTAACATTGTGTAACTATAGCATGGGTTATTTTTCCCTATATGCATCACCTTGCACTTATCCACATTAAATTTCATCTGCCATTTCGATGCCCAATTTTCCAGTCTCACAAGGTCTTCCTGCAATTTATCACAATCTGCTTGTGATTTAACTACTCTGAACAATTTTGTATCATCTGCAAATTTGATTACCTCACTCGTTGTATTTCTTTCCAGATCATTTATAAATATATTGAAAAGTAAGGGTCCCAATACAGATCCCTGAGGCAGTCCACTGAGAAAATTGTCCATTTAATCCTACTCTGTTTCCTGTCTTTTAGCCAGTTTGTATTCCATGAAAGGACATCGCCACCTATACCATGACATTTTACTTTTCCTAGAAACCTCTCATGAGGAACTTTATCAAACGCCTTCTGAAAATCCAAGTACACTATATCTACCGGTTCACCTTTGTCCACATGTTTATTAAGTCCTTCAAAAAAAGTGAAGCAGATTTGTGAGGCAAGACTTGCCTTGGGTAAAGCCATGCTGACTTTGTTCCATTAAACCATGTCTTTCTATATGTTCTGTGATTTTGATGCTTAGAACACTTTCCACTATTTTTCCTGGCACTGAAGTCCGGCTAACCGGTCTGTAGTTTCCCGGATCGCCCCTGGAGCCCTTTTTAAATATTGGGGTTACATTAGCTAACCTCCAGTCTTCAGGTACAATGGATGATTTTAATGATAGGTTACAAATTTCTACTAATAGGTCTGAAATTTCATTTTTGAGTTCCTTCAGAACCCCGGGGTGTATACCATCCGGTCCAGGTGATTAACTACTTTTCAGCTTATCAATTAGGCCTACCACATCTTCTAGGTTCACCGTGATTTGGTTCAGTCCATCTGAATCATTACCCATGAAAACCTTCTCCGGAATGGGTATCTCCCTAACATCCTCTTCAGTAAACACTGAAGCAAAAAAAAACAAACATTTACCGTATTTTCCGGCGTATAAGATGAGTTTTTAACCCCTGAAAATCTTCTCAAAAGTCGGGGGTCATCTTATATGCCGGATGTCGTCTTATAGGGCGAATAATTACCGTATTTTTCGCTCCATAAGTCGCACTTTTCCCCCCAAAAGTGGGGGGGGGGGGGGGGAAATGTCTGCGTCTTATGGAGAGAATATAAAAAAAAATAAAAATCTAACAAAACCCCCCACCCTCCTGACCCCCCCAGACCTGCCAAATTAATTTACTACAACCCCCCACCCTCCTGACCCCCCCAAGACCTGCCAAAAGTCCCTGGTGGTCCAGCGGGGGTCCAGGAGCGGTCCGGGAGCGATCTCCTGGACTTGGGCCGTCGGCTACCAGCAATCAAAATGGTGCCGACGGCCCTTTGCCCTTACTATGTCACAGGGGCTACCGCTGCCATTGGTGGACCCCAGTGACATAGTAAGGGCAAAGGGCCGTCGGCGCCATTTTGATTGCTGGCAGCCGACGGCCCAAGTCCAGGAGATCGCTCCCGGACCCCCCGCTGGACCACCAGGGACTTTTGGCAGGTCTTGGAGGGGTCAGGAGGGTGTGTGTGTGTGGGGGGGTTGTAGAAAACTAATTTGGCAGATCTTGTGGAGGGCTCAGGAGGGTGGGGGGGTTGTATTTAATTAATTTGGCAGGTTTTGGAGGGGTCAGGAGGGTGGGGGGTTGTATTTAATTAATTTGGCAGGTTTTGGAGGGTGGGGGGTTGTATTTAATTAATTTGGCAGGTCTTGGGGGGGTCAGGAGGGTGGGGGAAGCTGAGGGATTAGTTTTAAAGGGTCGGGGTGGGTTTTTTGTTTATCGGCTCGGGTGCAGCTGATAAAAAAAAAAAAAAAAAACCCCGATCGGGCCGGACGAAAAAAACCCCACGATGTGAATCGGAACCGGAATCAGAACTGATTCCGGTTCCGATTCACATCTCTATTACTGGTACCTCCTTCTCTGCCTCTCAGATCTCGCACATGCACGTCTGCGCCGCTTCACTGCAGTCCTCAGGAGCGAGATCTGAGAGGCAGAGAAGGAGGTACCGGTAATAGGATAGAAGGGTGGGCCAGAGGGATGTGTTACCGCTCTGATAGTCTTGGAGACAGGGAGGGCTGGGCAGGCAGGGAGAGCTGACCAATCCAAGCAGGATTTGTATACAACAACCAGCCAATCGCCGGTAAGGTACATCGCTTGCCGTGATTGGCTGGTTGTTGTATACTGGGTACCACATACAGTATGGTTATGTAGTGACACAGAAGGGTAGTCTTATACGGCGAGTATATCCCAAACTCTATATTTTAACTGGAAAAGTTGGGGGTCGACTTATACGCCCAGTCGTTTTATATGACGGAAAATACGGTAATTTTTTCGCGATGGCCTTATCTTCTCTAAGTGCCCCTTTAACCCTTCGATCATCTAACGGTCCAACTGACTCCCTCACAGGCTTTCTGCTTCGGATATATTTAAAAAAGTTTTACTGTGAGTTTTTGCTTCTACGGCCAACATCTTTTCAAATTCTCTCTTAGCCTGTGTTATCAATGTCTTACATTTAACTTGTACAAAATATCAAAAATGGTTTGCTGGTAACTTTATATCAATACAATTGGCCATACCAATATTAATTAAATGTAATATATTTTGTAGTTTTGTAGGACCAATACACAAAGAGTCTGTATGTCAATCAGACCCACCATGGAATGGTCACATTACGGTACTTTATTTTATATTTAAACTATTTTTTAGAATTTTTTGTATATTATGTCTTAAAATGTTCCATACTGCACAGGAGACTCAGTGCAAAACTACAAAATGTATTACATTTAATTAATATTGGTGTGGCCAATTGTATTGATATAAAGAGTTACTAGCAAACCATTTTTGATATTTTGTACTGTGTGTTTGGGCCAATTTGTGATTTACATTTAACTTGCCAATGCTTATGCATTATCCTATTTTCTTCTGTTGGATCCTTCTTCCAATTTTTGAATGAAGATCTTTTGGCTAAAATAGTCTAACTTCAGTTAGTTAGCCAGAGTGACTCACTGCTCTCTTGATTTACAAATATTGGTACCTAATCAAACCAAATCACACTACTTCAACACTTTTCCGAGGTGAGTAACTGAACTGAACTTTTCAACCTTTTTACTTAGGTATACACTGCTCCTAGCTTATTTCTAGCTTCTGGCTACTTTTTTTTTTTTTTTTTTTTTAATATACAAACACTCTAACTTCTGCTTACTAGCTGCCTTACTGACTGATTATTTAAAAATACAGTCTAACTTCTGTTTATTTGCTGCCTTACTGATTATTAAAAACACAAACACACTAAATAATATTACCAAATAGTTAACTTTGTTTTTTTTAAAAGTATTGGGGCAATGTCCCAAGCAAAAACTTACTGATTCCTTTCAGCCACCAGCAAGGTGATCCTCTCCTCGCAGTGCTCCCACTGGAATTTCTATCCATAAAGATTCAACAGTGCATTTTGTTTCCTGATTAACTTTTATCCTGTTTCATTCTATGCCCTCTTTAAAATATAGTGCCAACCCTCCACCAGTTTGAGCCATCCTGTCATTGCGAAATAATTTATACTCTGGTATCAGTGTCCCATTGGCTATCCTCCTTCCACCAGGTCTCTGAAATACCAATTAAGTCTACCTCTGCATTCATTGCTATACATTCTAACTCTTCCATTTTGTTTTTAGACTTTTAGCATTTGTATACAGACATCTCTAAGTAAGTTTTCGTTTCTCTTAACAACCTGCTTATCAATTGATGGGTGATTTGGAATCTTTCTGCTCTGTCTGCTGTTTTACTTAAAGGCCCTTGGACTATTTTAGCATTTATTGCAATCTCTCTATCAGGATGCCTTAACTTCCTTGCGTTGTTGATGTCCTTCAAAGATACATCATTCTGAACCATGCGCTTCTGATCAACTGTCATCTTTCCCTCATTATCTAGTTTAAAAGCTGATCTATCTCCTTTTTAAAGATTAGTGCCGGTAGCCTGGTTCCACTCTGGTAAAGGTGGAGCCCATCCCCTTGGAATAGGCTCCCCCTTCCTTAGAATGTTCCCCAGTTCCTTAACAACCCTAAAACCTATCATGTCATCCACACATTGAGACTCTGGAACTCAGCCTGCCTTAGGGGTGCTGCGTGTGGAATGGGAAGCATTTCTGAGAATGCAATCCTGGAGGTTCTGGATTTCAATTTCCTATCTAAGAGGCTAACTTTAGCCTCCAGAACCTCCCTCCTGCACCTTCCTATGTCATTGGTACCCACATATACCATGACAACTGGTTCCTCTCCAGCACTCTCTAAAATCTTATCTAGGTGGTGTGTAAGGTCCGCTATATTTGCACCAAGCAGGCAAATTATCAAGTGATCCTCATGCCCACTAGCCACCCAGCTCTCTGCCTTCCTAATGATCAAATCACTAACTACAGTGGCCATCCTAACCCTTCCCCCCCTAGTCATGGAGCCCTGGAGCCACATCCTCAGTGCGGGAGGATAAAGCATCACCTGAAGGGCAGGTCCTAGCTAAGGGATCACTTCCTGCCAGGTGACCTTTATCTTGGGCTGCTAGACTGGAGTTGGGACCACTTTACTATGTCCCTGAAGATCTCCTCTATATACCTCTTTGTCTATCTCAGGTCCTCCAGGTCTGCTACTCTGACTTATTTGAGAGCCAGGAGCTCTTTTCACCGGGTTCACACACACAACCTTTTACCAATAAGTAGGTAACATACATTTATTTATTTTATTTAAAAAATACTTCTTAAGTGCCTTACTGATTACATCTCTCAAAGCGATTTAGAACATAATCATAACATTAAAACATTGTACACAATAAAACAAATCTCAACAGACCAATATTGCCAAAAACTGTTCTTACTAATCACTCACCAAGCCATTGACACAAGTCATGTTTTTAACTTCTTTTAAAACCTCAAAATCTTCTTTACGTCTCTAAGATTTTGTGAGAGACTGTTCCACATATCTAGAACAGTAAATGAGCATGATGTATTTGCTAACCTCTGCTGCCAAAACATTTTTCCTTGGGGAGTTGTAACATATGTGGTATTCGGTGCAGAAGACTGGATAGTGGTCATCTCACTGCTGGACTTCTGTCTCCATCTTAATTTGTTTGAGTTGATAAAGTTTTAAAGGCTGGTATATAGTAGGCATGTCTCAATTTAAAGGTTGCTAAATGCGATTAGGATTTTAAATTTATTAGGTGTTTGTGTTTTTCAATTTGATAACTGGGTGAGTAATGCTAGTTAGTGAATGAACAGCAGAAGTACTAAAACTAGTCAATCATTAAAAATCAGGGTTAATTTCATGTTGTTTTAAGTGACTAATTGACTTATTTTGACGCCTTTCCTCTTAGACGGGGGTGATAATCTATATATCAAAAAATGAGACTGGGTGGGAACCAGACTAGTAACTAGCTGGCCCAGGAAGCAGTCCTCTCACTTCTCAGATCAAGCAAGTGACCTTTGCAAACTCACAATTCAAACACTAGCAAAGAAATGCCAACCTTAAACTAGCAGACAACATAAACAGCCAATAATAGTGTAACCTTCCAAGAATTATTATTTTTTTTTTAAATTTTTATCTTAAGATTTAAACGCTTCTTCCCAGAGAGTCCAAACTTACCACCAACAAATGAAAGTTCACTCTCAGCACTCCTCCTAGACTGGGTGCGATCAGCTCCTCTGCCTCTCCTCCTGGTGTGTAGCAATGTGGGTGAAGTTTCTGGGGCAGCAATGTCCCCAATCTCGCCCTCCTGGCCTGTAGTAGCAACTCTAGTAATCACTGGTAGTGGCAGCAGCCCACTCTGTCTCCCTTTCTGGTGGACCCCGGGTTGGGAATCACTGTTTTTAGAGCAGCGGTTCTCAACCAGTGTGTCACCACAATTCCTGGTCCCCCACTGACCCAGCTGCTCCCCTTACCCAAGCGAAATAGCTCCTCCGCCCGGGCTTAAAATGCTGATAGCCTGGCCGGAACATGGTAGGAGAGATGGAGTCAGTGGCACCGACATGTTGTCTTCTTCCCACGCCCCGGAAGAGGAAGTGGTGAGCAGCAGGTGAGTGTGCGGGAAGAAGAGACCATGCTAGTGCGGGCAGCCTCGGCCCGAAGAAAAGAAGAGAGGCGCGGCCTGAAGGATGAGCAGCGCAGCTCGGAGTAAAATGAGGAACAACATCAACCCCCGCAGCTGATGAGACTCCTTTCTCGGCGAGGGCTGAAAATGAAGGAGGTTGCTGCTGCCTTTACAGTTGGGAGGAGGCTGCTGCCGCCGCTAGTTCGGGGGGGGGGGGGGGGAGTGAGTGAATGAGCAAGCATATGTTTGAGATCCTGTGTGTGTGAGTGAGATAGCATGTATGTGAATGATTGAGAGCCTGTATGTGTGATTGAGAGCATGTGTGAGAGAGAGCGTGAATGGAAGTGTATGACTGAGAACCTGTATATGTAAGTTTGTGATTGAAAACCTGTTTGTGTGAAAGAGTATGTGTGTGTGATTGAGATCCTTTGTGTGTGAGAGAGATCATGTGTATGTATGATTAAGAGCCTGTGTGTATAAGTGAGAGAGAGAGACGATGTGTGTCTGTGTGTGATTGAGAGCTGGTTTAGGTGAGGGACCATGTGAGTATGTGATTGAGAGCCTGTGTGTAAATGAGAGAGCGCAAGTGTGTAAGTCTGTGTGTGAGAGAAAAAGACAGCATCTATTTGTGTGATTGAAAGCCTGTATGTGTAAGCGTGACAGACAGCATGTGTGTAAATGTGTAATTAAGAGCCTATATAAGTGAGAGAGAAAAAGCAAGTGTATATGTGAGTGATTGAGAGCCAGTGTGTGAGAGAAAGGGAGGAGAAAGTTGCAAGTAAACCATCCCTCCTCCTGCTAATTCAAAACAATCTCAGGGCACCTGGATATCAAACGTTCCCAGGTATGCAGAGCAAAACATTTTTTTGTATCCTTATTTTTCATTATTGGGCCTTTGTGTCTGTTATTTTGAAATATTTTATTGGTATCTAGAAATTGTTAGTATGGTTTTGCTGCTATTGATTTTATATTTCTTGATGTTTCTCTTTTTCCTTTGTTACACTGCATACAGATACTCTGGCTTGTTGCAGTTTCCAGTTCAGTTTTTGTCTGCATGCTTCTAGTTATGCATTTTGGTCTCTTTATTCTTTGTTAGGTGAGGGTAGGCACATGTGATTCAGGTGAGGTTTTCTGCTGGCGTGTAGTTTCTGTGTAGGGCTCTATAGTAGCCTGGCTTGTTCCGTTTTCCTAACAGGAGGTGTATTGGTGTCTTAAGGCCTGGTGTAATATTTTCAGTGTTGCCTTTTCTTAGATAAGGTGTTTACTGTTTGAATACTAGAAATTGGTGCTGTTTTGGTGTGGGATGTTTACTATTTATGCAATTTCTGTTCAAACAGAATACGTATCTTTTCCTTGTGTCATTCTTAACAATAAAAATACTGGACCTTTTATTTTTTATTTCCGCCGTGAATTGTAATGAGCAGTGTGTCACACACGTGAGCGTGGTCTGTCAGGTGTGTCACGATGGGAAAAAGGTTGAGAACCACTGTTCTAGAGTATAGAAAACAAAACCTTGATAAATCAGCCTGAAACGTTTTGGAGCAAAGTACTTTGAACTGTTGAGCTGAAAACTGAACTGTTCAGCTGCAACCATACAAAAGACATTTGGAGAAAAAAGCGAAGCATTTGAAGAAAACATCTTGCCATTCATTAACCATAAGGTTGGATCTATTCTATACTTTGGGGTTTTATGGCAGCCAGAAATATTTGCAGGTGGAAGGGAAGTATGGATTCAGCTAAATATCAACATATCCTAGCAGCTAATCGGTGAAAAAATTGAAGCTGAAAAGAGGTTGCTATGTCAGCAAGCCAATGATCCAAATCATGCTTCAAAATTAGCCATAAAGTACTCACAGGAAAGAAAGATGAAGGCATTGGAATGGTCTGCACAGGCTCTGGACTTGAATATTGAAAATCTGTGCGGAGATCTCAAACATGTAGTGCATGCAAGGAGACCTAAGAATATTTCTGAGCTAGAGGAGTTCAAGTGAAGAGAGGAAGAAAACATTCCAAAAAACTAGAATACAAAGACTCTCTTAACAGGTTACAGGAAATGTTTGGAAGCTGTTGCTCTGCCAAAGGAGTTGCTACAAAGTATTGTTTGAAAGGATGTCCAAACTTTTCTACATGTCATATTCATTGTTTTATTATTTTCAGTCAATTTCAGAAAATAGTAAATTTGCATTAAAACTGCAGAAAGATGTCATATTTAACTTTGTACTCAAAGATTAATTGAAACGTAGTTTGACCAGGGTTGCCTAAACTTTTATAAACTGTATAGTACGTAAAAACGTAGACATTATTTTAAAGCAAAACTTTATTTTTGTCTAAAGAGGAAAGTGCCAAGGTGTGCATATAGGATATTATAGTGACACTGTTTTGAGGAGAGAGAGAGTCTCTTCCTACTAAAGTAGCCTAGTCAGGCCTCATGGTCACCAGCAGACAGAGTGTGCCTTTTGGGAGATGCTTGGCATCTTAAAGGCGAAATAAGTGTTGGAAGTTGATACTGGGTATTATTAAACCACCTTAATTTGAGGACTTCCTGTAGTGGAAAAATGATTCATCCTGGAAAATATCAGCGGGAGACCTGACATTACATAAGAACATGCCATACTGGGTCAGACCAAGGGTCCATCAAGCCCAGCATCCTGTTTCCAACAGTGGCCAATCCAGGCCATAAGAACCTGGCAAGTACCCAAAAACTGTCTACCCCATGTTACCGTTGCTAGTAATAGCAGTGGCTATTTTCTAAGTCAACTTAATTAATAGCAGGTAATGGACTTCTCCTCCAAGAACTTATTTTATTTATTTATTTATTTATTTATTTATTTAAGGGTTTTTTATATACCGAGGCACGTTTGCAAAACATCACCTCGGTTCACAATGTAACATAACTTAGCAACAAGCTTTAAAATAATAACATTTTATAACAGGGAGAGGGTTAACAAGGGCAGGAGAAGATAATACGAGAATTATATACATATGTACATGTTAGTTTTAACAAGTGAGTTAATCAAAGCAATCAGAATAATTAGCAGGGGAAAGTAATAAAGGGGAGGGGAAGAAGAGGAGTATACCCACAGAGGGTGGGGGGTAGGTAGATAGCAGGATGAATTAGCCATGCTGACCTGCCCTCCTCCCTGGCAGTCACTGTCTCTTCGACTCAACTACAGTTTAATCACAGACTGAGGAGAATCTGTTACTTTCCTGCGCGGGAACACACGCGCAGCCGCAGAGACTAAAAACCAAACCTCTGCTTAGAAAAGCTCCGCCTCCTGGACCTGATTGACAGATCCCATGACAGCATGGCTAAGTCATCCTGCTATCTACGGAAACACCGTTTATGGTAAGCAAACTTGCTTTTTTAAAACAGTCAACTGTGTGTCCAGTTTACAAAAAGGGGAATTTACCTTTACGCCTCTCCTTAAGTTATCGACTGATCTCGAATTTAATGACTCTTGGTAAAATATGTGGTCTACTCTCAGTTCTCTGATTTTTTTATTTTTTTTTTTATTTTTTTTTTTAATCAAATCAGATTTTACACTCACGTCAATGTGGATTCAGACAGAGGCATAGTACAGAGACTTCTCTGCTCAGACGTAGACTACTTGCTTTTAGAAAGGGACAAGGGTGGAATGGTTATCACACTTTTTCTCCACATGTCATCAGCATTTGATATAGTTTCTCATTCCATTCTGCTGAAAAGATTAAAATCATTTGGACTTGATTGGGTTGTCCTGTCCTGGTTTTGGTCATATTTAGATTCTAGAAAACAAAAGGTTTATATTGCTGACGATCACTTGGATTGTTTTGAAGTTTTTTGTGAGGCTCCTCAAGGTTCTTTGCTTGCTGTAGCACTTTTATTTATTTATTTTTATATACCGATATTCAACACATGTTATCACATCAGTTTACATAGAACAAGTTAAAAAATAAGGTTACAATGTAACAGAGTACGGGAAATGGGAGAACAAAACAGGTGGATAGATTTTTTTTTTTTGTCAAAATAATTTTTATTGCAAGGAGAACAGGGATCAGCGGCAATACATCAAGATACCAACTGTCTCGTAAAACAAGCTAAACAGTGCAAAAAGGAAAAACAGTAGATCCCTCAGTAGGCGTGCTCCTCCGCCAGTTTTCCATTTACCGCCCCTCCCCCCCAAACCACATTCCATAGCCTTGACCTCAACCAACTCCCCATCCACTCCCTTTCACACCTCAGTCACACCCCAGGCACACTCCAATCAAAGCACCCTCCCCCCCCCACCCCCCCTGGGTCTTCCATTTAAGGCCAGAGGGGCTTGTAGTCAGTATTGAGCAACCCAGTTTGCCCGTCATTAGGAATATGCATGCCAACACGCACAATACGTTTTGCCCAGTTTCCTTGTACCACTAAGAAAGTCCATAAATTCCATCTGTAGTAGGGAAACCATTTTACCAGTCCATGCGGTAATGGTGGGCGTTGCCGCTGGGTCAGCCCAATCAGCCAATATAGTACGACAAGCGAGCATAACTGCAAGGTGCTCAAATCTCATCTTTGATCTCCCGCCAGGAACATTGCGCACGTGCTGACTGGCCAATAAAACAGGTCCTGCAAAAGACATAGCCATGCCCGTGCACTTACTTATTGTCTGTAACGCAGAGACCCAAAAAACTTTGTGTGGTACAGGCAAACAGCCGATGGTATAGCACGCCGTCCGCTGCTCCACATTTACTGCACGAAAGGGGAGGGGCCAGCTTCATTTTGTACTGGCACACATCATCATAATAGAAGCAGTGAAGAATTTTAAACTGAACTTCCCGTAGGCTCAGATCAGGCAGCAGTTGGTGAAGTGCTGTAAAGCAAGCTTTCATATGCACTGGGGTAACCATTGTATCCAACATCAGAGTCCAGCGAGTCGCCAGGGAGTCCAGGCAATTGGCCTTGTGGAACTCTTGCCCCAGCTTTTTCCAGCCGGTGATTGTGTTCGCTAGACAAGCGGTATCGAATAATTTTGTAGCATAAGTGGACTCAGCCGCCAGTGCCTCAGAGGACCTTGAGAAGGATTGTAAGTAATGACGGGCTTGTAGATAGGCGTAAAATTGTCTGGCTGAGAGGTGGAAAGTGCGAGCCAAGGTAGAATAGTCGAACAGCGAGTGAGAAGTAGGGTTGTACAAATGAAAAGCAAACATCACCCCGCTTCTCGCCCAAGACTGAAAAACAGCCCTGCTCTCTGTCCCTGGCACAAAGCTGGCATTGCCTAAGAAAGGCAGCAGGAGAGAAGCCACCCCAGGTAAGCCGGCTAGCTGGCGCAGCCATCTCCATGCCCTGACACAGGGATTCAATAAAACCATAGCCTTGGGTGCAGCTGAATAATGCTTAAAGGGGAATTGGGGCCGGACATGCTATCCAACATCCCATTCGCACAATAATGATAGGATCCCGTGAGCCATTCGCCGATGAAACGCATCTGGCAGGCTACATTGTATAGTCGGAAGTCTGGCAAGTTGAGCCCGCCTTGTTCTCGAGGGTGCTCCAAAGTGGTATACGCCAGTCGGGCCCGCTTCCCCTTCCAAAGGAAGTTTTGTATGATAGCTCGAAGCTGGCGAAGGTCTCCAACCCTTCAGCCAGCAGGGTAGCATATGTAAAAGGTATAAAATCTTAGGGGTAAGTACCATTTTTTATTAAAGCGCAACGTCCAAATAGCGACAATGGGAAAGGGCTCCACACTTTCAGCTGCGCCTCTAAGCGGGTAAATCAGGGGGGATATTCACACTCTAAGCGGGTAATACAGGGGGGGATATTCACACTCTAAGCGGGTAATACAGGGGGGGGGGGATATTCAATTCGTATAATCTCTCCAGCCTCCTAAAAAGATAAAGCAATAAAGAAAAAATCAGAGAGTTAGATAAATTAGATAAAGAAAAACTCGAGGGTGGTTTTTCGTACAATCAGAAAACTTTTCAATATTTAAGGCCATTTTGTTCCCTTTTAGATTTGCATGGTATCAACTTTAGAATGTATGCTGATGATTTGCAGTTACTCTTCCTAGTGAAAGGGGATTTCAGTGTAGTTTTATCTAATATCTCTGAAAGTGGTTCAAGTGATAAATGATTGGATGAGTGAAAATCATCCTTTTTTGAATATGCAGAAAACAGAAGCAATTTGCTTTTTCACATGACTGGCTGGCTAAACAAAATATTAGTTTGCTTTCTATTATGGGAACAACGTTGAAACTGTCTAACTTAAGTGTTATTTTTGACAGCAGATTGACTTTTAAGGAACATATTCGCACAGTTTTAAAATCTTCTTTTTGTTTTTTAAACTTTGATTGCTAAGGCATTTAAAGTATATTTTGTTTGGGCTGTTGTCCAGGTTTTAGCTCTGACTACAGTAGATTGCTGTAATTCTCTTTTGATTGGACTTCCTGCTGTTTCCCTCAAACTGGTGCAGGTGTTACAAAATTCTGCAGCCAGACTTGTGATGGGGGGGCAGGGCAGTGGATGGGCAGGGTAAGGTCAAGAGTCGGCAAGTACCATAAGGGAAGATGGACTTGGGCAGAAGATCCAAGATGGCCAGAATGGGGGATGCCTCTCTCACTGAGAGGTATGGCTACCTGTTTTATTCTACCAGTAGCATATGCTCCTGTCAAACTGTAAAGACTGAATGGTACCTGGAGTGGCATGAAGGGCCCGCGGAGTGCTTCAGCATGCGTGCAAAACAACGGATCACCATGGCAAAACCAAAGGTTAACAGGTACTGTAAGGCAGGGGTGGGCAAACTTTTTTTTTTTTTTTTTGTGTGCTGGGGCCACATTACAAGTTATCGAGCGCAGTGAGGGTTGGCGGGTGGAGCATGGAAGGGCATGGCACAGCAAGGTGTGGTTTGGTGGGCCCTTGAGTATCCAGCAGGCTTCAGCGCCATCATTTTTAGCACCCAAGAGCCTCTTCAGTCATGGTTCTCCATCCTTTACCAATATCAGAAAAACCTTTAACCCAACAGGTACAAGGCATTTTCCCAGCTAGCATACTACCTAACCTCAGTGCAAATGCAGGCCATAAAGTATAAATAGTAAGGTGCAGACAAAAAAACTGGACTGAAAACCACTAAAAGCCAGACTCGTATGTAGAGCAATAAATCAAAAACAGAAATATCACCACCATTCCTCATAAAGCAAAGTCAAGAAATATAAATATTTATATTTATATAAATATTTATATAAATATTAATAATATATATTAAAATATATAAATATATAAAATATAAATATATAAATATAAAAAATATAAATATATAAAATATATAAAATAATATATAAAATATATAAATATATTATATAAAGTCAAGAAATATAAATATTTATTCTCTTGGTTACTTATTTTACCGTTTCATATTTATGTACTGTCCCATTTATTCACATAGGCTTATTTATTCACATTTATTCACATAGGCTTATTTATTCACTCCGCTATACTACTACACTAATTGGCTGAAATGTAAATATTGCATTGTTCAATCTCTCCCCTCTTCCAGCTCCAAGTTAATTTTCCCTGTTTTATTGTTTTATTGTAACTTTCTCACCCTTCAATTGATTCTCTGTATTTAAAGTTTACAGTTCTATTGGGAATATTGTTATCACGTTACCTTATGCTTTTCACACATTGTTAATTGTAAACCGGGTTGATGTGATGCCAGTCATGAAACTCGGTATAACAAAAACAATAAATAAATAAATAAATAAATAAATCATAACAGTGAGGGAACCATGCTAATAAAAAGCTTATTTCAAAACAGATGATAAATAGACCACCACCTAATAATTAAGAATAAGGATTAAAAAAATATAAACTTTAAACATTTCCCCAAAATCAATCAAATATTTCAAAACAGCAGTCACATCAAATACCCAATAATTAAAACTAATAGGGCTAAAAAAATAAAAATTTCCCCCTTTCTCTATATCTGGAAACTTTTCATTTCCAGTCACGCTGACATTGTAGACTTGGATTAGTAGAGGGAAGGAGAGGAGGGTACACAGAAACTTACACACACAGGCACTCTTCTGCCCTCTCCTCTTCTACTTCCTTGAACCTTTTCTCTTATGTCTCACTCACCTTCAGTCATTCAACCTCCTTTCCTCTGTCATTTAACCCCCTCATCCTCTTCCTTTTCCTCTGTAATTCACCCCCCACTCAATCCCCTTACCTTACGTCAGTCACTCACCCTTTTCCCTTGCTTCCCTCTTGGTCACTCACCCCTCATTCCCACTCACCCCTCAATCACTCCCCTCTGTCACTCATCTTCCTTCTGTCACTCACCCTCTTTTGTTTCTCATTCTCACTCCCTTCCCATTCAGTCAATAGCCCCTCTCTCCCACACACCCACTCACTCATTCCCTTTCCTGACACTCACCACCTCTCTCTGTCACTCACCCCACTCATTCATATCCCTTTTTTTCCACTCACCATACTCGCCACTTTCCTTTCCTTCCCCCCTCTCTCTCTCTTCCTACACCTCCCTCTCTGTCCTTCCCTTACTCTATTACTCACCACTCTTTATAGTAGGGCCTCTCCTTGCTGGTGTGCTGACGCATTGGGTCTCTTTGCATGCTGGCAAATGTGCTGACTAACTGGGCTGCCTTGCTGGCGGGGAGAGGAAATCCCACCAGTGCCAATGCACTGGCTTTCTCCTTTCTGGCAAGGGTGGAACTCTGTCAGCACTGACGAATGGGGTCTTCCCTTGCTTTTGGGGGAGTGGAACCCCACCAGCATGCCAATGAATGGTGGCCTTTCCTTACATTTAAACATGCTGATGTTCCAATCTCTCTGCTCAAGGATCAAGGGTGATAACTTGGCCTTTGGTGTCGGGCAGGCAGTTCGGAGCATCGGCAGGCTGCACATAATAAAAAGTGTCCAGGTGATAAGCGGGCCTGATTAATAACCTTTAAGGGACAGATTTGGCCCACGGGCCATTGTTTGCCTACCACTACTCTAAGGGAAGTGGTTTTGAAAAGCACCGTGAAGACAGGTGGAGTGGGGGATGCCTATTTCAGTCAGAGTTTTGTGGTTGATCCTACCAGAGGACTAACAAGAACTGTATCTGTGGTAAGGTGTGTTTTTCCTTACCAAAGATTATCCTTCATTCTGACCATATCTGGGCAACAGTTATGCCTGTGGACAGATGTCCCACACTATCAACTCCAGGGCATAGAGGAACTACGTAAATCTCTGAGGAGCAGCAGTAGATCTTCCTTCGCAATGCTTCATCATCTGCCTTGCCAGGACATGAGTTGAGCAGGAACTCCTCAAGGACTTCCCTCATCAGCCCAAATCAAAGCCACGGGGTTGAGTGATACAATCACCCTGCATTGAACTAAAATCTGCATTGAATAAACACCCATTGGTGCAAGGCATATCGAAGCACGGTGCATCTCAGACGATTGATACAGGGAATCCTTGATGCAAGGGGACCCCCTGATGCACTCGATGTAAACATAAGCATTGATGCCCGCAGGAGGTGTAAGTGTGTTGGAATCATGCTACATGTGCAGCAAGCGCACAGATAGAAGCACACCAGACACAGTCCAATGCACAGAACAAAAACAAGCATGCTTGCCCATTTGAAGCCAATCACTTCAGTGAAACTGATGCTTGCTTCAATAAACACATCCTCACTCTATGCTTTCATATAGGATCATTCTGACCCCAAGGCACCTGGTCTTGACATGAGCGACTTTTCAGATCAATCTTCTGGAATTAATTTGGGTCAGATGCGCTCTGTCAACGAATGCATCTTCTAGGGATGAGCATCTTAATTCAGACAACCTACCAGGTTGTTATGCTTTGTCATCATTCAGAGAATTGCAGTAACAAGACCTCACTGCAAGAAGGCTTTAAAGGTTGGTAGTAC
This sequence comes from Rhinatrema bivittatum, assembly GCF_901001135.1. Classification (NCBI taxonomy): domain Eukaryota; kingdom Metazoa; phylum Chordata; class Amphibia; order Gymnophiona; family Rhinatrematidae; genus Rhinatrema; species Rhinatrema bivittatum. The sequence goes on along the minus strand of NC_042615.1, from coordinate 622,047,240 downwards.
GTACCACACATTGGGCTGTCCTATGAGCCACCTGTCTTCTAGGAGACAACAGCATGCTAGCACTTTACCACAGCAAACTATTTCAATTGCATGAGTAATCTTTGCAACATTCAACAGCCAATAAATACTTTCATTGGGCGATTGATCATCATCTGACCTGTTTGTGTCAGAGTAGAGCAGAATACTAGATCAAGTTTTTTTTCTTTAATACTACTCAGCGATTTTGGTCTGGCTCAGTATGCCTTCTTCCTCGATTGGGGTTAAAGCATCAGATGTTATTCACTAATATCGTTTATTGCTGGCGCAATGCCGAACCTCCTGCAAGACCATGCTTGTTTGATTCTTATAGCTCTAGCATGGCCCACATAGATATTTGCATGTCTTGTGTGACTTTCCTGCAGTCCCCCCAAATATCTGGGGACTTGAACCTATGTTATTGACTCAGGATGGAAGCATGCCTTACCGTCTATGCCTGCGTTCATCAATCTCATGTCTTGGATATTAAACTCTCAGTAGTTGGTCATCTCTCTTTCCATATAGTGATTGAAGTCTCTTTGACTCCAGCTAAAAGGCCATCCACAAGAATGAGCTATCTCTTAAAATGAATTGGTTATTACAAATGTTGTCAACAGAAAACCTTGAGCCCATTTTCTTGTGAGCTTGAACACTACTGTACTTATTCCTTTTTTGTTTCTGACTCTGGTCTTTGCCACATAGTTGGTGACTACACAACTTGGCGCCATAGCAGCATATCCTGTTCAGGTACATGCTAAACCCATCTGTACTCATCTGCAGATACTGAGATTTGTGTCTAATTCTTACTGCTGGCTTTGTATGTTTTGCTGAACCCTCCTGTTTTGCTCATGCATGTTGCCTCTTGCTATATTTTATTGACTTTTCTTCTGTTGCTAGACTGCTGTTTTTGTGTATTGCTTGCTTTTTGTTTGATACTGTAAACTGCTCAGCATAGAACCACCCCTCCCCCCCTGATATGGGTGGTATATAAGAACCTGAAAATAAGAGCATGTGTCACATTATGCTCCCGACACAGAAACTGTCAATTCTGTGGGACTTGAATGTTGTCCTTTCTCAACTCTTGAAGCTGCCTTTTGGGCCACTACGGATAGATTTTCTTATGTTTCTGACATGGAAAGCATTTTTCATTGCATTTACATTACCTATGGAAGTTAGAATGCTCCAGGCTCGTGTCTGCTATATACCATACAATAAAAGAGCCTTTACAACCATGTTGCTAGGCTTCACAATTATTTGTCATATATGGCTCTAACAAACTTGGTGTCACAGTTGCCAAAAGCACATTATCTACCTGGATAGCAGAATGTATTCAGCACTTCTACACCTTAGCAAGCCTGCATATTATAGACTCTGTCCAGGCTCATCAAGTCAGAGCTATGGTTTCTGCTGTTGCTCATCTTAGTGAAATGCTTTTCAAGGATATTTGCAAAACTGTAATTTGGTCATTAGTTCACATCTTTACGTTCTACTACTTATCTGGGCAGCCTCTCAAGGAATGACAGTAATTTTGGACAAGCAGTTTTGTGTGACCTGTTCTCTCAGTAGTCTACTCCTCCATGAAGGAGTCCGGGTTACTTACTCAGTAAATGGTTTACTGCAACCTCAACTTGAGACTCCCCACAGATCATGTCTAGTTCAGCTCTGCTTATCGACCGAAAAAAGGAATTATCGTGCCTGCCAGTGATATACATCTTTTAGCCACACACACACTTCTTGAAGCTACTAGAAGAGGCCATGTTGGAGCTGGACATTCCTTAAAAGCAAGTTTGCTACTGTAAACCCTGTTTCTGTAGATAGCAGGACGAATTAGGCATGAGATGCTCACTCACCTCCCTGGAGAGTAGACTACCTTGCTATATATATATTTAGCTTTGTTATACACTCAAAGCGCTCTACTAGCTTAGAGAGACAAATCTGTTCGGTGCTGGCACCACAGATCGTGGGTGACTGAAAGATGTATAACACTGACAAACATGATATTTCCTATAAATGTCTGCGATAGACCATGACATAGCCAATTGCTATGACTGTGACTGGATATCAGTGATAACCAAGAGGAACAGGGTCTAGAAGATAGAAGAACTTTGCAGGTCTGTGAAAAGCCAGAATATTTCCTCTTTTTGGAGCAGAGCCTCCTTGAACAATCTCTGTTCCAAGTTTTGTAGGAGCTTCTTGAGCAAAGCTGCCCCATCTGCAGTGCCAGTTCCCTGATCAACTGCTCTGCTGGGGTCAAGCAATATGTTGAAGTGTCGTGATCAAGGTTCATGAGCCTTTCATCGCATATCCCAGTAGGGCTCATCTTCGCATAAGAAGAAGTGCCAAGTGTCAGAGCTGGTGGTGTAGTCTATGACCAGAACTGCACACAATACTCTAGAAGGTTAATATTAAGACCCGCTGGTGGGCGTCTATGTGCGCGTGGTTCCTGGCGCGCGCACACGGATGCTCCGATTTTATAACATGCATGCACTGACACGCACATGTTACAAAATCCGCTACCCACATGTGTGAAAGCTGACTCGTTCACATAAGGGGGGAAATTTTACTACAAGCGGGTGGCGACACGATAGGCCCTAATCCCAATTCCATTTTCAAGTTGTAATCCATTTTCAAGTTGTAATCTATACCACTCAAAGTTGTTATCGTGCCTATATGTAAACCGTTGTGATGGTTCTCCAACTTAACGACGGTATAGAAGAGTTTTAAAATAAATAAATAAAATCCCAGTTCCCTCCCAGTCTGCTCCAATAAAGGAGTGGATTGGAAGGGAACATCCTAAACCCCCTACCTAACCTGCCTCCCTTTTACCCTATCCGCCCCAACCCCTTAAACCCTGCTAGCTAACCTTTTTTTTTTTTTTGTTAAAATTTACTCGCTTTCCCGTGCAGAAGCAGGTTGCACGAGCTGGTGGGATCCTGGCGCATGCTTCAGCGGAACAGCGCTTAATGGTCTATAGTTTCTCGATTCTCCCCACATTGGCCATCCTTCAGACTTTTGGACCATTTCTGTTTTAAAAGATAGGTTGCAAGTCACCAAAAACAAGTCCGCAATTTCATTTTTCAGTTCCTTCAGAACTCTGGTGTGAATATCATCTGGTCCTGGTGACTTGTTGTTCTTTAGTCTGTCAATCTGATTTATTATATCCTCCAGTTTCACAGTGATTCCATCTTGTTGCTCAGAGTCATCATTACCAAAAAATGTTTCTGGTGTGGGTATGACCTTGACATCCTCCTCACTAAAGACTGAAGTAAAGAATTCATTTAGTTTTTCTGCAGTTTGTCCTCCATGACCATCCCTTTTTTTTTTTTCACTCTTTATTTTCAAACTTTTTTGAATTACAAGTAAACAAAAAAGGACATTACATTATATTGGATGACAAAAAGGAAAACAGCATTCCAAAAAGCAATATATTCAAAAAAACAGAAATGTTCATCTACTTAAGACCTCAGTTGGGGGACTAAGTCAATTATGAAAAAATTAAAAAGCAAATATAGCACAAACCTATTTTACAATAACTCACTATAATATTAACACAAAAGGATTGCTAAGCTAAGAAGGAACAGTCAAGGGTCTCTCTTCTCGATTTTGAAGAAACCCTTCCAGCTGATCAGGATCAAAGAAAAGCTTTTTATTTACACCTAGTTTTACAATACATTTACAGGGAAATTGAAGAAGAAATAAAGCTCCAAGAACAATTACATATTGCCTTTTAATTATAAAGGCCATGATCATCCCTTTTACCCCTAAATCAGCCCAACTGACTTCCTCACGGGCGCTTTGCTTCAAACGTACTTGAAAAAGTTATTACTTATCTCTTTGGCAAGATGTTAGTTTGACTACCATACACCAACTCAGGAAGTCTGTTCCAAGCATATGATGCAACCAGGTGAAAAACATGGAGTCAGGAGTTAGCAGTAGAGGAGAAGGCATAGATAAGAGTAAGTTGCTTAATGAGCTCAGTTCATGAGGGGGGAGTAGAGAGAGATGAGAGGAGAGCTAGTGAGCAGCTGCAGACTAAAAGCTCTTGTAGATGAGTAAGAGGAGCTTGAACTGTATGCGGGAATGGATAGGGAGCCAATGTAGTGACTTGAGAAAAGGGCTATCTGGGTGTAGTGACTGTGGTGAAAGATAAGTTGCACGGCTGAACTTTGGATAGATTGTAGTGAAATGACTCACTAGAAGACCTGTGAGGAGCAGGTTGTGAAAACCTAAGTGACAGGTGATGAGAGAGTGAAAAAGGGTTCTGATAGTGTGTTCAGAACGGAAGGGATGGATTTTGATGATTTTTATAGAGAAAGAAATAGCACATTTTAGCAGTGTTTTGGGTATGCATAGAAAAAGGGAGAGAGGAGTTGAAGATTACTTCAAGGTTACAGGCTGAGGGAACTGGGAGTATTACGGTGTTATCCACAGAAACAGAGAGAGGTAGAAAAAAGGAAATGAGTTTGGGGGAAAGATAAGGTGCTTTGTATTGGTCATACTGAGTTTGAGGTGGGACATCTAGTTGGCAATGTCAGACATGCAGGTTGAGATCTGGAACTGGATTCCTAATTAAATTTCTGGTGTATAGAGGTAAATCAGCATAAAGATGGTATTGAAAGCCATGAGAGGAAATCAGACTACTAAGGGAATTGGTTTACAGAGAGAAGATGGCCCAGGATAGAGCCCAGATGCATACCAATTGATAGTGGGATGAGAGTAGAGGAGGATTCACCAGAAGAAACACTAAATGTGTGATGAGAGGGATAAGAGAAGCAAAAAAAAAAAAAGTCTGTAATCCAAGTGAAGGCAGAGTATTAAGGAGTAAGTGTGATCAACAGTGTCAGAAGCAGTAGATAGGTCAAGGAGGATAAGGATTGATCACCTTTGATTTTAGTCATAAACAGGTCATTGGAGACTTTAGCAAGGGCTGTTTTTGTGGAATGAAAGTCGAAACCCAGACGAGTGGATCAAGAATGGCTTGAGATGAAAGAAAGTCAAGGCAGCAGTGGTGAACAACACATTCAAGTAGTTTGGAAGCAAAAGAGAGGAGGGAGATGGGATGATAGTTGGTAGGACAGGTAGGGTCCAGTGAGGATTTTTTTTTTTTTTTTGAAGAGTGGTATGATCACAGATTTGAAAGCAGCAGGAAGAGTAGCAGTGGAGTTTGTGTCTTTTTTTATGTGGATGACTGGCTAGTAATGGGTCTTCCCAAGCAGGGAATCATATTTGTCGAGGCATGAATAGATTCTCTGGGATGGCCTGAGAAGTTCTGGTTATTCTAGAGCACATGGCGGAAACAGAGCATGTATTTATTTTATTTATTTATTTAAAATTTTTTTCTATACCATCGTTTAGTACAGCACCATCACAACGGTTTACAATGAGGCACGTAAAACTATTTGGTGAAATACTTATTAACAATGTGCCAGAACATTTATCGGTAACAGGTTTTCATAATATAAGGTATATGTTGTGTGATCTGGATAATAGAAAAAAAGTCATATAATTATAATTATTGCACTTTGTACTACAGTTCACTTAACTTAGTCTCTTATAATGTTTACTAAAAATGATAATGTATAGGTATGTATAGGTATAGGTAGTTCACATAACCTGTCTCCACATGAGGATTCTCCATTGGGGCCTTCGTGTTCAGTGGGATCAGTTGCTTCAGCCTTTGTTGTACTCTGCAAGGTCACCAGAGATATAAAGAGGTCCCTCATTTAGTTCCCCCAAAATATAGGCAGTTTAAAAATGCTGGAAAAATTCCAAGTGCCAGGTTGCTCAGGCATATCGAATTTGGGGCCTGGGGCTTGGTGCCTTACCGTTCTGTGCCAGATAGGAGCTGCTGCTATGAGCCCATGCTGGGGAGAGAAGCTGTTGCTCCTGCCTCTGAAGGCCTGGCCAAGGAGAAAGAATGATGCTGTGGACTCAGATTAGGAGAGAGATTGCTGCTTCTACTGGAAACTAGGGTCAGAGAAAGTGGAGGGGGCAGAGAAGGGACTGAAGCAGAGTAGATCTGAAATGTGAATAAAGGCAAAACGTAAAATAAAGTGATTTAATTTTAAGAATTTATATCATGCTACTCCACAGGTCATAACAGAGAACAATAAATGACATCCATAATAATACATATAAATTAAAAATGCAAATGAGCAAAATAAAAAATGTTATTAAAGTAGGCCATTCTGATGACTCTTGCAGTGTTGTGCACTGCCATGTAGAAGGTTCCAAGTTGGCTCCTCTGCCCCTTAGTCGGCTAGTGCTGTGGATGCCACAGAGGAAGTGTTCATAGCCTTCGTGGGCATCACTTGATGGTGATACCTAGTGACTGGATTTAGAGCCCATGATTTTAGGGTTATAGATGCAAGAACCCAGGATAAGGACCATCGTTGCAGTGACCGAACTAGATATGCTGTCGGGGATGGGAGAGCAGAGATAAAAATAGAGGAAAAATTATGGTGCCAGGATCCAAGTCCTGGTTCTGATTAGGTTGAGTTCCAAAGAAGCAAGAAGAAACCGCTGGAAAAAAAAGTGAAAAAATTTAAGCTTCAAGCAGTAAGGCCATGCAGGCCATCATAGTTGCAGGCAGTAGCCCAGGATCAGCAGGACTCTGGTAGCCAAATGGAGAAAAATGGAGTGAGACTGAGAGGAGAAGGGATGGAGAAAACTAGAATTAAGAATTTATTCTCTAAAGCAGTGATTCTCAACCGGTGTGTTGCCAAGCACCAGCAGGTGTGTTGCGGCTCCTGGTGTCCCCCTGCCCCAGTTGTGCTTCCTTTCTCCCCAGGGGCGGACTGACCTATCAGGGGATCGATCATCCCCCGATGGGCCAATGCAGTTAATAGTGGAGTAATGTTGCGTGCTGCCGCTGGAGGTAGAATGGGTGCCTGGGTGCATGAGTGGCAGCTTTTGTGGGTGTGGTAGAATGGGGAGCAAGAGCGTTTTTGTGTGTGATTGAGAGCTTGTCTGTAAGTGAGAGAGCATGTGTGTGATTGAGACTGGTTGGAGGTGATGTGTTTTTGTGAGAGACACTGGTCAGGGAGGTGACTGGTGTGTGTGAGAGACAGAGATTGGTCAGGGAGGTGACTGGTTTGTGTGAGAGACAGAGATTGGTCAGGGAGGTGACTGGTGTGTGTGAGAGACAGAGATTGGTCAGGGAGGTGACTGGTGTGTGTGAGAGACAGAGATTGGTCAGGGAGGTGACTGGTTTGTGTGTGTGTGCTTGTGTGTAAGGAAGGGACAGACTGGTTAGGAAGGTTACTACTGTGTGTGAGTGACTGGTTGTGGGCCCTCAGGAAGTGGACTGTGAAGACAGAGCATCAGCAGCCTCTGCTGCTTCTGGTGTATGTTGTTGTCCTGCAAGGGAAAGGAAGAGAGTTGCTGGAGAGGGTAAGTAAAGGTGGCTTTTTAAGTTTATTTTTTTCTTGATTGACTGCCATTTTAATTATTGGCTATTTGAAATTTTATTGATTTGGACAATTTTTAATAATTTTTATGAGTTTTTAATTGTTGGATGTTCATCAGCTGTTTTGTATCATTTATTAGTATAGCTTTACAATTATTTCTGTGTGGGGATCTATAGCAGCTTGGCGTGTTCTGTTTTCCTAATAGGTGTATTAGTGTTTTCGGCCTGGTTTAATATTTATTACCTTTTCATAGATAGGGTTGTTACTGTTTGAGTGTGTTCCATAATACAGGTTTAACTTTGTGCGGACTAGTTTGTGTACGTTATTATGTTAAGTGCTATATTTCTCTTTCCGTTTCTCTAGGTTTGCATTGCATGCAGAGTGGCTTTTTTTGTTTTCCATTCTAGTTTGTCTCCATATTTATAATTTGTGGTTTTCCTGTGAAGGTCAGTTCTGGGTGTGTGACTGAGGTGAGGTATTTTAATAGCATGTAGGCATTTGTATCAATCTTATTTGTTGTGTTTTCTCAATAGGACATGCATTAGTGGTAAATTACTGTCTTTTCATAAGGAAGGGTATTATGCCTGCCAGTAAAGGGAGTTTGTTTTGCTTTTACTTAGATGTCATCAGAACCAGAATATCTTTTTTTTGTATGGTGAGTTCTATGGATAATGCCCTAGTTCTGCTCTGCACCCATTGTTGGGGGCCGAGGGGGTTCCTGAGGATGCAGAGTGTATGTTTACATTTAGCCCCGTGATGGTCACATGTTCAGGGTGTCACGCATGTGAGAACCATCTGTCAGGTGTGTCCCGGCTGAAAAAAGGTTGAGAACTACAGATCTAAAGTGCAGTTATTTGTTGCAGTTGCAGAAATGACAGCTTGACAAATTAGGAGAGAGAGTTTTCTGTTCTTAAGAGTATCACAGCATGGAGACTGGAATCAGTCTCCATGCTGTGATACTCCATGCTGAGGAGTTCAAAAAACAGAAATCCATGAAATAAAGAAAAGGTTGTTGAGGAGAAAAAAGCCTTTTTACTTGTGGCCGTGAAGAGGAAAATTTTAAAAAATTGTATATTTAAAAGAAAAAAAAAAAAAAAAAGCACCTATGGTCTTCAGCCAAGATGGAACACTGGAATCTAGAAATCAGTAAGGGAGTGTTTGTCCTTGGAAGAGGAGCTAGTGGCAAAGGGAACTCCAGGCTGATAAGTCTGAGGCCATGGGAGTGTGAGGCGATGCAGTGAGAGGGAGTCTTGATGTTCCAAAGAGTAAGAGAGAAACTATTACCAGAAGAAGATGAAGTGGCTACTGAGGGACAAACAAAATGAAGCCTAGGTTATGAACAGGATTTAAAGGGGAGCTGCAGGACTCTGTAGTTGTATATATTTATTTCTAGTTTATTTAAATGCAGTACAAATGAGGTCGTCTATGCCATCTGGGCACAGAGTTGAAATGTGCACAAGAATAACATAGCATGCAATGACTTAATATAGTATAAGCTGCTAAGTTAATGCATCTGTTAAAGTAACAGAGTTGATAAGTCACCCAGGTAATTGCAAATAAATATATACTGGTTAAGAGAAATGGAAGTGTTCCCTTTTCTAAACAATGCAATTATATAGAAGGAAAATGTAAATAAAAAAATTAGAGGGTTTGGGCTGACCCAGTGACTCAGTAGCAAGTGCTGCCTGCTGCCATGTAGAGGACTTGGTTTTAGTTCTTGGGCTGGACTCTGCTCCCTTGGTCAGCTGGGGATGCTGTGCAGACAGGGGGCGGGAGTATCAGCGATGGCATAAGTACTGGCTGGACTTAAGGTGTGCATGCACCTGGTCTCAGAGAACCATGGTTTGTGGGCCCTGGACAAGAATGTTCACTGCAGTGGCAGAGCTAGGTGAGAGGTTGTTTAAAAAAAACAAAAAAACCCACCAAAAACCCCCCAACCCTGGGTGGTTTAAGGTTTATTGTCATTTGTATACCGTTGTCTCTGCACAGCCTTCACAACGGTTAACATTTCAATAAAAGCAATTGAGAATAAATGCTTATGGTCCAATAGAGAATGGTTCCAACTGAGTTGGAAGACCAAAGGAGAAAGAGGAACCTTCCAGGTGAAAAAAAATTACAGATTTTAGTTTTGTCTGTATCTTAAGCTTCGTATGGTAGGCATTTCATGTTAATCCTGCTGTCTAGCTGGAACTGTTAATGATGCTGTTCCCCCTCCTTAATTGATGCTGGAAAATAGCCGATTGCTGTAATTGCTTCCTTTACAAGTAGCTGTTATTGCTTTGCGCTTTTGTTCATGGGATCAGTGGTAAAAGAATGGCAACTGTGTTCCAAGTGGTGACCGTCTGACAAAATCTTGTCTCTCAGAGTTGTTTATATGGATGCTTTTTGGCAGTTGCTCAAATACATTCTGTGTATGTGGTACAGATTTCATTAGATTACATGGAAACTGCTAGCTTTGATGCGAACATTGTTTTCATCTGATTTATTTGTGTAATTAGCAGTTTGGTGGAGAGGAACAAAATTCACCTCGCCGTTTCCAAGTTAAAATGTGGTTAGTGTTGTAGGGCTTTGTTTAGGGTTTGGCAGTTATGTTGAGATTCTTCTTCATTGGGTAAGTGGAAACTGGGCACTTTATGAAAGTAACTTGTATTTCATTTTTTTATAAAAATGTGTTGACCAAAAACCAGATTAAAACGACTGCTGTGTTTTAATAGAACCTGTAGGTGTGAGGAAATAGTTTGCCTACAGTCGCCTGCTGTCAGTAGCAGAGGGGAATCTTGACATTTTCTAAAAGTCTAAATTGGGAGTGGCAAATATAAGGCCCATGGGCCATTTGTGGTCTGCCAAATTTTCCCATCAATAACCAGGTTGAATTAGCCATCACATGTGGATGACATCTGGCAGCACCAAATGGACTCATCTCTCCAATCTAGAAAAAAAAAAAAAAAGCAGCTTTGAGCTCTACTGAGCAGGTGCAGGAATTGCCTTCTTGGTCATTTTTTGTCCCAGACGAGCACAGATGTGTACTTGTCTCTCCTTATACTTTTTTCTCCAAACTTTAAAATTCCATTTTTTTTACTTGCTGCCTTGGCAGCACCCACAACAGCACTTTTCAGTACTTCCTAAAAAAAAAAAGGGGCAATTTTTTTCCCAAAGGCCTTGCTGCTTTAACATGTCAGAAAAGAAGAAAACATCAATAGTGAGTGGTTTTAAAAGTTGCATCTGTAGCAAGGTAATGTTCCTTACTGACTGACAGTCATGAGCTCTGCTATTGGTGCTTTAGGCTGGAACATGACCAGGCAAATTCAAATTGAGGAGCTGCATAAATCTGTTCAGAGCATCAGCAGATCCTCTTCCCACAGTACAGCATTGTCTGCCGCGCTGGGAAAAGAGTTGAGCAGGAGCTTCTCAAAGACTCCCCCATTGGCCCAGGCCGAAGCTGTGGGGTTGAGTATAGTCAGCCACCTTGCACTGAAGCAGTGGCATCAATTGCCGGAGCTTTTGGAGCCTGCTTTAAAGAAAGACAAACACTCCCAAGTATGGTGCATCAGCGCTATCGGCACAAGAGGGCTGAGTATATATTCAGATTCAAGATGGCGTATTTAGAGGTGCACAGCTGTTAACCATACGTTGCTATTAGTTATAGCATTTTACGAGAAGACCCTACATCTCTGACACTAGAATTCACCGTTTGCCTGAACAACCTACCCCTTATGAAGAGAGAAACGAAACACGAATCATGTTGGGCTTGGTATTGAAGGGCTTATTGAATGGACTTTAAAAGATAAGTGTCATTTGACTCTTTGACATTTTATATGCAACAGAATTTTCAAAAAATTAAAAAAAAAATGTGGATTACTTTTATGAGACTTTTATAATTGGAAAGTTTGGGCTGCATTACATTTAAGTGGTAGATGCAAGATAATGGCACTATATTACCGTGTCCAAGTGATTTTTTGGCAAACTATATTTCCCTACAATGGTCTCAAATGTGTGGGTTTCTTTTGATACTACTTGGCACAAGGTGCATCAGCACACACGATACATGAAGCATTGAAGCCTCCTGTTTATGCATCGGAGCATACGATGCACTCGACCCACAATGCACCCATTCGCTCAACACATGGCACTTGCACACGGCACATTGACATGCTTGACACATGCACCGAAGTGGGCTGTGCCTGCAGCCCATGTTCCATCAATGTATCTTGGAGTCCCTGTGCACAAGCTGCATGGTGCATCTGGTCCTGCGAAGCATGGCCCCACGATGCATGGCCCAAAGAAATATGATGCAGATTTGATGCATTCGATGTGATCGGTGCTCAGAAGAACATAAGAATTACCATAGTGGGTCAGATCAATCCAGATCACAAGTACCTGGCTAGATCCTATGCTCCTAATGCCCAAGGATAAGCAATGGCTTTTCCCAAGTCTGTCTGATTAGTAACAGTTTATGGACTTCTCCAAAAACTTGTCCAAACCTTTTCTTAAACCCAGGTACGCTAGCTGCCTTTACCACATTCTCCGGCAATGAATTCCAGAGCTTAACTATGCACTGAGTGAAAAACAATTTTCTCTGATTTGATTTAAATATACTATTTACTAACTTCATGGAGTGTCTGCTAGTTTCTGTATTACTTGAAAGACTAAATAACCGATTCACATTTATCCATTCTATTCCACTCATGATTTTATAGATCTCTATCATATCCTCCCTCAGCCATGTCTTCTCCAAGCTGAACAGCCTTAACCTCTTTAGCTGTTCCTCATTAAGGGAGCCATTTCATCTCCTTTATCATTTATTTATTTAGTTTTTCTATACTGGTTAACAATGTTTTGTTAACCAGTATAGTTTTTCTATACTGGTTAACAATGTTTCTATACTGGTTAACAATGTTTCACCGGTTAACAATGTTTCTTAAAATAATAACAACATAAAACATAAAAAGAAAATAAAATACATTAAATTTCATTTCGGTCATCTTCTCTTTACCTTTTATAGAACTGATGATAGGTGCATTTTTCAGTTGATTCCATTTTATAACATTTAATTCTATTTTTCAAAATAAAAATTGAGGGGGGTGTGTGTGTATGGGAAGAGAGGATCCTGCACTCCCACAAAGGAAAGAGAGGATTGCATGTTCCTGTGAGAGATAAGAAATGGTCCCGTGCTTTCACAGAAGGGGAAAACATCCCTTGCTTGCACAGAAAGGAAGAATTTTATGCCTTCACAGAAGGGAAGAGGATCCCGCACCCCTATGGGAGAGAGAAAGAAAGGGAAGAGGAAATTCCATGGCTCCCATAGGAGAAAAGATCTGATCCCATGCTCCCACAGAGAAGAGAGAGGATGCCATGCTCAAATGGGTGGAAGAGAGAAAAGGAAAGGAGAATCCCAGGTCTCTGCAGTAAGAAAGAGATCTTGTGTTCCCATAGGAGAAAACCGAAGAACAAATGTCCCCACTTTAGTGGGGTTAGGTGTCCCATGCCACCATGGGATTGGGAGACTCTCATGTCTTCCTTTCGCCCTTGGGCCCTGCACACTGGCAGTGCTGCGGTCCCTTCTTCTGAAGCATCTAACCCGATCAGGTGTGGGTTGCTCGAGTCCATATAGGACAGGAGTGATTCCCAATCACTCCTTCCTGACCAGGTCCCTATTTAAAAATGACAGCAGCCTTGTGGCTAGTGTCTTTTTTTTTTTTGTTATGACAGAGATACAACAGGATGCCGCCAGCCGATACTGTTTTGAGATAAGGATCCAGTGGTGCTGCTTCTTAGCCTGGCAGGGCTTGAGCTCTGTACCAGTCCTGCTCTTCCCACAGTGCTTCATCTTCAGCTGGTGGGGCTTAGGCTCTGTATCAGTCCTGCTTCCTGCTCAGATGTCTGTGAGCTCCTGTTGGGAAGTTCTTGCTTCCCACCAGCAGAGCACCTCGGTGGACCTATTAGATTATCTGTTTAGTTCTCCCAGTTATATGGCCCACACTTCTTGCTGGTGGTCATCTTGTTACTGTTTGGACATAGCCATATTCCATGCTTACAGTCTGCAGTTCCCAGAGTTTTGTCTTGTGTTTGGTTCTAGACTCAGTCCTATATTTTCATGTTCCTGTTTGGTTCTAGATTGCTTCATGTATCCGGTATTCCTATTCAGCCTTAGTTGGCTTTCTGTATCCAGTCCTCCTGCAGTGTTTCTTCCCTGCTTTTGTGGATGCCTTCTTGTCTTCATTGTGTGCCTTGTGTTTTCCTGTTTTTGTCCAAATCCTGCCAGCTACCATCACCTTAGTGCTCAACCCGATGGGAAGGTGGCTGTCACAGGCAGAAGATCCCTGCCCTTGTTCCTGTTCATGTTCACCAATCTCACACTGTCTGTGTACTGCCCGCTTTTGGCTTTGGGGTCATCCCTCCGGCAGACTACACCATCTCAATGCCATTGGCTATCCATGAGGCAAGGATATTTTTGGGAGTTTTCTATTAGAACTGAAACCCCAAATTCTTCATTAGGGTTTTTTTCTTGGTTTTAACCAAAAATCAGTTGTCCTCATAATCTAACCATTAGTTCACTCCTCCTCTGAAGTTGGTTAAGTGTGTTTTTACAACCCTTGGCATGAAGTGTACCTTCTCCTCATTACCCACACCAGGTAGCCTGGAGTGATGGTGATGAAAGGCAAACATACCATATTGACCAGAAAACATGTTGCATGTAATTTGTTCAAGATTTCATACCTTATTTGGGAAGTAATGTTTTCTAGATTGTCTTGCAGTGTGCATAAGTTGTATAATTATTCTGACAACACAAACAACAAAGAGCACTCTTGTCTCTGTCCCGCGTTTGTCTCTCGTCTCTGTCCCGCGTTTTGGATATCTTTTGTGAGACCCTGCGTCCATTTACAAGAGATACATTAGAACCTTGTTAAAATTCTTTAAATACCCCTGAGGAAGCTATGCTCCATAGCGAAACACCGGCCGCTGTCAGGTTTTGAATGTTTCTTCTTTGTGGTTCAATTATTCTAAGTCGGGACATTGGTTAAAAATTCATCTTGTTTAAAAATCATTATCAAGCGTTCCAGCAGAATATGCCGCAAATGATTAGTAGACCGGACGGTTCTTCAGTGCATAGAACATATCACCTGGCTTTCTGATGCGGCATATACCAATATTTAAATATATTTCTTAAACACATCTCTTATTCTTTGATGGGACATTAGTCATTAGAAGCGGTGCCTTTTTTCATGTTTTTCATATAATTATTATGAACACATGAATTTTGCTCTGTATGTCTTTGTTTAGGTGTACATTGGATAATTGTTAATTTATCTTTGTTTTCTGCAGTCTGTTACTATTTTATAAAGATCTGAGGATTTGATTTGTAACCTAATGTTGTATTTATACTTTGTACTCATTTCAACATTTTGACTCATATAGGCCAATGTTTCCTAACCTTTTAAAGTCCAAGGCATATGTACATTGACAAAAATGTTGCATGGCACATCAGCTTCCAGAAAGCAGGCCATATGGATATGGTAAGGACTCATATGGCCAAACAAAGAGCTAGGAAAGCATTGAAAGTCTCACCAGTCTTTTTCAAATTTTAGAACAAAGGGGGAGGGGGCTAGAGATGCACATTAACCCATCACGATGGGCCAGCTCCCTCTATATACAAGTTCAAGAGAAGGGAGAAGGTGCTTTGGTGTAGGCAGCCAGCTTGGTTAGTTATCTTGATTGCTGTTTATGGCTGCCAAAGATTTTTCACAATTTCTGCTCCTGACAGGCTGATGCAATGCAGTGTGCTCAGCTGAGTGCACTGTTTAACCCAGTGGTCCCCAAACCTGTCCTGGAGGGCCACCAGCCAGTCGGGTTTTTGGGATATCCTCAATGAATATGCATGAGAGAGAATTTACATCTTATGGAGGCAGTGCATGCAAATTTTCTCTCATGCATATTCATTGAGGGTATCCCAAAAACCCGACTGGCTGGTGGCCCTCCAGGACAGGTTTGGGGACCCCTGGTTTTAACCCATGGTTGGACGAGTGTTTTGGACGCGTGTCCTTACGCTATAAGGGGATTAGCACGTCGAAAACATGCGTCCAACCCCACCCCCTGCAAAGATAATAGCACTCATCATATGCAAATGCATATTGATGAGGCTATTAGCTATTCTCCCCCAATTCAAAAAAATAAATGTGCACCAGACGCGCACATTTTAACCTGCAAAAATTAACACTTGCCCGGAGCAGGCATTCATTCTTGAGCAGCCCAAAAAAATAACCCGAAAAAGCAGAAAATACTGCTTTTCTGTTCCTTTTTCAGTACCTCTGATATGAAGTTGGAAGAACAGAAATAGAATAAAAAAAAAAAAAGTGTGCCAGCGGCCTGGTTAGGAAAAGGGATGCTCAATTAACAAGCATCCATTTTCCTAACCCGTGGCTGTGCACAGGTTAGAAAAACAGACGCTCATGAAATTGAGTGTCCATTTTCCTAACTGGCTGACAGCCACCTCTCCCCATAGCCTCCTTTTTACCATGGCACCCAATGTAAATATTAGATCGGACACCCAGGAGAGATGGATGAGCGGGCACTCAATCACGTTCGCCCGTTTAACGCATGCCGTTATTGCATTGGCCTGTGAGTGAGTCACATCCAGTGCTTAGTGCACACTCTTCCTGTCTCAGCTTGGGGATTGGAGAGGCTGAAGAGGGAATCTCAGGACAGAGAAAATGAGGTGCTGTGTGCAATGTGTGCGCTGCACAAAATGGTGCCCAGGTATCTGTGCCTGGCATGCTGTCCTTTTACCATAATCTGGGGCTCATTCTCTAGCTAGGAAGAAGATGCATGCATTTGTTCTCAGAAAGGAGCTCTTATGTGTTTAGGGCCACCGCTGGTGTCTCTTGTTGCTGAGAGCAGAGTCCTGATGCTGGTCAAGATGTGAGCATCAGGCAGTGGTGATTTTCCCCTGGCAGCGTGATAAGGTCTGAAGACAGTGCCTTGACACGCTGATATAGGATTTATTATAGATATCTTATTTTCCACACAGATTAGTGGCATATTATTAATTTTGAACGTCTGTATTTTATTTTAACATATTTATGAAAATAGAAGCATAATAGAAAACCAGCAGAATTGTATTTTCATAATTTATAACATTTAAGAGAGGAAGAAGAGAAAAAGTAGAAGACAAGTTTTAAATAACTTTTTTTTTTGGTTTTCTTCCTTGCTGGCAAAGTAAGGCTAATTCTCAGTTAATTCTAGACTAGAGTAAGCAGTCCTTGCATGTGTGGTAATGGGAGCTACGCTAAGTTTCTGGTTTCAGTCCACAAATGATAGAGTGAGAGTTGCAAGATAAAATCTCATTTGCATTGCCAATATCACTCTTGCTCTTATAGCCAGTGCTTCCTGCAGTGCTCTCAGGAAGATGTAAATTTTTCATTGCCGACACTGCAAAAGGAGCACTAATGTGCCCCACAGGTATTTCTCACTGACATGAAATATTAATAAGTGAAAAGGGGAGAGGGGCAACATTGCTGAGAGACAGAGGACAAAAGAAAATCAAAGGGAAGAGGCAAATGGGAAAGACTAAAGGGAAAAGACACACCAGAAGATTCCCCCACCATCTCCCTTCGAAAGAAAATTTGAAAATTGGCCCTATAAGGAATTCTTTTTATTTATTTATTTATTTATTTATTTAAAGGAACGTAGTAGGAGCTTTTTCATGTGTCTGATGGACCTCTTGGTATCATTTATTCTCTATCCCAGTGTTTGCTATTTGGTTTTTTTTTTCCAGTTTCTAGCACTTCCATATTTTAGACTGTCACGGAAGCATTTTAGTTTTTAATAAGTTATGAAATTCTCTTGTGCAAAGGTCTGACAAATTAGAACACTCAATTTGATTTGAGTGTAATTTTTCATCAGCAGACTACATTATCTTTTAAAATTCTAAACATGCTTAATTTCTCGTTTCACTCTCTCTCTTGAGTTGTTGTGTGTAAGTGATTTTGCTTCAGTCAGAGTAACCAATTAGGTAGCTGGTTTTTTTTTTTTTTTTGATCGTCTTGGGTGGTGCAGTGATGTGCTGGGCCTGCTGATTGTCTCCAACATAAACCAGCACAAGACTAGGGACCCTAGTCTGTGCAAGAACTCTAGGTCTGCAGATGCTGCCAAAATGTTTTGTTGGGATGCTGCTGTGTTTGAATACATCAAAAAAATCAGAAACGATAGTAAAATATGAGCATAGCTAGCAATATGTAGAGCAGTATGAGCATAACAAGCCAAAGGAGCAGATTTTAAAAGCCCTACGCGCGCCGAGCCTATTTTGCATAGGCCCAGTGACGAGCGCAAGCCCCGGGATGCGCGTATGTCCCAGGGCTTGAAAAAAGGGACGGGGTGTGTGCAGGGCATGGGCGTGGCCAGAGGCCTCCGTAGGGCCTCTAGGCCGGGGGATTGCACGCCTGCACTCGGCGGGCGTGCGCAACCTACGCCTGCCCGGAGGCAAGCACAACTTGTATAACAAAGGTTAGGGGGTGGTTTAGGTAGGGCTGGGGGGCGGGTTAGGTAGGGGAAGGGAGGGGAAGGTGGAAGGGGCGGAAGGAAAGTTCCCTCCGAGGCCGTTCCGATTTTGGAGCAGCCTTGGAGGGAACAGGGAAAGCCATCGGGGCTCAGCGTGCACAAGTGTGCATCCCCTTGCGCGCATGTTATAAAATCGGGGATAGATTTGTGCGCGCCAGGTTGCGCACACAAATCTACACCTGCGCGTAGGTATTAAAGTCTGCCCCTATGTGTAGAGCAGGGTTTCTTGATAGGTAAAGTGTTAAGAAATGTCTGTCTTGGTGTATCTAAATGCCCTGAAAGTTATTGTTCTACTTAAATAATTTAATTTTGCCATTTTTAAAAAAATTAATCTTGTAGATGAGTCTGTGTAATGTATTGAATAACAATACTGAAACAAGCTACTTTTAAATTTAATTTTTAGTGAATTTTCAAAACAGTGTTAAAACAAACTTTAGAGCAATGCTGCTGTTAAATCCTGAACAAGTACTTAAAACAGAACAAACTGTACTAAAACAGAGAAATTTACTCTGTAACATCTGTTTTATAAATATCTGAGCTCTACCTAAACCATAACACCTTTCCTTCCACCAACCCTTCCAGTCTCTTGTGATAGTGAAACACCGATCTAAAATGTCTGGTACAAAGAAAGTTACAGTCCTCTATTAACCAAGCCCATGTCTGATATAAATTTTGAGTTATCTTTAATAGCATAAGACAGTGTCTATTTCCATAAGCATCCAAACCTCTTTCAACTAATCTTCCTTCGGAGGAAGATTTAGTCTTTCATTTTGCTATCTGTGCCCTCTGACTGACAAGAATTAGCTTCTGAATTGACATAAGAGTTCATCCCTTAATGTCGGCAATGGGCAGGACAAATGAACTTGAATTCTCCAAACCACGTGTATGTTATTTGTAATAAACTACCCAGAACTGGCCACCATTGGTCAAATATAAAGAATATGTGTATCTCTCCCTTCTCAATTTCTCCAGCGCTCCTCTTTTTTGGAAGGAAATATAGCTTTAACCATACAGGGGTAAGGTATGACGTACAAAATATTTTATACAGTTGTGCCTATATATATTGGCCAAGATGAAGCATTCACATATATCAAAATCTCATACTACTCTTTTGAATTTATTGCCAGAAGATGTGGTGAAGGTTCTCTGTAGCTAAGTATAAAAAGAGGCTACACAATTTCTGGAAAAGTTCATAAACTGCTATTAGCCATGTTGATTTGGGATTATCCCTGGTTATGAGCAAGGAGGATGGGATCTATTGTTTGGGATCCTGCCAGGTACCATGTGACCTGTATTGGCCACTTTCTGAGACCAAATGCTGAGCTTGATGGACCTTTAGTCTGTCCCAGTATGGTATTTATATTCAGATGTCTTTATCCTAGGTATCTGTTTTACCTGTCCAATAGCCCAGGCCATCTTCATCTCTGGCCTGTTGAGAATGTTTCTGCCATAGCGCCCTTGTGTGTCTTGCACCATAGGTTCTAAATGGCATCAATGAGAGGGATGCAATTATACAATTTTGATCGCTTTTTCGCAGGTGCAACCACGGAGTCTAGCATGAGGCTAGTTCAGGTTGTGGCATGGGGTATGTCCACAGGTGCTGTGATTTGGAGCACATTTGCGCCTCTGTCAGAAGCAAGTGCAATGCACGAGTGCGAGGCATTGCACTTGCAGAGCAGGGATTTCAGTGCAGGGGCCTTCTAGTGTGTATATTTGTTTAGCCGGCATAACATGTTATGCTCTACGGTCACCGGTGCGGTGGTATGTCTTGGCAAAGACTGCGCTCCTGGTTGCTCCAACATTGAGCTGGATTCTGGGTTAATGTGTTGGGATTCTTCCCCTCCACGGAGGAGGGGTGAGTCATTTAGGCCCCTCCCATATTGGCTTATGCTCAAATCCCCTGAATGGGGGAAGCTTCCAGAGTGCAATCTCTTGCAGTTTTGTTTCTTCGGCTGGGTCCTTGATTCTCTTGAATTGGTATACCTCCTTGCAAGTCCCCTTAAGAAACCTAGCGGGTTGGGAGTGGCATTTGGGATTGATTGGATTGCTTTCGCTGGTGTTCCCTATATTTAGTTACCATGGAGGCTTTTCCAGTCTAACTGGCTGGCCACCATCGTCTGGTGTGGTCGCCTCCTGAACTTTAGGGGTCAGTATCAGTATCCAACTTTCATTCAGAGAGCAGTGAGGTTTTCGGGATCAGGATGACTTGTTTCCTATGGAACTTTCCCATTCCTTCAGGGAATAGGGATATGGCTGTTGGTTTTCCAGAGGCGACCTTATGGGGCCCCTCTTGGGGACCTTATCTCCTCCCCGAGAAAGGGTTGTTCTCTCTTTCCATTCTCTCCGGATGGAGATTATTCGTTTTTGACTGACGGTTGCTCTCCATTCCCTGCTGGATCCGAGAGCCTGTCAGACAGGAGTATTTATTCCACTGTTGTACTACTGTATAGCAGGGTTGTTTTGAGGGTGAACTATTCCAATTCCCTCTCTTAACTGCTCCCCAGCGTCATATACAGATTTCTTCCACGTGGGAGTACCTCTTCTGTTATATGCTGGGAACAATATGCATAATTTCACTTGGTGGCCGCTCCTGCCAGTCTGCCTAGCATATGGGCCCCTACCTCTGTGAGGAGGGTTCTAGCCCATTTGTGTCCTGGCTGGCAGGTGTGCCTGCTAATGCCTCACCATATCCAAGATTGTGTGTGTTAAGGGATGGAGACTATTTTAACAGAGGTCTCACTCCTTTGATGCAGATACTTGAGAGCTCTTTTTACCCCTTCAGGTTAACCCTACAGAGGGCAGTGGTTGTAGATGGACAAGGCTGTCCTTGTCCATGCCGATGTTCCACTTCATGAGTGCGGGGTTATTAGGTGGAAGTACAGGTAATGGTTCCCACCTGACCTGATTGGTGAGCAGTCTATTCTTATGAGACTGAATCTACCCTGGTACCCACTAGGTTTCCAGGGTGGTGAGGAAGTCCTGTTTCTAAAAGGGCTGGCTTGTGTGCCATCCTCTTTTTTTTTTTTTTTTTTTTTCCCTCTCTGAGAGGTTCTGAACTTCTTCCTCAGGAGATTTGCTCTTAGTTTGTCATTCCTGTCTGTTGAGAGGTCAACCTTTGTGGCAACTCCTGGCTAGAATCAACAGAAGGAGAATATTTGGGGTGCTGCCCAACGTTGATTATATAGCTTAGCAGCTTTTATTTACTGCAGCTCTGGGATCTGCCTCTTTGTATTAATTGCTTCTTTTGACTTCCAGTTAGGATGTCAAAAGAGAAGCTTGGGCGTGAATTGCAATATCTTGCTATATGCATTCAGGGAGAGGTATACCATCCTTTCCCTGTTTTTTGGCCATATTCTGGATAGTACAGCCTTTGGCTTTCTGTACTTCACTTAATAGGCCAAGGTACTTTCCTTTTCACATTAGCTTATCCTGCCAAGTGGGAGGATATGCTTGTCAATGGAGGTGCTGGGATTGAATGGGATGTGGTCACAACTCGCCTTCCGTGTGTGGGATCTTGGAGTGGCAATCCCATTAGATGGGTAGCCCTTTCCATTCCTTGGCACTCTTGATTCCACGTGATCTGACCTGGGAGGGGGGGTTCAGAATTTCTTCTTGTGCTGTTTGGCAGACAGGGTCTCCCGCAGATCCTGTTGTTTTGCCACTTATTCTTCCAAGTGTTTGCTTGGTGTTCTATGCCCGTTGTGGTTATTGGCCAATCTTTAAGTGTCAGGATACAAATGCATTCTATTCTTCCTCTTCAGCTTGCTAGTCCATTGCAGATTTTCCTTTATGGAGGGCTTTCTAAGCCAAGATTGGGTTTCGGTTGTCTTGTACCACTGAAGAAAACTATGCCAACTTCATCCAAGAATTCTTCTCTTGGTTGGGTTTTTGTGCCCCTTCTTGTACCAAAAGGGATCTAGGCATACTGGTCATTGTCAGGGTCTGCTGTTGGGGAAACCCTGCCTATATTACTCTCTGTGAGGCGATGTGCTTCTTATTCTGAGTTTGCAACACTCCCCTGCTTTAGGCCACTATGCTGTGCATTTGTTTTGTTGCTTAGTCTGTCCTATAGGTCTCTTTTGTGTAGAACCCAACTCTTTCCTCCCCCTAGCCTCTATTTAGTCGGTTACCTCACGATCCAAAGGGAGAAAGGTGGTGCCTTCAGCACTAGGGGATTTCTCCACTTTGTCCTGTTTGGGCAGCCTATAGCTAGGGATTCACCCATGTGCTATCCAGCTTGTCCTCAGAGAAAGTAGAGTTGCTTACCTGTAATAGGTATTCTCCAAAGACAGCAGGATGTCTGTCCTCATGAAACTGCCTGCCTCTCCTGTGAGTTGGTTCTCTATCTATTTAGGTATACAATGGACTGAAGGGCTCTGCCTAGGGGTCAGGGAAATAACTACAGCTTCACATGCTCAGCAGAGCATGCAGAAAGCTCTGGATTCTTTGAGATCAAAGTTCAGTGATGGGCTCCATCTGATGATGTCACCTTTATGTGAGGATTGACATCCTGCTATCCTTGGAGAACACCTATTACGGGTAAGCAACTCTGTCTCCTTGCAGAGGAAAGAACAACTTATGATGGATCCCAAAGTTGGATGCGCTATTATCAGCAGTGGCCCATAGAACTACCATTACAGTAGAGGGAGATACAGCTCTAAAGGACCCTCAGGAGATAAATATTGAAGCAGGCCTTCTCCACAGGAGCTATGGCGATTCAGGCCTATTGTAGAGCCTCTGTTGCCTGGGCAGCTTTACGCTGGATTCAGCAGTTGCCCAAGAGTAAAAAAAAAAAATTGCATGTCTGGAATTGGTAGTAACCTTTTTGGCAGATAAAATGTATGACCTGATTAGCTAGCCTCTAAATCAGTTGCCTCCAGGATAGCAACCAGGAGACTCCTTTGGTTCAATAATTGGGCAACAGACTCGGCATCCAAATTCCACCTATTTAAGCTGCCCTTTAGGGAGGGACTACTCTTTGGAAATGATTTGGAAAAATTAGTGAAGCATTTGGTTGAAGCTAAGCCCCAAAGACTTCCAGAGGATAGAGGCTGGTCAAGCATGTGAGGGCTCAGATGGCAGCATTTCAGGTACCAATACAAAAGATTAAGCAGAGCTAGTGGCTCCACATATAGTACAATACAAATCTCAGTCCTTTTGAGAGGCAAAGGGCAGACTTGCCTGCACTTGCAGGTGGTAGTCTCCCTCCATGATGATGTTCAGTGGTTCCCTCCAACTAGTAAGCGGACTCCTGTCGCAGTATTACACAGAGTGAGCCCAGATTACATCGGATCAGTGGATCCTGGATATAATTTTAAGGGGGTATACATCCGAGTGTGTTTCTCCATTGCCAAATGTATTTATGATTTCCCCTGCACTTCGCAAATCAAAAGTGATGAAGTAAAAGTAGCCTTGCAAAGGTTACGGGACTTGGAGGCTATAGTTCCAGTGCCATTCCAGGGGAGGGGGGCAAGGAAGGAGCATATTTGATTTATTTTGTAATGCCAAAGGACGACAGCACCTTTCATCCTGTCCTTATATTTATTTATTTATTTATTATTTTTATATACCGACATTCGATCTCAATTGAGATATCACACTGGTTTACATTCAGGTACTGTAAGTATTTCTCTATCCCCAGAGGGCTTACAATCTAAGTTTTTGTACCTGAGGCAATGGAGGGTAAAGTGATTTGCCCAAGGTCACAAGGTGCGACAGCTTTATATTTAAAAGGTGTCAACATATGCTTCAGGATACCACATTTCACACTGGAGACCCTTTACATGGTCATGGCAGCAGACAACCTCATATCCACATAGAGAGAAACAGATCCCATACCCAGACACAGACCCCTCACACCCTGACCCTTAGGTCAAAGCAGACAATCACACAGACACAATTGCCCCATACTCACAGATCCAGAGAGACAGACACCCCAAACCCAGACACCCTATAGACAGAAAACCAACACCCAGACAGGTGCAGAAACTGAAGAGAGCAAACAGATCACACCAGACAAATACAGAGAAACCACACTGCACACCACAATAAGGGCTGGAAAAAACCCCAAAAAACCAACTTAGGTGCTAGCCAAACTTTTTAGGAGCTGAGAAAAAAAATCCATTCCACTCTGCCCAACTTTTTTTTTTTGCCTTTTTAAAGTTTTTTCTTAACTGGGTTTCACTAATTTTTCCCTCTATCTTTATATTTTTCTTATTTTTTCATGTTTTATTTTCTCATGCTTTGATTTGTCTATTTAACTTTTTTTCACACAGTTTTTGACTCTAATCTACTTTCCCCACCTCCTCCTTCTCTCTTCTTTCTCTGCAATTTTTCTGGCCTCTATACCCATTCCCCTCCCCTACCTCAGTGGTGATCTCTTTCTCTCTAGGTAGGGACTGGTCGGCAGAAGGAACTCCTCCTGGGTAGAGGACTGAGGATGGCAGGTCTTCCTGGGTTGTGCAACACTGTGGTGGCTCCTCTTATGTCCAGGTGCTATAAATAAGGGCGTTCCCTGGCATGAAGGGGTTCCAGAGGAGAGCCAGAATTCCAGTGCCAGCAGCAGTCTCACTGTAGAACACATGGAAGGGGAGGAGAAAGGAGAAGAAGAGCCAGAGTTCCTTGCTTTGTTCTCTCAATTTCAAGTAGTTTAGCAAAAAGAAAATTGAAAAGGGAATAATATATAATTAATTGGGGGATATTTGAATGTTTCTCTGTTATATATTTTGATTTGGGAATGTTAAAAGCTGTAGTAATCTAGAAAAGAGATTTGCCTTGAAGCTACTAAGAGTTCATTTAAAGTGACTAAGTTCACTGTTGAATACCGAGAGCCAAACCCTGCCCTGCTTGAATGTTTGGCTGCAGTAATGGAGTTCCTGTAAACTTTTAAGTTCTGGAAAGGTGATTCCTCATTTAGAAGCTGTACTGAGAAACTGACAAACAGCTTGAATGTTTGGCTGCAGTGATTGAGTCCCTGTAAGCTTAAGCTTTGGGGAAAAGTGAATCCTTGTTTTAAAGCTGTGCTGGGAATCTGCTTGAAGGATTGACTGCAGTAATTAATTCCTGGTAAATTTTAAAGCAGCTGGTGAAAGACCGTTCTCCAATTAGTGGTGAAGACAGCCCTAAGCCTCACTAGTACTTGCATTACTGAGAGTTTCAGATATTTGAACTTGTGATATAGCCAATTTAAATTGCAATAAACCGTAGGTCTCTGGAGCAGTTAAAACTGGGAGGAATTAAGCACTGGAAGTTAAGCCAGGAACCTTTATAAGAAAGTGTTTTAGTTGGCAGAAACTTTAAGATCAGCCACCAGTTAGTTAGCCCTTATAAGAGTGGATACTAAGGTGAAATACTGGGAGCAGGGAGAAAGGCTGTCTAGGGAAAAGACTATATTATAAGCATTGGTTTGAAGATGGAAAAAACCTAATTATTAGACCAAAGCAAAATGGTGTTTTGTGTATTTATGGTTTTAAACCCTGGAAACATACTTTCTGAAATTATAAAAATCTTGTATTAAACCACAGCTTGGTTGTCACATTGATTTTCTTGATCTTCTACATGAGAGAATCTATCTTAGGCTTGGCTAAGGGAGTTAGGCAGTTGGAGTGGGAAGCTTTATAAGTACTGGGATTAAAGATAGAGATGAGGCAGTAGGTCAAGTCCCTGTGCTACAACACTCCCTCTGCTGGTAGTCCCCAGCCAAGTAACGTTTGACTACAGCCCCTAGAAGCAGGCAGAAACAGTGCCACCCATTGGGCCAAGAGGGCAGTATCCATCACTACAACACCACAAACTGTAAATGTAAATCTGAATTTTGCTGCAGTCTGGCAGCTGCTGTATCTTTTTCAAGCAGGAGCTTTCTTGTATCACTAGACAAAATTATTCATGTTTTTTGTATTTGCCTCATTGGGGCTATAGTAGCATTTTAGCATGACTGATGTTTCAGCCTTTGCTGGCTTAGTGGAAACCATAGTGGTAGCATGAATACCTGTGCTCTTTTGGACATTCTTCAAAATTCCTCAGAGAGGAAAAGCAAACAGAATAATGTGGACTCTTAAGCTTCTCTGGAAATGGTGAACTTGGGAACTATATTTCCTGAGTATCATTCATGCTGTTTTTTTACATTTTTTTTGTACCAACAGTTTCCTTCTATTCCTTGAACTTCCAGCTCAGGTGAATTCACTTTTACTGACGGACTGATGCTGTAAAGCTTGTCTTTGCAACTACCAGTACCTTTTTGTTTTCTTTCAATTGTTTTAAAAAAACCCCCGCCCCCAGACCCCTTTCCATTTAACTAGTCAACAAAGCAGCAGCCATCGCCTGGGGACACAGAGCATGGTTTCCTTGGAATCTGGTAAGAATATATCCTGAGTTATACTGTACGATGTTATGTTATGTGATGGCTGGGAGCTTTATTTTGCCCCATGTCTGGAGGGATACAAGTGGTGCTTCTGTAGCATTCCCAGCCATAGCTCATCATCATACTTAATTAACAAAAAGATATAGAATGAAAAGCATATCATAGAACTAAAAACTGCTATTGCAAAGGTATTAAATCTCTCTATCGATATAAACCCCCCACCCCAAAAACCCAAACTAATTAGTCAAAAGGAAGAGAAATATGTTATATATTTTCTTGGTGTTTATGCTCTTTCTTTAAGAACACAATTAGTCTGACTTTGGTTTGAAAATATTACTTCTTTGAACATTAAAACCTCTGTGTTTTCTTCTTAAAATACATTTTATGATTTATCAAAATAAAATTCTAAATACCAATCGCAAGGCTTGTTTCAGAGTTCTATAGAAAGATAAGTTGGTTCAAAAACTTTTATATCATAAAAAAAATCTCTATTCTGTAAATGCAGTCTGTGACTCTCAAATATGAGTTTTTTATCTTTCTGTGAATACAAGCAGTTTATGCAAGTCTCAAGTGGGTGACATGACTATGGTTGGCGTTGAATGGACATATCTTCAGAACTTTCTGGAAAAGCTTAAAGATCTTTACTGTCCATGTGTGGAAGTTCCTTTGGTGTCAAGAGCCTGCTGCTCCCCTTAGATTGTTTTCATGTGCTGGAGATGTCGGATGTATGAGCTATGCTTTTCTTATTTTTTTAAGGGAAAAACCAACACTTTTTTTTTTTTTTTTCCAGTTGTTGAATTTTAACATCTTATTTCATGGCTGGATGGACATGAAGGTTATATATTTTTTTCAGTGTCTGTCACGAGTTTTCCTGTCGATAGCAGAGCTGAATTAGCCATGCTGTCTGGGAAGCATTGCGATCCCGAGTAGGCGGAGTTTCTCCTAGCTGATCAGAGTTTTCAACTCTGTGCGTCTGCGCGGTCGTGTTCCCACGTGGTTCCCCTCACCTCTTCAGTTTCTTTTTTTCCATGAGCCATTTGCACGCGGGGGTTTTTCTCCTAACAAATTTACTTGACTGGATTTTCTTCGGCCAAATTTTCACTCACGGTTTTTTTCAAGAATTCTCATCCCAGATGGCTCCGAAGCCATCTGGTGTTCAAATATTGTCAATGTGGGCAAAATTAATGTCCATCACGGATGGATAATTATTGCTACATTTGTCTGGGCCCGGACCACGATCAAGAATTGTGCCGGGACTGCGGCAAGATGTCTCCGCGGGCCCAACGACACCAGTCCGCAAAGATGGAGAGGCTCCGTATGGGCACTTCGGCCCCACCATCCTCCATCTATTCTTCGCCTGGACCGGCGAAGTCGGGTAAAGCCCATGCGAAGCGGGTGTCCTCGCTGGGACCAGCAGGACTCGGAAGACCTGCGAAAAGTTACAGGCCATGGTCTCGCACACCCTCAAGGCCTCATTCGAGAGCCGGGGATCCAGCAGAGGAACTTTGGCGCAAAGTACCGGCGGGTACTTTTTCGGAGCCTGCGCCGTCAGCGTCGTCAAAAAGAAAACACGACGCTTCGAAACAAGATGAAGCACGTACGAAGCAGGGATACGGCGCATCGCCGCGATGATGCATCCTCGACGCGTCATACGGCGCACGGAGCAGCTACAACGCACGGCCTATCGTACGGCGCCCCTACGGAGCATAGGTTAACGCTCGACGCTCCTAGAGCGCATGGTGCAAAAACAATGACCCTGCAATCACCAGAGCGAAGTGTATCGGGCAAACATCGCCATAAGTTCCATCATACAGCTTCTGCAAAACAAATAATAAGATCTAGAAGCTCATCGAGAATCCTTAGCATCTGATGTAGACATTGAAGGTTCTCACATCTGAATCTTTATCATCAGGCCGTTTCTTAGTGGCAGTTCTTTGGCCAGTCTCTCGGTTTCTAGAGAGAAGAGATGTTCTCCTTCCTTGCAAATGCCATTAACAAAAGTATTTGCCCTTCACTGATTATACCTCCTCAAGGTCAACACAAGGGAAAAGCACCTGAGGACATTTTGCTTGCGGCAATTCCAACAAAAACCCCAAAGCAAAAATTACATATTCCTCCACA
This sequence comes from Rhinatrema bivittatum, assembly GCF_901001135.1. NCBI lineage: Eukaryota > Metazoa > Chordata > Amphibia > Gymnophiona > Rhinatrematidae > Rhinatrema > Rhinatrema bivittatum. Next base: position 622,018,782 of record NC_042615.1, on the reverse strand, counting down.
AGGTACTTTGGCGGCATCTAGTATGATGAAAATCTCAGATATTCTCAGCTCTTTTTTCCAAGAACTGGAAAAAACGAAAGAATACCACCACAGCATTCTCCAGAGGGTTCTCCTATCTCGCCTCCAGGTATAACACCTCTAGAACCGGTCAAAGAATATACACCAACTCAACCTATCAGTCCAGGTTCTCCGGAATCAGTTCATTCTTTGAATTCTTCAACGGGAATGCCATCTGACCCTCAGGAAGGCCTACCTGAACCGTATTCTCCTCCGGAGGACTTGACCTATGCAAAATTTATTGAGAAAGTAGGCAGTCTTCTTCAGGTAGAAACAGGAAGAATACCTGACCCCAGAGCTGAAATGCTCGGAATATTAAAAATATTCGAATCTCCTCCTGAGCCCACTGCTCTTCCTCCTCATTCTGTATTAGAAAATCTACTCTTTAAAATCTGGAAAACTCCTTTCTCATCACCAGCTACTTCAAGGAAAATTGACATTAAATACAAGATGCGTAATTCATCAATTTACGAGTCTGCCAACTTCCCCACCAATCTATCGTGGTAGAATCAGCCTTGTCCAAGGCTAAATGTAATAAGTTGCATTCAAATACACCACTGGGCAGAGAGAATAAATGCCTAGATGATTTTGGAAAAAAGATTTACACTCCTCATGCTCATGAACAGAATACAGCATCATCAGTTCTACACTATGCAGTACCTCTTCAATCACTCCAAAAACTGCGTCCACTGTCTTTCGGAGGCAATACACCCCACCATCTTTCTTAGATATGGAAGAAGGACTCAGGCATTTACTGCGCTCTATTTACAATCTTTTGAATCTTCAGCAAGAGCATCTGCTTCGGCTATAGCGCCAGATGTATGGCTTGGCTCAGAGCCAGCGCAATTCGGACTGATGTACATGAGAAGCTAGCCGACATCCCATGATGGGTGACAATCTCTTTGGAGATAAATTTGGAGACATAGTCTCCATTTGAAGGAACAAAGCGCAGCTGTACTATCTCTCACCACTCCTGCAGAGTCTCAAAAATCGCACATCGATTTTATCCTTACCGTCGACGGTATTACTCCAGACCATACAATAGGCCTTATTCGCGTACAGGCCTCAACCGTATGTCCCTCCAAGAAATACAGCTCCGCCGGTTCTAGGGGTCATGCCAGACAACAAAGACAAGTAAAGCAAAGCCGGCCCCTCAACAAAAACCACCTCCTCTTTTTGAAATTAATACAGCCCACCACTACCAGTATTCATAGGAGGACGTCTTCAATTTTTTCTCCACAATTGGGAATCCATCACTTCAGATCAGTGGGTACTCAACATTATCAAAAATGGTTACTCTAAATTTTCAATCCACTCTTCTCTTCCTCATATTCTCCGAAGAGGATGATACAATCCCACTCCACATCCCTCACAGTGGAATTGACAACCTAGGTTCAACAATCTATACAGATCATCCCTCTTCATCATCATCACCAAGGTTTTATTCCCAATATTTCCTCATTCCAAAGAAGTCGGGGGCCTACGACCCATTCTAGATCTCAGACTACTCAACAAACACATACAGAGAGAGAAATTCAAAATGACTTCTCTCAAAAATATCCTACCACTGATTCAGCACAACGATTGGCTATGTTCCATCGACCTGAAGGATGCATATTCCCATATACCAATTCACCCGTCTTCTTGGTTACCTTTGTTTCCAAGTTCGGATATACATTACCAATACAAGGTTCTCCCATTTGGCCTATCTTCAGCCCCAAGAGTATTCACCAAATGTCTAGCAGTGGTGGTGGCTCACCTCAGGAAACTTTTGATCCAAATATTTCCTTATCTGGATGACTGGTTAATAGTAGCATCGATCAGTTACTCTGAGAGATCATACATTATGCACGATCGAATGCCTTCAGAGGTTGGGATTTCTTATCAATTTTGAGAAGTCTCACCTACAACCTACTCAACTACTTCAGTTCATAGGCACTCTCATAAATACGGTCGAACAGAGAGCATACCTTCCTCAAGACAGATGCAGAACATACAGTCATTGGCACACAGCCTACTTTACAGAAACTGGACATCTGCACGCCAGGTTCTACAACTTCTGGGTCATATGGCAGCAGCGATCTATGTGGTTCCTCACACCAGACTTCACATGCGCCACCTACAATGGGGTTTAAAGACTCAGTGGTCTCAATTCATACAGCCACTCAGCACCAGAATTCAAATTACAAACGCAATGAAAGAGGACATTCGATGGTGGCTCGTTCCCAAGAACCTTTCCTCGGGCGCTCCATTCCGTTACCACCTCACCAGATACTCTGACCAGATGCCTCCAACAAGGGTTGGGGGCACAACACATCTGGGCAAACTGAAGACTCAAGGTCTGTGGACCCCTCAGGAATCTACATACCAGATCAATCTCCTGGAACTACGAGCCATTTGGATGGCACTTCAAATGTTCTCGGATTAGATAAAGGGATCAAGCCTCATGGTATATACAGACAACCAGGTAGCCATGTTTTACATAAACAAGGAAGGAGGGTCCGGTTCCTGGACTCTATGCCAGGAAGCAAACCGAATTTTACATTGGACAGTCAAAGCCCAAGTATCAATTCAAGCAACTTATCTTCCAGGTCTGGACAATGTAACAGCAGATTGTCTCAGTCGGATTTTTCATCCACACGAATGGACCTTAAATCCAGAGGTAGCACAAAACATCTTCAAACATCTTCAAACATCTTCAAACGTTACATTTAAGTTTTTTTAGGTTTATTTTCGAAATACCAGCCTCAGCCTCAGCTGGTATTTCGAAAATAAACCTAAAAAAACTTAAATGTAACGTTTTGATGTAAATGTTATGTGGGTAGGTCATTGATACATTGTATATATTTGTTACAGATTTGAATGGTGTGGAAAGTCTATTAAGGTCCAGGGTTTGTAGGACTCTGTGACTGATGAATGAGCATTACGTTGGAAACATTGTTGGTGGAGAGCGTTAACACGTCGGGGTATAGTAAAGCAGGTTGGAACCAGGTATTAATTGCTGTATGGCTGAGCTGATCCTAGAGATTTTTGTGAAAGGTTGGGTAGATGTAGGTTAAATTTATGATATATAATTTGTATGTTTTATAGGACCCTATCTATATGCGGCTGTGTTATGAAGTGGTATAATCAAATTACGGAGAATTTTATCTCTGAAGAGCATGGGGCATCATAATTAGGTGGTATATACCTATGTGACAAAGAATTTTCGTTTGAAGATACAGAGAATCCCTGAGGAAGCCCGCAATCACGGGCGAAACGAGATCGTCGTTGGATATAAGATATACTTTTGTAGATGCAGGATACATTTTTGTGAAATAACTTTTGTCATGTATGGTATTATAGTTGCATATATAACATTGTGAGGCTTTTGCACTATATGATATAAATAGGATTGAGTGAATATATTAGCATCTGTTATTATAGCACATATTGAATGCAATACATGTTGGGTAGGGATGTGGGTGTTTTTTAATATGAGGGGATGTATGGGTATGAATGTATAGTATGAATGTAGGGTAAGGCATGAGTGGGAAAAATTTATTTTATAGGTTAAGAGGCCGGGAGATAGGTGTTTCTTTGTATTAGGTGAGGTTTATATATTTATAAAGGATTTTTTGTATAATATAATTAATAAAACATGATTTAAAGATATTTGTTCAGTATATGTCCTCTAGTGGTATTTATATTATCCAAGACGTATCAGACATGATTTTAATAGCCCCGGCATGGCCGAGACAGCCCTGGTATGCGTATCTCGTGAAACTTTCCATTCATCCACCGATAACGCTGCAAAACCTTCCACATCTTCTGACACAGGAAGGGGGCTCATTACTTCACCCCATGAATCAATCACTTCATCTCACAGCATGGAGATTGAAAGGCAATACTAACTCCCTTAAGTTTATCTTCTCAACTAGAGGATATTCTTATTACGTCACGTAAACCTTCAACCAGACGTAACTACAAAGGGAAGTGGGCAGCGCTACTTGGACTGGTGTAACTCCAAAGAACATAAATCCTTTCTCATCCACTGCCACTCAATTACTACAATATCTGCACACACTCTTTGCGGATTAGCCACCACTTCGGTACGAGTTCATATCAGTGCTGTAAGCAGCTTTTCATGAACCTTTAATAACCTTCCATGTCTAACCATCCGTTGATTTCTAGATTCATGAAGGGAATGATCAGACTTTCCGCCCATCGGTGACTAAACCCCGAATTCTATGAAGATTTAAATGTAGTGCTGGAACAACTAATGCTTCCACCTTTCGAACCATTAGACTCTAGTCACACATCAAATATATGACATGGAAAACAGTTTTTCTCATTGCCATTACTTCTGCAAGGAGAATCAGCGAACTACAAGCCTTGGTTCACTACTCCCCTTACCTTGAACTCTACCATGACAAGGTAACACTTCGTCATCACCCTTCCTTTCTGCTGAAGATGGAAACATTTTTCATCTTAATTAGACTATAACTCTACCCATTTTATGCCAAAACCACATAATAAACAAACATGAGAAGCTATTGCACATGTTGGACTGCAAAAGAGCATTAGCTTACTATAAGAAAAGGACTCACTCCAACTTCAAGACCCTCTCAACAGTTCCAGTCCTTAACCCAAATGATCCTGGACACCAGTCTCAAAAAGAACCATAGCTAGTTGGTTATCACAATGCATACTTTTTTGCTACAATAAACGTTCCGTTAAACTAATCTCAAAGCCTCAGGCGCACCAAATCCGCACCACCTCAGCATCTGTTGCCCACTTGAACAAAGTTCCTTTAATTGATATCTGCAAAGCGGCAACATGGTCGTCCATTCATACCTTCGCATCGCATTATTGCCTTCAACAGCAATCGACCTCTGATGCGGCACTAAGCACAGCAGTCTTATCACTAAAAGGAACATGAGACTGTCTACCACTTCAGGGGTTGATGTCCTAACCTCAAAACAATGAACATAGAAGGACACAACCAGGGAGCTTGGGAATCTGACAGCATGGCTAATTCAGCCCTGCTATCGACGGGAAAAAGCAAGTTTGCTTACCATAAACGGTGTTTCCGTAGATAGCAGGATGAAATAGCCACGCGTTCCCTCCCTCCTCCCTAGACAGTCACAAAGAGATAGACATACTTTCTGGACTTACCTCTCGCTTGGCTACAAAGAAACTGAAGAGGTGAGGGAACCACGCAGGAACACGACCGCGCAGACGCACAGAGTTGAAAACTCTGTGATCAGCTAGGAGAAAACTCCGCCTACCTACTCGATTGCGACGCTTCCCAGACAGCATGGCTAATTCATCCTGCTATCTACGGAAACATGTTTACGGTAAGCAAACTTGCTTATTTTGCAGTCTGCTTTGGCCTTTTTTCACATTTTCTCTAGTCATTTAACTTCAAGATTTCTTCTCCATTGAGTTGAATTGCAAGACTGCGATGTGGAGATCAAGTCCATACGTTTCCAGTGCCTTGTAAAAGTCTTCACACCCTCTGAAGAATCCATTTCCCAGTGTTTCCACCGCCTTTGCGATTTTTCGATTCTTTCCGCAACTCTACTTATTTAAGTGATACCTTTCTTAAGTCTTATGTATTAAGTCTTATGTATTCTCTCCCTTTTAATTCCTTTTAACTTTGCTTCTCTCCCCTCCCTCCCCTTGCCCTCCCCCTCCTCTCCCCCCTTCCTCCCCTTAAATCTTCTGCTCCATTGGTTCCTTTTGTAATGCCTTTGTACTGTTTTATTTTGTTCAGTTCTGTCTTTTATTCTTTTGGTTAGTAATATTATATTACATTGTTTATAAAGTTATTTTGTTATACTGCTATATTGTTTTGCTGTATCTCATCTGAGTTCTTTGTAAACCAGCATGATGTGCCTCACGAATGTCGGTAAATAAAAGTTAATAAATAAATAAATAAACTTGTACATTTTTCACATTCTGATATTTAAAAAATCAAAATGCATTAAAGTCATAGCTTTCACTGATCTACACAACATATTTTAGTGTCTACATTTTCTTCGAGAAAACAATTCTAGAAGTATTCCAAAAATATTAGGAATAAAAAAAAAATCTTGATTGTATCATCATATCCCCTTGATTTAATACTTGGTGGAAGCCCCTTTTACAGCAATTACAACCGTATGTTATTTATGATAAGAATCTAGCGACTTTGCACAGCAAGATTGTGCAGTTTTTGCCTATTCTTTTGTCAGAGGATATAAAGCTCTCTCAAGTTGGCTGGGAATCATTTGTGGATTGCAGTTTTCATGTTTTGCAACATATTTTCTGTTGGATTCTGATCTCTTGGCTTCAACTGGGCCACTCCATTGTTGCTTTTGCTTTGTGGCTAGGATCATAGACCTGCTAAAAGGTGAAACTTCTGGCAAATTGAAACAGATTTTACTCTACTGTATTTTGCACCATCTTCTTCCCTTAATCTTCACAAGCCTTCCTGTCCCTGCTGCTGCAGAGCAACTCCACAATATAATGGTGCCATCATCATGCTTTACATGTGGGGATTGAGTTAGCAGGTGTTATATGTCCCACACATTCCTTAGCACTGAGACGAAGATGGAGGAGGCTCTGGCATGCCACGAGCAGAGCTTGTCCCACTGACAATGAAGGTGATGGCCTCGGCAAAGATGCAGGCCCCAGTGAGAGTGTATGTGCGTGTGACTGTGAGCTGGGGGGGTGGGGTGGCGGTAATGATGTGAGAGAGCATGTATGAGGGTGCGTGAGTGTGGGTGCCAGAGAAGAGGGAGCCTATATAAGGAAATTGTGAAGGAGTGTGTATATGTGTGAGAGATTGGGAGCTGGTGTGTGTGGAAAAAGGGATTGTGAGTATGTGAGGGTGCTTGTTTGTGAGAGAAGGGAGCCTGTGTGAAAGGATTGTGTATGTGTGAGAGAGAGCCTGCATTGAAGAAAAGTGTGTGAGAGAGACATAGGGAGCCTGTGTGAGGGGTGTGTGTGTATGCAAGAGAGAGAGGAACCCTGTATGAGGGGTGTGTGTGAGAGAGAGGGGGAGACCCTGTATGAGGAGGGGTGTGTGTGTGTGTGTGCGCGCACAAGAAAGAGGGACCCAGAATGAGGGGATGTGTGTGTGCAAGAGAGAGAGAGGAGGACCTTGTATAAGGGTGTGTTTATTTAAGAACATAACATACCACACTGGGTCAGACCAAGGGTCCATCAAGCCCAGCATCCTGTTTCCAACAGTGGCCAATCCAGACCATAAGAACCTGGCAAGTACCCAAAAACTGTCTATTCCATGTTACCGTTGCTAGTAATAGCGGTGGTTATTATCTAAGTCAACTAATTAATAGCAGGTAATGGACTTCTTCCAAGAACTTATCCAATCCTTTTTAAATACAGCTATACTAACTGCACTAACCACATCTTCTGGCAACAAATTCCAGAGTTTAATTGTGCGTTGAGTGAAAAAGAACTTTCTCAGATTAGTTTTAAATGTGCCATATGCTAACTTCATGGAGTGCCCCCTAGTCTTTCTGTTATCCGAAAGAGTAAATAACCGATTCACATCTACCCGTTCTAGACCTCTCATGATTTTAAACACCTCTATCATATCCCCCCTCAGCCGTCTCTTCTCCAAGCTGAAAAGTCCTAACCTCTTTAGTCTTTCCTCATAGGGGAGCTGTTCCTTCCCCTTATCATTTTGGTAGCCCTTCTCTGTACCTTCTCCATCGCAATTATATCTTTTTTGAGATGCGGCGACCAGAATTGTACACAGTATTCAAGGTGCGGTCTCACCATGGAGCGATACAGAAGCATTATGACATTTTCTGTTTTATTCACCATTCCCTTTCTAATAATTCCCAACATTCTGTTTGCTTTTTTGACTGCCGCAGCACACTGAACCGACAATTTCAATGTGTTGTTCACTATGACGCCTAGATCTCTTTCTTAGGTAATAGCACCTAATATGGAACCTAACATTGTGTAACTATAGCATGGGTTATTTTTCCCTATATGTATCACCTTGCACTTATCCACATTAAATTTCATCTGCCATTTTGATGCCCAATTTTCCAGCCTCACAAGGTCTTCCTGCAATTTATCACAATCTGCTTGTGATTTAACTATTCTGAACAGTTTTGTATCATCCGCAAATTTGATTACCTCACTTGTCGTATTTCTTTCCAGATCATTTATAAATATATTGAAAAGTAAGGGTCCCAATACAGATCCTTGAGGCACTCCACTGCCCACTCCCTTCCACTGAGAAAATTGGTCCATTTAATCCTACTCTCTGTTTCCTGTCTTTTAGCCAGTTTGTAATCCCACGAAAGGACAATCGCCACCTATCCCATGACTTTTTATTTTTCCTAGAAGCCTCTCATGAGGAACTTTGTCAAATGCCTTCTGAAAATCCAAGTATACTACATCTACCGGTTCACCTTTATCCACATGTTTATTAACTCCTTCAAAAAAGTGAAGCAGATTTATGAGACAAGACTTGGGTAAAACCATGCTGACTTTGTTCCATTAAACCATGTCTTTCTATATGTTCTGTGATTTTGATGTTTAGAATACTTTCCACTATTTTTCCTGGCACTGAAGTCAGGCTAACCGGTCTGTAGTTTCCCTCTATGAAGGGCTGTGTGTGTGTGTGTGCAAGAGAGAGGGACCCTCTATGAAGGGCTGTGTGTGTGTGTGCAAGAGAGAGGGATCTTCTGTGAAAGGATGTGTGCGTGCAAGAGAGAGAGAGGGATCCTGTATAAGGAGATGTGTGTATATGTGCGAGAGAGAGGGACCCTATATGAGGGGATGTGTGTGTGTGAGAGAGAGAGCTTGTTTGAAGGGGTATGTGTGTATGTTCACTAGAGAGAGAGGGAGCCTGTGTGTGTGAAAGAGAGGGACAAAAGGAGAATGTGTGAGTGGCAGTACTGAGAGAGGGGTCAAACTCTGGGAGTAAAGATAGATAGGAAGGAGTTGAGGTTAGAGAGAGAGTTACTGGTAGATGGAGGAGTTGGGGCCTGAGAGGGCAAAGTGGCCAGGTGAGTAGAGAGAGAGAGAGTGTGGAAGGGGACCACTCTTACAGTAAACCTTTAGAATTTCTGCTCAAAATATTTAAAATTCTGCATCTTTAAGTAATAACTTTTTTCTATTTTACATTTTAAATTAATTGCTTAGACTGACATGTATATTGTGTTGTTTTGACCAATATAAAGATGGCAGAATTTTTTGTGCAGAATTCCTCCAGGACAAATTTTTACTTTACAATGATGGAACAGATAGTGGCCCAAGGGAAATTCAAACATACTGAAATTTTCTTATAGGTTTTTCCCAGTTTGTACTTTTTAAATAACATTATCCTGGAGTTCTTTTAGTGGCTCCCTCTTTGGCATATTTTGATCTTTGCTTCAATTCACTTTATAAGACAAAAACAGCCCAACTTATGGGCTTTTTAAGGCAATTTTTTGAACTGGAGCTAATTTGGGTTTGCTATGGCAAAGGATGTGAAGACTTATTCAATCAAGACTTTTTATTCTTAGGAACATAAAATAAATGTCATGCTGACAGTGGCCAATCCAAGTTGCAAGTACTTGGCAGATGTCATAAAGTAGATCTATATCCTGTCGTTTGCTCCCAGGGATAGCAATGGCTTTCTTTAGTCTACCTGGCTAATATGTTATGAGCTTTTATTCCAGGACTTGTCCAAACCTCTTTTAAACCCTGCTATGCTAGTCACTTTGAGCATGCCTTCTGGTACTAGATTCCCCAGCTTCATTGTGCACTGAGTGAAAAGGTATTTTCTATTTATTTTAAATCTGCTGGCTGTTTCATGGAATCTCCCTTTGTTTTCATAATTGTTTTGAAAGGATAAATAACTGTCCTTTATTTACTTATTCCACTTCACTTATTAATTTATAAACTTTATCATATTCCTTCTCAACAAGCTGAAGGGAACTAATCTGCATAGCCTCCGGAAGCAGGTCTCCTTAATTCTGCTAGGCTTGGTATTTCCTACAGGATTCTTGACAAGGCAGCGTGCCTGTGGCTCTACTGCAGGATCTCCTGGCCTTGAACACTCAGAGCCATGAATGTGATCTCTGCTGCCCCTGATAGACTACTGCCACCACAAATAGCCCCTACTGGGGCTCTCATTCTTGGTTTTTCTGGATGTTCTTAGTAAAATTGTAGTTATTTGGCATGGGCATTTTGAGCTGGTCCTCAACCGCTATCCTCCAGGTCACATCCTTTCTCTGAGGGCAAGCAGGATGGCAGTCCCCACTCATGGGTGACATCATCTGATGGAGCTTGGCAAGGAAAACTTTTATGTTGAAGTTTCTAGAACTTTAACTGAGCCTTTCTGAGCATGCTCATGCATGTAGTATATCATGTCCACACAGGGTCCCCTCAGTCTCTCCTTTTCCGTGGAGCTTCGTGTCTCATGGTCAGTGAATCTCTCTGCCTTTTTGTGACTTCTTTTGAAGTTTTTGCGCTTTCTTGACTTTTTGTCATGCAATCGGTTTACGCAGTTGATGTGGAGTCTCACATTTTTACCTGCCGAAGCACTTTATCTCTGGTATCTGCGATTGCTTGTTTCATTGCTGGAGAGAGGAAAGCCCGCATCCAGCAGCGCCGACTACGTTAGACTGAGAAACCTCAGTACAAACATGATAGGCAATCCACTTAGGCAGGCCCATGTACCTAAGGGCCTGCTAAAGGGCCTGCCTCTTGGTGAGCCCCTTAGTGGGACCCAGGATTCGGGATAAAGGCCCGGTTTTTGTTTTTTCTCTAGACTTGATTTAACATAAGCCAATTTTGTAGCATATTTTTGTAACAAGCTAGTAAAATCAGCTATATTAGAAATATTGTTGGTAGAAATTTTAGAAATCTTTGTTTTTAATTTTATGCTATGCTTATGCAATCCCTGTTATTGGGGAACGTAAATGCCTCATTCTCTGACTATAGAAAGTCTAATAAGCTGGAATCAGCGAGATTTCTAATTGAGATCAAGACATCCTATTTCCCTAGATTGGCTAAAAAAAATAAATAAATCACAATTTGGATATAGTAACTCCTGTTCAATAAGACATAAAGAGGAATATATACTAGAAGTAATGGATCAACAGCGTTTGGATTTATTCTTGCTAGTTGAATCTTGGCATGGTACCCATGACTTTGTGCTTCTGAATAATGTATACCTAAACGGCTATAGTTACATTCAGGGGGCACATCCATCTAAATAAGGAGGAGGGCTATTAGTCTTCTATAGAAAGTGCCTGGAGGTCTAAAACTTGGATTTGCAATCTCCACTGTTAATAGAGGCACTTGTTGTGAAAGTGCTTGAACTGACTATTTGCTTGGTTTATTTCCTTCCCAACTTAGCAATTTCTAGTTTTAATGACCTGTTAGAGTTTTTAATGATAGTTATTAAGTACAAAAATTTTATAATTATAGGTGATTTTAACTTACAAGTAAATGATGGATTGATTTGTGCAGGATATTTCTTTTTAATACATTCTTAATTCTATTGATTGTGTACAGTTGGTGAGTTTCCCAACATATGATGATGATCTGGATTTATTAATATGCCATTGAGATCGGGACCTGCAAGATATCAGATTTAGAAATTAATTAATTTCCCTGGTCTGATCATAGTTTTGTAGCATTTGAGATATCCTGTTCTATAAGGATATGGAGAAATAACCAAAAGGTTAAGAAATCAGTGAGTGCAAAAGCCAATGTCAAGAGTTTTGCACAGTATTGGGTAGAGTAACTTGAGTCTTTTGAGTGGTCCTCCAGCCCAGTACTATATTTAGTTGATACTTGGATTTCCAAATTAACACATTTATCAGAATGCTGCTCCAGTTTGCAGTTTGTGGGTAAGAGAAATAACAATGTGCATCATGGTTGAATAATTTGTTTGAGCTCAGGAAGGAGCTTAGAAAGATAGTGGCAGTGGAGAAAAAAAGAACAAGCTCTGAAAAAAAATTATAATGATCAGTTAAAAGAAAATGTAGCGAAGCTTGTTTCGCCGCAAAAAGCATAATATTCCAAGGTACTAGCTTCTCCTGTTAACAGTCCCACACAACTGTTTTGTTTAGTAAGAAAGCTGAGAATGATTATATTCCCTACCTCAGTACTTTTGCTGATTTACTTTGCTAATATCTTTAATTCAAAAGCAGATCGGGACTATAGCTCCAAAGAATGACAATGTACCAGGAAAGGTAGCTGAATATTGTTGGTCAGAATTTAGACCACTTGCCCTTAAGCAGATTACATCTGTTGTTGCAAGTTTTCGGAAAACATTATCCCCTTTGGACCCTTGTCTATTTTCAGTGCTAAAGAATATAAAAGAACATTCTTCTGAAGCTATAACGAAGCTAGTTAATAGCTCCTTAGAAGAAGGCAAAGTTTCTATTTCACTGAAGTGGGCAATGATGCATCCAGTATTGGAGGATAGTGATAAGTCGGTTAGAGATATAACTAATTATAGACCAATTTCAAATTTCCTGACTCTTGCAAAGATACTAGAGAAAAGTGTTCTTCCCTAATTAGATGATTTTCTGATGGATGGTAATGCACTAGATGATCAATTTGGCTTCTGGAAGTAACTTGATACCTTATTTAGAAGCTTGGAAATTGGAGGTCAGGAAATCTCGTTCAATTAGATATCTTTAGTGTTTTTGACCCTGTAAGACATGATATCCTTCTTATACGTATTAAGAGGATATGAATAATAGGATATGTCTACAAGTGATTTAGTTCTTTCTTAAACAGAGGGCAAAAAGTTCAGATGGGTATACAAGCCTCTTGGCGCAAACTACCCTCCAGAGTCCCATAAGGGTCGTCCTTGTCTGCTGTCCTCTTTAATCTGTATCTTGCCCCATTGGGAGAAGAATCCCATTGTGTTGAAATGTTATATACATGCTGATGTGCAGTTTTACATTCCCTGTGATATGCATGGCGTCTTTCCTAACAATTTATTACAGGTTTGTTTGAATGAGGTTAAAAACTGGTTGGCTGGCAAAAGTCTGTCTTAACATGAGAAAAGCAAAGCTGTTGTGGGTCGACAGAAATCCGGGTAATCAAAATATTAAGTTATTTTTGAGATGCCATTGTTATTGGAGGTAAGGAATTTATTCATTCTTATTAACGATGCATGCAGGTGAGCCCTGATCGGTGCGGTGTACAAAGAAATTTCCATACTGGGTCAGATCATAATTCAAACAAATCATTAAATCTCAGGATGATATTAAATTTGTAGTTATCTATGCGCCCACAAATAAGAAATATGGCCAGGACTGCATTTTACAAATTGAAAATGATAAAACCACTAAAAACCTGGATTCTAGTTGAATTGTTCAGAGCAATACTGCAGTCCCTAGTACTGGGGCAATTAGATTACTCCAGTAGTTTATATGTGAGTTACTGGATAAGCTGCTGCATGTCCTACAATTGGTTCAGCATACAGCAGCACAGATACTTTTGGGATTACCAATATATGAGCATATTAGCTCAGTGATGTGTGAATTACATTGGCTCCTGGTCAAGCTTGTTGAAAACAGAATGGGCATTCCACAGGGAGCATGAGAAAGGAATGAGAATACTGAGATAGGGGAATAAGGATACAATTGGAGGGGATAACGTATTGATATGCACAGATGGGGTGAAATTTGCCTTGGAAGGCCAGGATTGGATTTGATATCCCTAACTGAGAGCAGGAGAAGCATGAGATTACAGAGAAGAGAGGTAAAGGTGTGAAGACAGTGACGAGGATGAGATGCTGTCAGTGAGAATGGAGGTCTTGGATGAAAGGAATATTTTGCAGCTCAAGAGAAGTGGACAGGGCAGATGATACTGTGGAATGGCTGGTGAGGTAAAGAATGTAGCATAGTAATGACGGCAGAAAAAGACCAAATGGTCCATCCAGTCTGCCCAGCAAGTTATTTAAGGTAGTAACTGCCATTTCTTGCAGGTTAAACCATGTTTCTGTTAAGGGTGGTAACTGAGTCCTGTGCCAGTTACCCCCAAGCCTAATGTTAATATTTACAATCAAAACCAAGTAACTGTCAAAGCCATAGCAACATTTTTACTGGGTGAGCAGCTTTCTTGATAATTCAGGCAATGTTGCTTGAATGTGGTTTGCTTTTGGACTTGGCCATAGAAACTGTCTTGTGTTTTTTTTTCTCTGCATATCAGTAACCCAGATTGTAAAAGTCGGGGCCCAGCATTGGTTGCCTGAATCACCCCCCGCCGTCAAAGCAGAGAGCAATGTTGCAGTTGTGTCAAAAGCATCAAGGCTAATTGGTTAAGGGTGGTAGTCCCCATGCCTTCTGTTAAGGGTAGTAACTGCTGCTCTTTGCCAGTTACCCCCATTCACTCTTTTCTTCATTTCCAACCACTAGCCTTTAGGGACCCACATTGTTTATCCCATACCCCTTTGGAATTAATTTACTGTTTTCATCCTTACCTCTTCTGGAAGGGCATTCCAGGCATCCACCTCCGTCTTCATTAAGAAATATTTCCTGATGTTGGTTGTGTGTCATCCCCACTGGAGTTTCATTTTGTGACCCCTAGTTTTACAAGTTCCTTTCCAACAGAAAAGGTTTGAAGATCGTGCATCATTAAAACCTTTCAGGCCTCTGAAGGGTCTGTATCTTATCTCACCTGCACCTCCTCTCTTCCAGGGAATACATATTTAGATCCTTCAGCCTCTCCTCATAAATCTTCCGATACAGACCCCACACCGTTTTAGTTGCTGTTTTCTGGACCGCCTCCATTCTTTTTGAGATACAGGCTCCAGAACTAAAACACTGTATAACTAAACACTGTACTCCAGGTGAGGCTTACTGGTTATTCCTCTCTCTGTGCAGCCCTGCATTCTTCTGACTTTAGTTATCACCTTGTCACATTGCTTTGCCATCTTCAGATCGCTGGATACTATTACCCTAAGGTCCTTCTCCCAGTCTCTGCACATTATTCTTTCAATCCCCATCTCATAGTTTTTTTTGGATTACCACACCCCAGATGCATGACTTTAGAGTTCTTGGCATTGAATCCCAGCCACCAAATCTGCTACCACTCTTCAAGCTTTCTTAAATCACTTATCATTTTCTGTGCTCCTTTAGGCGTGTCCACTCTGTTGCAGATTTTAGTATTATCTGCAAATACATTTTACCTTCTATCTCTTCTGCAATGTCACAAAGATATTGAAAATAACAAAAACCAATCTCTGTGGCACTGTACTTAACACTGTTCTCTCTTCAGCGTAGGTTCTATTTACCATTATACGCTGTCTCCTGTAAGTCAAGCAGTTCTAATCCACTCCACCACCTTGGCACCTGCTCCCAAGCGTCTCATTTTGTTCTCAAGTCTCTTATGTGGGACCATATCAGAAGCTTTGCTGAATCCAAGAAAATCACATCAGGTGCTCTTCCTTGATCCAATTCTCTAGTCACCCAATCAAAAAATCCATCAGATTTGTCTGACAGGACCTTTCTCTGGTGAATCCATGCTACCTCGGGCCCAGCAATCTACTGAATTTGTAGATAGCTCATTATACGTTTCTTCAGCAGAGTCTTCATTAATTTTCCCACCATTGAAGTGAGGCTAACCGGACTATAGTTTTCAGCCTCCTCTCAGCTACCACTCTTGTGAAGTTGGACCACAACTACTTTTCTCCAATCTTGTAGTACTACTCCTGTTTCCAGGGATCTATTGAACAGGTCTTTCAGCAGATGCTCCAGCACATCTCTGAGCTTCCTCAGTATTCTGGGATGTACCTCCTCTGGCACCATGGCTTTTGTCCCCTTTCAGTTTTCCTAGCTCTTTCCATACGTTCTCTTTTGTAAACAGAATTGCGTCTACCCTACCCCCATCTATGGTCATGTCAACCAGCAACGGTCCTCTTCATAGGTTGTCTTTAGTGAAAACCAAACTGAAGTATTAAATATTTCTTCCATTTCTTTCTCTCGCTCTACACATTGCTCCTTGTTACCTTTGTTTCACTATACCACTTCAGACCTGCCTTCTTTCTCTGATATATCTGAAAAATGTTTTGTCATCTCACTTTACCTCTTTGACAATCCTTTCTTCCATTTGACTTTTGTGTTCCTGATTTTTCTTAGTCTCACTCAGTTTCACTAGGTATTCTTCTTTTTGGGATCCTTTATACTTCTTAAACGCTGTTCTTTTTGCCTATAATTTTTTAGACACCTCCTTTGTGAACCAGATCATTTTTTTCCTCTCTTGTTCACTTTTCTAACACATATTTATTGCTTTTGTAATATCTCCTTTTAATTTGGCCCACTGTTGTTCCACCTCACCCATTTTCTCCCAGTCTCCTATTTCTTCCCCCAGGTATGTTTCCATTTTGACAAAGTCTGTATTTTTGAAATTCAAAACTCGGGTTTTTGTGCAACTTCTCTGTATCATATTTGCGATTTCGAACCATACTGTCTGATCACTGGTACTAAGGTGGGCACCTATTCAGACATTAGAGACATTGTCCCTATTAGTGAGCACTAGGTCGAGTATGACACCCACCCTCATGGGTTCCATTACCATTTGTTTGATAAGAGCCCCTTGAAGGGCATCCACTATCTCTCTACTTCTTGTAGATTCTGCAGAAGGGATACTCCATGCCGCATCTAGGAAATTAAAATCTCTAATGAGCAACACTTCTCCCTTCTTTCTCACCTTTTAGACCAGATCCCTGACTAGTTCTTCTGTTTGAGTCAGAGGCCTGACGACCACGCCAGTAAAAATAAAAGCACCATTTTCCTTTTTTTTAGGATGTCCATAATGCTTCTTCTCTATTCCATGTTCCTTGCAATTCAGTTGCTTGGATATTGTTTTTGTCGTAAAGGGCTACTCCTCCCCCTTTTCTGTCCTCTCTGTCTTTCTTAAACAAATTATAGCCTGGGATGGCCATATCCCAATCATGAGAATCAGTGAACCATGTCTCTGTAACAGAAATAATGTCCAGGTCCTCCTCTACCATTAGGGCCTGCAGGTGTGGGATTTTATTGCGCAGACTATGAGCATTTGAGCTCAGAGCTTTTCAGATTCTCTCCCTCTTCTTGGGCATATTTTCTGCCCTATTCAGATGATTTTGTTAATTTCTCTATCCACTTCCTGGAGTTGTTGGGGATTACATTTCAACTTCTTCTGCTACCCCTATTCTGTAGTTTAAAATGCCTTATGCTTTATGATTTAAATTTCTCTTAGGATTCTTTTTCTTGCCACAGACAGATGTAAGCCATCTTTGAAACAGAACCGTCTGCTGTTCCATACACAGCCTCAGCCTCAAATATATCCTAAACTTTCTTCCTTACGCCAGGTTTCGAACCATTTATTGAAATTATCTATATGTCAATTTCAAATTCCTTACTACTTTCTTTTATTGCATTGACTAACTGATTTGCATTTCTACTAGCTGAGGATCTTGGAAGACATTTAACTATTGAGTTCCCATCGAAAAGAATTCTCAAATTAGTGCCTCTGACTTGAGTTTTTTGTTATAGTTTTTGGTTGTGTTATGGGATTTTTATGTGCATTGGGTTTCTTCTTTCCTTTCAGATACCACTTCGGTCTCCATTGCTGGAGCATTATTGCTTTCCAAAACAGAGAATGCATTTTGTACTTTTGTCATATATCTTATCCTACTAGAGCCCACTGTAATCCATTTAGTTTTGGGTTTCTGGATGCTTTGTGAAAGTTGGGGAGGATATCTGGGCTGCACAGTTGGGAAGAGTAGGTGTCATTGGGTCACAGGTCTTATCCTACCTGAGCCTACTGTAAACAACTTGTTTCTGGGTTTCTGAATCTTCTGTGGTAGTGGGGTAAAAGTTCCTGAATTTTGTAAAGTAGGTGAGGCTTCCTTGGTAATTGATAATTCCTTTTTTATTATAGCTAATTCAGCTTTAAAATGTCATCTCATTTTTCATTGAAGAAAGTTGCTTCCAGATGGTTTGCCTCAAGACAGAGGCACCACAGTTGTTACATGAATAAGTCATTTTGTTCATTTGATTTAATAGCGAATTCCTTTAATCTGATACAGATTAGCAATTTATCTTGTTACCAGTTACTGCAATTAAGTACCCCAGCAGGTCTATATTAGAAAAGCAAGCTCTGAGGTGGGTAAGTAGAGGGGTAGGAAGGGAGGGCTTTCAACAGTTGAGATTAGTAAAAAAAATGTTTTCTGACTAGCATTTAGTGTGAGTTTATCTAATCAACTGAAAATTAGGGGTTTTTTTTTCCTTTTTTTTTCTTACTTTACAAAACAACAAAAGTAGATTCTGCACTTTTTTTCTTAAATTATATCAGCCCCCTCAAAAACAAAAGGCACACAATGTAAATATAGACAACTATAGTTGGCACTTAGATAATTTAAAACAGCAAAAACTAAACTGAGCTCTTTTGGGAAACCTTCATACTCAGGAATACCTGTAGTAAAAAAAAAAAAAATGGGGAATGAGGACAATAGACTATGTTAGTTGTGGTTTGCAGTAGGGAGTAAGATTGGGGATGTTTAGCATTGGGGAAAAGTATATGTAGTAGAGCTTTAAGAAATAGGGAAAAATCTACTGACCTGAGGTAATGCTTTTGAAAGTAACCTCATGGCCAACCGGTAGAAGCCTAAGGGGGCTGAGTAGATTCTACAGTTTCAAGTGGAAAAAGTTCTCGACTTTGTGTAAGACCAGCTGTCTGGACACCTTTTCCTGTGGCACAAGGGGATTTACTTCAGTACTTATTCTTCCTTTCATCTTTGGGCCTTAGCACTTCTTTAGTCAAAGTTCATATTGTGGCGTATCATTAGCAGGTGGAAGGGGATCTGATTTCTCTCCACTCTTTGGTATCCAAATTCATGAAAGAACTGTGGCAATCCAGGCCTCCAGCCAATAAACCTCTAGTGCTTTGGAATCTGTGTAGTACTGGCTCATTACGACTGGAGGAATTTTGTACAAAAAATTAAAATCTGCACACAGTATTTTAAAATGTTTTAAAAATCTGTATACTGGTTGTTTAACACAATATAATCTCTGTTTTTGAGTAATTTTTATAATGTAATTTAGAAAAGTTATTACTCAGATGTGTAATTTTTAAATTTTTGAGCAGAATTTCCCCATAAGGTCTGGCCCCTCTCTCCCAGATTGCACTCTCCTTCTGTCAGGCTCGCCCCATAGCTTTTTCCTCCCCCAGCTTGACCCTGCTCAGCTTTCTTCCCTTTTTGTCTTGAACCCCTTCCCAGGCTTGATGTCTCCCTCTGTCTCCTAGGCTCGACCCTCAGCTTTCTCTCTGTCTTCCCCCAGACTTGAATCCCCCTCCTTAGCTTTCTCACAGGACAAGCAGGATGGTAGTCCTCACATATGGGTGACATCACAGGATGGAGCCCAATCACGGAACACTTTTGTCAGTTTCTAGAACTTTGACTGGCCCCTACTGGGCATGCCCAGCATGATACCAACCCTTCAGTCTTATTTTTTCCGCGTAGCAATAGCCACGCGGTTAAGGAGTTCCACAGAGATTCCTGACAGGAATTTTCCTCACGGAATTACTACAACTTTTCTTACCCCACAGGGGTCCTTCCTTCAATTTTTTCAAGCCGCGGTACTCCGGTAAGTTTTTGGTCAATTCCCATCGAGTTTGGCCCTTGCGGCCTACTGGCCGTCAATCATACTGCAGTTCAAATTTTTCATGGCCATGGCGTCGGGGTTCTGTCGATGCCCAGACTGCAATCGCACCATGTCCATAACAGACCCTCATAAGGTCTGTGTAATGTGTCTTGGATGTGAGCACGATGTCTTGACCTGCACCAAATGTGCCCTAATGACACCAAAAGGTCGCAAGGCCAGAATGGAGAAGATGGAACTTCTCTTCCATGCTCAAACCCCGATGCTGTCTAGTGCATCGACGTTGTCAGAACAGGCACCGTCAACTTCGCGCCAGTATCGACCACCGACCGTGACTGTCTGCATCGACGACTTCTCGGCCTTCAACCACCTCTACTCCCCCTCAGGATGGAGGGGATCACAGAGAAACATTGCCACCGACATTGGAAGTCTCGGACCATCGAGGGAGCGAAATCATCGACCTCACCATCGTCCGAGCCACTGTCTAAGAAACCCTGTCCAGAAAAGGCACCGACCTTTTCGGCGACTGGGTCACCGAGGCAACCCTCACCCAAAAGGAGATTGGGAGCCGCAACTCCGCCTTTAACAGTGGTCCCTCCGGCTATGCCTCTGCCTCCTTCTTCTGTTCCGGAGCCGGGGCTGCTTGCTCCAGGTCTCTGAGAAGAACTGGACCGGCTGGTTCAGCAGGCCATCGACAAGGCGTACATCGACTCCAAGTTCCTCAGACACCGGTACCGATCGTGGAACTGACCACTGACCCGATTCCAGCAGCGTTGGCACCGCTGCTCTCGAGGAAGGAAGTGCTCATTACCGCTTTTCCACCGATGGCTCCGGTGCCCTCTCCGCTTACCTTGTCATCAGGAGGAGAAACACAGTTCTGCATCCCTCCATCGAGAGTCCTACTGATGCCTCAGCCATCGATGCCGATACATCCGGCGCCACCAATCCATCCATCGATGCCCTCGATGCCTTCATCGGTGCCTCCAGTTATTCCTTCGATTCCTTCGGAGCCTAGACCAGGACCTTCAGGGATTCCACCGTCCCGTCCCCCTCGGGCTCCTAGAGGGGCAGGTGCTGATCCCTACGATACCTGGACTGATGATACTTCACCAGACACAGATGACCTGCCTTCACCATCTTCTCCTACTGAAAGCAGAAAGCGTTCTCCTCCAGAGGACCTTTCCTTCATAAATTTTGTGAAGGAGATGTCTGAATTGGTTCCCTTCCAATTACAGACCGAACAAGATGACAGGCATCAAATAATGGAGCTGTTGCAATTCCTGGATGCTCCCAAGGAAATAACTTCCATCCCTATTCACCAAGTTCTTCTGGATCTCCTCAAAAAGAACTGGGAACACCCTGGCTCTGTTGCTCCAGTCGACAGGAAGGCTGACACCACTTATTTGGTACAGTCAGCCCCAGGTTTTCAAAAACCTCAATTGGATCACCAATCTGTGGTTGTAGATTCTGCCCAAAAGAGGGCAAAGAGATCAAAACCCCACACTTCCTTTCCCCCAGGCAAGATGCAAAAATTTCTAGATGCCATTGGTCGCCGGGTCTTCCAGGGCTCAGTGCTCATCTCCCGAATCGCCTCTTATCAGCTCTATATGACCCAATACAACAGAGTCTTATTTAAGCAGATACAAGACTTGACAGACTCCCTGCCTCAGCAATTTCAAGATCAGCTCCAAACCCTTGTAAACAAGGGTTTATAGGCGGGCAAGCATGAGATAAGATCATCTTACGATATCTTTGACACTGCTACCAGGGTATCTGCAACTGCTATTCGGCAAGAAGATGGGCCTGGCTCCAGTCTTCGGACCTTTGCCCTGAAGTGCAAAACAGATGATCCGACCTGCCCTGTGTAGGAGACAATCTGTTCGGCGAACAGATCCAACGATCTGTGGCAGAACTCAAGGACCATCATGAGACCCTGAGACAGCTCTCTCTGATGCCTTCTGAGTACTCCTCAAAACAGCCTTTCCGAAAAGACACTAAGAAGTCCTTCTTCCGTCCGAAGAAATCCTACCCGCCACCGGCTAGAACTCACTCTACGAGACCATTTCAAAAAACCCAGTCTCATCAGATACGAAAACAAAAGCCGCAAGCAGCTCCTCAGCCGGGCCCTGCTTCCGGTTTTTGACTCCTGCATAGAGAGCAGCAGCCAGCTTCCACTGCCTCACATACCAGTGGGAGGTCGATTGTGCCATTTCAACAACAGGTGGCACTCAATCACCTCAGACCAGTGGGTCCTAGCGATAATCGCTCAAGGCTTTCATCTCAACTTTCTCTCCATCTCACCGGACTTCCCACCTCTACCAACGTGGAGAACATCCGATCTCCTGTTCCAGAAGGATGGAGTGGTTTCCCTCCTTCTCCAATCCAAGGCAATAGAACCAGTACCCTACTCTCAGCATGGCCTGGGTTTTATTCCCGGTACTTCCCAATCCCCAAAAAATTGGGAGGCGTTCGTCCAATTCTGGATCTACGTGCCCTCAACAAGTACCTCCATTGAGAAAAGTTCAAAATGGTAACCTTGGGTTCTCTTCTTCCTCTTCTACAAAGAGGAGACTGGCTCTGCTCTCTAGACCTCCAGGACGCATACACTCATATTGTGATAACTCCATCTCATCGCAAATACCTGAGATTTATGGTAGGCCCCAAGCAGTATCAGTACAGAGTGCTTCCATTCGGCCTTGCGTCTGCACCACGAGTCTTCACAAAATGTCTCGTAGTAGTTGCAGCCTTCCTCAGGACTCAAGGTGTTCACGTCAACCCCTATCTAGACGGTTGGTTGATCAGGGCTCCCACTCGGCAAACTGCTCTGTCGTCCCTACATCTTACTTTACACACTCTGATTTCGCTAGGATTTCTTGTCAACTATGACAAATCCTACTTAGTACCATCTCAAACCTTATCATTCATAGGGGCAGACTTGGACATCTTGCAGGCAAAAACCTTTCTACCTCGACAGCGAGCTCTCACTCTCGTCTCTCTCGCACACCAGCTGCAGTCTCAGCGCTATACGACTGCACGCCGCTTTCTCATCCTACTGGGACACATGGCGTCCTCAGTTCAGGTCACCCCAATGGCCTGCCTAGCCATGAGTCATGCAGTGGACTCTAAGGTCACAATGGACTCAATGTATTCAGCCCCTATCGACCATTGTCCACGTCACCGACTCACTCCGTCAGTCTCTCGCCTGGTGGAAAAATCAGATCAATCTCCTCCAAGGCTTGCCCTACCAGGCTCCAGACCCTCAAATAACTCTCACCACTGATGCTTCCAACCTCGGCTGGGGAGCCTATGTGGCCAATCTGCAGACACAAGAAACTTGGTCCCCAGAGGAAGCCAAACACCAAATCAATTTCCTGGAGCTTTGAGCAATCAGATATGCTCTCAGAGTATTTCATGATTGCCTCTCCAACCAAGTCATCCTGATTCAGACGGACAACCAGGTGGCCATGTGGTACATCAACAAACAGGGAGGCATGGGCTCCTACCTCCTGTGTCAGGAAGCTGCGCAGATATGGGAGGAGGCCCTCTCCCACTCGATGTACCTCAGGGCCACCTACTTGCCGGGAGTGGACAATGTGTTGGCAGACAAGCTAAGTCGCACCTTTCAACCGCACGAGTGGTCTCTCAACCCCTCAATAGTGGACTAGATCTTCCAACAGTGGGGTTACCTTCAAATAGACCTCTTTACGTCACTTCAAAACCGCAAAGTAGAGAACTTCTGCTCTCTCACTCGCAGCCAACACTATCAGCCAAGAGATGTGTTTTCCCTCTCATGGGCAACCGGTCTCCTATATGCATTCCCTCCACTTCCACTTCTCTCAAAGACTCTCGTGAAGTTACGTCAGGACAAGGGAACCCTTTCTGAATCAGTTTCCCGTGTCCTGATTGCTTCACGGAAGCCTTCCACGAGAAAATCCTACCTTTACAAATGGAACAGGTTTCAGTCATGGTGCTCTTCTCAATCCTTTGACCCCTTTACCTGTCCAATCACAAAGTTTCTGGACTATCTGGCACTTGATAGAGTCAGGTCTAAAAACTTCCTCCATCAGAATGCATGTTAGTGCGGTGGCCGCCTTCCATAAAGGTGTTGGGGATGTTCCCATATCAGTACAACCCCTTGTAACACGTTTTCTGAAGGGCTTGCTTCACCTCAAGCCTCCATTGCGTCCTCTGGCCCCTTCTTGGGACTTCAACCTGGTTTTGGGTCGGCTCATGAAACCACCATTCGAGCCTCTCCAATCCTGTGAACTTCGCTTTCTCACATGGAAAGTGATTTTCCTTTTGGCAATCACTTCGGCTCGCAGAGTTAGTGAGTTACAGGCCCTAGCTACCTATCTGCCTTACACTAAACTTCTGCAGGACTCGGCAGTACTCCGCACTCACCCTAAGTTCTTGCTTAAGGTAGTATCAGAGTTTCATCTCAATCAAGCCATTATACTACCTACCTTTTTTCCCAGGCCCCATTCCAATCCAGGAGAGCAGGCTCTGCATACCCTTGACTGCAAACGGGCTCTAGCGTTCTACCTAGAATGTACAGCTGCCCACAGGAAAAGCACTCAATTGTTTGTCTCTTTCCATTCCATTAAATTGGGGCAGCCTGTGGGTAAGCAGACTCTCTCCTCCTGGTTAGCGGACTGCATATCCTTTTGCTATCAGCAAGCAGGCATTCCACTTCGGGACCGTGTGAAAGCACACTCTGTCAGGGCCATGGCAACTTCAGTAGCGCACCTACGCTCTGTGCTGCTTCCTGATATTTGTAGGACTGCTACCTGGAGTTGTCTCCATACCTTTACAGCCCACTATTGTTTAGACAAGGCTGGAAGACAAGATTCCATCTTTGGCCAATCTGTCTTGCGCAACCTTTTTGCAACTTGTACCAACACCTTCCGCCTGCCTGTTAGGGTTCAGGATGCCCTCTACCAAATCTCACCCCAGTTGTTGTGCCTGTTGCACATCTTTGGGTACATTTGGTGCATACTCGGACATCCTCAGCTCGGTACTCACCCATATGTGAGGACTACCATCCTGCTTGTCCTGTGAGAAAGCAAATGTTGCTTACCTGTAACAGGGGTTCTCACAGGACAGCAGGATGTTAGTCCTCACGAAACCCGCCCGCCACCCTGCGGTGTTGGGTTCGTTACGTTTCTTATTTTATTTTTTGGCACTTCCTGTAGCTTTTTAAACAAGACTGAAGGGGGACCCCTGCTGACTGCAGGGTTGGTGCCATGCTGGGCATGCCCAGTAGGGGCCAGACAAAGTTCTAGAAACTTTGACAAAAGTGTTCCGTGATTGGGCTCCATCCTGTGATGTCACCCATGTGTGAGGACTAACATCCCGCTGTCCTGTGAGAACACCTGTTACAGGTAAGCAACATTTGCTTTCTCTTACTCCCTCCCACATTTGCTGCTTCCTCATCTCCCAGTTCTCTCTCTCCTCTTACCCCGTGCAAGATGCCTACTTTCTATGCTCCTCTAGGTTTGACTGCAGCCCAGCTTTCTCAACACTAAGCTTGAACCTCACAAATCTTTCTCCCCACCCTATGCAAGGCTTTCTCTTTTATCTCTGCCACAGCTCAGACTTGACGCTCCTCAAGTCTCTTTCTTTCCCATCAGGTTCAAACCTTTTCTCTCAGCAAGATCACTCTTCAGCTTTGTGTGTTCCCTTCCTCCCCCAAAAGACTCCCAGCTTTCTTTCTCTATTCTTTCCCCATTCTTGAGCTCCTCATTTCAGTCTCTGCTCCCCAGCTCTTTCTCTCTCCTACTTCCAAGCTCCAATGTAGATGTTTTGTAGGCTTCACCACTACTTCTCTCTTCTCTGTCGGCAGTGTGGGCAGACCTCCCACTGCTGCAGCCCCCTTCTTTTCAGGCCCATACCTGCTGACTCCTGGTTCCCACCTTGAATTTTGCACAGGAAGAGAATTCTGTGCACATTTTACACAATTGTATACTACAGAATTCCCCCAGGAATAGACTTATGAAGCCTCCCTTCAAACTTCTTGAGTCAGTAGACTTTTTCTCACCTGGAAAGTGGTTTTCCTTGTGACTGTCACATCTGCTGGAAGAGTGAGTGACTCACAGGCTATGGTCTCCTACTCGCCATACCTACAGTTTTTTTTCCACAAGTGTCTCTGCATATTCGCCCTTACTTCCTTCCAAAAATGTCTGCATTCCACATTAATCAAGCTATTTTGCTGCCTACTTTCTTTCTGAGACCGCATGTGCACAAAGGAGAAAAGGCTTTTCACTCCTTAGAGAGAGCCCTATCATATTGTTTGAGCAGGACTCAACCTCATCGTTGAGCTTCTCAAACTGTTTGTATCCTTTGATTCCAATAGATGGGGACTGGCAGTAGCCAAGCAAACTTTGTTCATTTGGTTAGTGGACTGTATTGCACAGTTATGTGGTGACTGGTCTACAGATGATATACTTTGACCATCTATAAAGTGAGAACCAAGGCGATTTCATTGGTTCATCTCAGGGTTACTTTCACTGAAAATATTTGTAAAATTACTACTTGGTTATGTGTGTATACATTCTCTTCCCACTGCTGTTTGGATTGCATGTCCTAGAGTGACTAACTTTGGGCAAGCAGTTTTGCCCAGCCTGTTCTCCCAGTTGTTCACTTTCTACATGTAGGTCTGGATTGTCTTTATAGTAAGTGCTTCTGCTATAGCTTGGAACTCCTCATGTGACATGTCTAATTCAGTCCTACTTTGTTGATGGAGAAAGCAATTTGCTTACCTGTAAACAGGGTTCACCATAGACAGGATGAATTAGTAATGCATATTATTTATTTACAATTCTTTTAGCCCGTTTGTTCCATGCAGCATTTTACAGCAGCTTACCCACCTATCACCAAGGAATGTAGACTATCTTGTTAAAGCTTAAGCTGTATAAAAGACTGAGGGGCTCACAAGGCAGCGCCTATGTGTGGGAACTCCCATTCATACTCAGGAAAGCTTTACTGAGATTTGAGAGATGGGTCTGTGTTGGCAGCATCGGATGATTCCACCCATGTGTCATGTCCAGTTCATCCTGCTGTCTATGGAGACCACTATTTACAAGTAGGGAAACTTGCTTTCTTTGCTCTTCAGATAATGTACCTTGTTAAACATTTCTAGATGTTGAAGGACTATGGTAAGAAAAAAGTTCTATTAATATTTCCCTTTTAATGTACTATTTTTTTAAATCACTTTATCAGCCAGTTGGTGTTGTGGCTGCTGCTGTTTGACTGTCCAGTGATTCACATTTATGTTCACAGCCTTTGGCAAAGAAAAAGAATCTTGAGGACACTCCCAAGCTTGGTTTCTAAATATAGTGTATAGTGTAACCAGAAATGCATGTGTGCTAGCCAATGTTAGTATTTAAAGAAAGCAGTCAGAATATAGTAATATATGAATATAGTTTCTACATTTCCTAGTTTCTAGTATTGTGGTCAGTGTACTTGCTTGATCAAAGGAGTGTTACTTTCAAAAGCCAGTCACAAATGTTGCAGTCTAATGAAGCTGTATCACCCTTAGCCTGATTTTTTACTTTTAATTATGTATACATATTTGGGAGCTAGCACAATATCATGTTACTAATCATTGAGGAAATGCCAATTGATTATAAATCTAATACTATATTTTAATGACTTCGTGATCTCAGAATTTTTAAAACTGTCACTACAGAAATTAATTACAGTAGATCCATTTTGTAGTAATAAATTTCATCTTTAGAGTAACTTTTTTGTATGGAATTTGAGCAAACATGCTTTGTGTAATTCTTTATAAACTGTCAAACAGCTTATATACACATTGGGCACCTTTGTCATATAATATGATAAAAAAAATATCATTTATATAATTAGAACCACAGGCAGAGCATATTATAAATATTCTAACATAACCCTAAAACCATAGGAACAATATTAAATGAAATCTTTGGCATTCTCTATACCCCTGTAGAAGGTTCTCAAAAAGTTTTCATATTTTGTTGTATATTTTGCCTGCTGACCTTTGAGTATGCTGCCTTTTCAATATGAACTACTTCAAACAGTTGTATTCCACTGTTAGAGACGTTCATTGTGTGGCTATAGTGAGTCTGGTCACCAGAAGCAATTGAGAAATTAACCTTTTTGAGCTTCTGGAGTTCTCCAATACACTCCATGACCCAAAAAGTCCCAGTTCAGGGACATATCTACAGTAAAACTTACCTTCTCTACAATATTGCAGATCATGTCCTCCCAAAAGAAAGATACAAATGGACATGTCCACCACATTTGAATAGGCGTACCCCAAGCCCACACCCCCTCCAGCTCAAAGGGCTGGTGTGTGGATTGAATTGGTGGAAATAAGTTTTATATCTATAAGTATGGTGTAAATGTAGAATGTGGAACATTAAGTATGAACATTGTCTACATAGAGAAATCTCAGTTGGGATCTTCCATTTGGACTGAAAATTTCTCATTCCATTTTGTGACTAAAGATTGTATTTTATCTAGGTTACCACTGCACTCGATCAGACTATTATATGATAAAGCAATAGTCCTAGTACATTTTTATGATCAAGGAGTACATGTTTAATTATATTTAGTCTTCTGGGTATCAATCCCCTATTCTTAATACTAGTAAGAAAACCATAAAGTTGCAAATAGTAAATGTATCTACAGGTATTTACATATTCCTTAATTAGATATTCAAATGTATTATATTGTCTCTCAATCATATTTACCATATAAATCTTAACCCCTGTTCATCCTAACATTGTAAACAAGAAGAAAAGCCAGTAGAAATCCTTGTATGTTTAACTCTTAAGTGACCACACACTTTCTGCTAGCCATAGCAACATAAAAGTGATGGCTGAAAAGGACCTTATGGCCCATCCAGTCTGCCCAGCAAGCTCTCATAGTTACCAGTTTCCCATACTTATCAGTTACTCAGTCCGCCAAGGTCAGGGTTCTTGTTGGTTACTGTTTGAGTCCGGTTTCCTCCCCCCACCACCGTTGAAGCAGAGACTAATGTTGGAGTTGCATCAGAAGTGCAGTATTAGGCTTTTTAGTTAAGAGTAGTTATCCCAGGACAAGCAGGATGCTAGTCCTCACATATGGGTGACGTCATTCACGGAGCCCTTAAGCGGGAAAAACTTCTGGCAAGTTTCTAGAAGCTTTTGGTTTGGCTGCCTGAGGCTACTGAGCATGCCCGGCATGCCATGATATTCCCTGCCACAGGGGTCTCACTCCAGTCTTCTTTTTTCCGCGCTGCTGACTGCATCGCGTTCTTCTTAGGAGCCTGTGATTCCCTCACAACGTTAAAAGTTTTTTTTATAATTTTTTTCACCCTACCGGGTCTCATTCGGTTTGTCACCGGCTGGTGACAAACACCATAACTTTTTCTTCAAAAAAGAAACACCGATCGAAGGATGTCGACCGACAGAACTTCAGGGTTCAAAAAATGTCCGGCCTGCAACCGGACTATGTCAATTACAGATCCGCACGTCGAGTGCGTTCACTGCCTGGGAAAGGACCATAACATCGCGGCCTGTACCCAGTGCCAAGAAATGACGGCGAAAGGTAGGAAACTCAGATACGAAAAGATGGCTCAAATTTTTCAAATTAAAACGCCGCCATCACCGATAACTTCCTCCAAATCCTCGCCGACCGGCGTAACAAAAAAGTTATTGTTAACCAAACGCCTCGCCGAAGGATCGGGGGACGCCTCCTCGCCTACCCCGTCGACATCGTCGACAAAATCGGCGTCTGAAATTCATCCGCCACATAAGCACCGAAGACATCATGTAAGTCCTCCACTTCCACCGCCAGAGGAACCGGTGCCTAAACGCCGAAAAAAGTCATCGACCAGCGTTACAGAATCGCTGCCATCGACATCAGTATCTGACTTACAGGCTTTAATCAAGCAAATAGTTACTGATGTCTTCAAGGAAAATATGCCGGCGTCTTCGCCGATTCCGACCTCAGTGTCGATGCCGACCACCGAGTCGATGCCGACTTTACAGTCGATGCCGGCCATCGGGCCGATGCCGAACGACCAGTCGATGCCGACTATACAGTCGATGGCACCATCGATTTCGATGCCGATGCCACCATCCACCTCCATGACTCTACAATCATCGACGTCGATTTCGATGCCGATGCCACCATCCACCTCCGTGGCTCTACAACCATCGACCTCGATGACGATGCCGATATCAACGACCCTGACCGGCTCAGATACTACACGGGCTATCGATTCCATATCAATAGCCTCATCGTTGATCCCGCTGCAGCCATCGATAGCATCGATGACCTCTGCATCCTCATGGATTCCTAGGCCTATTTCTTCATCTACAGTGGCACCTCACTATACAATAGCTTCAACTGCACCTCCTGTACACGGTCTAATTCCTGTCTCAAAAAAGGCACCAGGGAAGTTTAAACACACATCCAAGCCTGTCCCTGACAGATCTACTGAAAGAAAACTACATGCACTCCTCACGAAGCGATACCAGGATCTCTTGGCCTCCCTGCCTGTTGGATCTGAAGAAGAGGAAGAAATAGAGAGGGAGATGGAAGTAAGTGATACTTCCCCTGATCATCAGGATCCCTTGCAGGGCACATCTGAGATGTCCCCATCTAGAGTACAAATTTCTCAAAAATACAAGCCCATATCAGATACATGGTCAGATACACAATCTGACCATTCTTCGGAGGAATTTCTATCTGAACATACTCCTCCTCAAGCAAAGAAACAGTCCCCTCCAGAGGACTTATCGTTCTCAGCATTCATCCAGGAGATGTCAGAATCTATTCCTTTTCAACTTCAAACAGAAAAGGACGAAAGACAACAAACACTGGAAATCTTACAATTCGTAGATTCCCCAAAGCATAATATGGCTATTCCAGTACATGAGGTGTTGCTGCAGCTCCAACAAAGAATCTGGGAGCACCCTTGCACAACTCCTGGAGTCAACAGAAGGGTGGACTCTACCTATCTAGTCCAAACTGCACCAGGATTTGAAAAAACGCAGCTTCCTCACAATTCCCTAGTAGTGGAATCTGCCCAAAAGAAGTCACGAAGATCCAGAACGCATGCCTCTATTCCCCCTGGAAAGGATAACAGGTTTCTAGACCTCATCGGCAGAAAAATTTATCAAGGGGCTATGCTCAATTCCAGAATTGCTGCTTATCAACTATACATGACGCAGCACCAACGGAATTTATGGAAGCAAATAGAGGACTTTATACCTTCCCTGCCTCAGTCTCAACAGGAGGCAGCTCAACAGATTGTTCAAAAGGGCTTAGATGCTGGAAAGCATGAGGTTCGAGCAGCATATGACGCCTTTGAAACCTCTGCTAGAACTGCAGCATCTGGAATCTCTGCAAGAAGGTGGGCCTGGCTTAAAGCTTCGGACTTGCGTCCAGAAGTTCAGGACAAATTGGTGGACTTGCCGTGTCAGGGTGACAATTTGTTCGGCACAAAAGTGCAAGACGCTGTAGCACAACTTAGAGATCACTCTGAGACTTTGAAACAGCTCTCCTCTTTGTCACAGGACACATCATCTCATCCTCCACGTAGGCCGCCCCGTAGAGACACAAAGCGTCCATTCTACAGGCCAAGGAGATATTATCCACAAAACACCAGACCACGGCCTGCGAGAACTCAACAGCGTCCTCAACAGCGACAGCAAAGAGCCGCACGGCCTCAGCCACCACCTCAAACAACTTCAACCTCTGGTTTTTGAAACCCGTTCCAGAGAACACTGCCAACTACCAAACCCTCATCCACACTTACCAGTTGGGGGAAGAATTTCCCAATTTTACACACAATGGGACAATATTACAACAGATCAGTGGGTCTTATCAATAGTTCGTCAAGGTTACCAACTAGACTTCACATCTCCCCCTCAGGAGTTTCCACCAATAAACTCCTATCTAGACAACAATCCTCAATTACAAGAAGAATTATCTGCTCTTCTGACAGCAAGAGCTGTGGAACATGTACCACAAAATCAGAAGGGAAGAGGATTCTATTCCCGGTATTTCCTCATTCCAAAGAAAACCGGAGGCCTACATCCCATTCTAGATCTCAGAAATCTCAACAAATTTCTCAGGAAAGAAAAATTCAGGATGGTATCATTAGGAACCATGCTTCCACTCATACAACAAGGAGATTGGCTTTGTTCTCTGGATCTTCAAGACGCCTACACTCACGTTCCAATCTTCCCACCACATCGCAAATACCTCAGATTCAAGGTGGGAAATCAACATTTCCAATACAGAGTCTTGCCGTTCGGCCTAGCCTCAGCTCCACGAGTATTCACCAAATGTCTAGCTGTGGTGGCAGGACATTTGCACAAACAAGGTGTTCATGTGTTCCCTTATCTCGACGATTGGCTCATAAAAAGTCAGTCACAGCAAGGAGCAGTAACTTCTCTTCATTGCACAATACAGTTACTACACAAGTTGGGATTCCTCATCAATTATCAAAAATCCCACCTGCACCCATCTCATTTACTCCAATATATAGGTGCAGAATTAAACACAAACCTAGCACAAGCTTTTCTTCCAAAGGACCGTGCACACACGCTGTCCCAGCTGGCGTACTACATATCACTTCAACCACAAGTGACAGCTCATCAGTTTCTAATCCTGCTAGGCCACATGGCTTCCACGGTTCACGTCACTCCTATGGCACGACTTGCCATGAGACTCACCCAATGGACTCTACGATCTCAGTGGATCCAAGCCATTCAACCGCTATATTATCAAGTCAAGGTAACCCACCAACTTCGAGCCTCGCTGCAATGGTGGACGATCAGGGACAATTTACGCAAGGGCCTACCATTCCAAAAACCGATCCCACAGATAACATTAACTACAGATGCATCCACCTTGGGGTGGGGAGCTCATCTTCACACTCTTCAAACTCAAGGAACTTGGACAAAACTCGAAGCCACATATCAAATCAATTTTCTAGAACTTCGAGCTATACGTTATGCTCTGCATGCGTTCAAGGACTGCCTTTCACACAAGACTGTGCTAATCCAAACAGACAATACGGTAGCCATGTGGTACATCAACAAACAAGGAGGTACGGGTTCGTATCTCCTCTGTCAGGAAGCAGCACAGATTTGGGACTGGGCCCTTCACCACTCAATGTTCCTGCAGGCCACTTATCTAGCAGGGATTCAAAATGTCCTAGCAGACCGACTCAGTCGCCAGTTCCAGCCGCACGAGTGGTCTCTGAATCCCTCCATTGCGACCAAGATCTTCCAACGGTGGGGACAACCATCAACAGATCTCTTCGCGTCGCATCTGAACCACAAGGTACACAACTTCTGTTCTCTGCACAAACAGAAGAACCACCCAGCCAAGGACGCCTTTGCTCGCCCTTGGAACTCCGGCCTACTATATGCATATCCTCCAATACCGCTTATCACCAAGACGTTGGTGAAGCTACAACAGGACAAAGGGACCATGATACTCATAGCCCCTTATTGGCCTCGACAAGTATGGTTTCCCACACTGCTAGACCTGTCAGTCAAGGATCCAATTCGCCTGGGAGTAGCTCCCGATCTCATCACTCAGGATCAGGGTCGATTGCGTCATCCCAATCTTCAATCCCTATCCCTGACAGCATGGATGTTGAAAGCTTAATCCTACAATCCCTTAATCTTTCAACTAATGTTTCTCAGGTACTTATAGCTTCCCGAAAACCTTCCACACGACGCAATTATTCTTACAAGTGGAAACGGTTCACTTTTTGGTGCAAGCAGAACCATATAGATCCCTCCACTTGCCCCACTACTTCTCTTTTAGACTATTTGTACCATCTTTCAGACTCTGGTCTTCAGACATCATCAATCAGGGTACATCTCAGCGCAATCTCAGCTTATCATAATAAGATAGGAGAGGCACCTATATCCACACAACCTCTCGTCACTAGGTTCATGAGAGGTCTCACTCACCTTAAGCCACCAATTCGGCCCCCAGCTACACAATGGGACCTGAATCTGGTTTTAACAAGGTTAATGCATTCTCCGTTCGAACCCATAGATTCCTGTGACCTTAAATTTCTCACGTGGAAAACTATTTTCCTCGTAGCCATCACATCAGCTAGGAGGGTTAGTGAGTTGCAAGCACTGGTCACATACGAACCTTACACAAAGTTTCTCCATGACAGAGTGGTTCTCCGAACACATCCAAAATTCCTTCCTAAGGTAGTTACGGAATTCCACTTAAATCAAACGATAGTTCTACCCACATTCTTTCCAAGGCCTCACTCTCACCAAGGGGAAAGAGCTTTACACACTTTGGACTGTAAACGTGCATTGTCCTTTTATTTGAATCGCACTACATCCCTTAGAAAATCCAATCAGCTTTTTGTCTCTTATGATCCAAATAAGCCAGGTAAAGCAGTGGGAAAACATACTCTATCCAATTGGTTAGCAGATTGCATACAATTCTGCTACGAAAAAGCAGGCCTTCCTCTCCAAGGGCGAGTAAAGGCACATTCAGTAAGAGCCATGTCAACTTCAGTAGCACATTTTCGTTCAGTGCCAATTATTGACATTTGTAAAGCAGCAACATGGAGTTCCCTTCACACCTTTGCAGCTCATTACTGTTTGGATAAGGAAGGAAGACAGGATTCAGCCTATGGACAATCTGTCTTAAAGAACTTGTTTCCAGTTTAATCCCAACTCCTTCTACATCCATCCTGCTATATTCTTCGGCTGACTCATTTCTTCAACAAAGCATTCCGGTTACCTGCATGGACAATGACTCAGCCTCTAGCTTGCTAATCACCCATATGTGAGGACTAGCATCCTGCTTGTCCTGGGATAAAGCAAAATTGCTTACCTTGTAATAGGTGTTATCCCAGGACAGCAGGATGTAGTCCTCACGGAACCCACCCGCCACCCCGCGGAGTTGGGCATCAGACTTTATTAGTTTATTTTGCTAACGCTTATTGCTACATACAAGACTGGAGTGAGACCCCTGTGGCAGGGAATATCATGGCATGCCGGGCATGCTCAGTAGCCTCAGGCAGCCAAACCAAAAGCTTCTAGAAACTTGCCAGAAGTTTTTCCCGCTTAAGGGCTCCGTGAATGACGTCACCCATATGTGAGGACTACATCCTGCTGTCCTGGGATAACACCTATTACAAGGTAAGCAATTTTGCGTAACCGTTGCAGGAAGCAAGTTACCTCATGCTTATTTGTTATCCCAGACTGTACAATTCGATGTCCTTGTTGGTTGCTGACTGAATTCCATTCCTTTTTTTCCCCCTGCCATTGAAGCAGCAAGCAGTGATGGAGTTGCATCACAGTATGAAGGCTTATTTGTTAAGGGTAGAATCCGCCACACCAGCAAGTTACCCCCAAGCCTCTTACTTCGTTCCTCTCCCCCTTGCCTTTAGGGATCCACAGTGTTTATCCCATGCTCTTTTGAAATCTTGCACAGTGTTTGCCTTCACCACTTCCTCTGGCAAGGCATTGATCCTTTTCACCTTTCAGTTTCATTATACTACTTTGGACCTTTCTCTGATGTATCTGAAAAAGTTTTGTCACCTTTCTTTACCTCTTTGGCAATCCTTTCTTCCGCCAGACTTTTTGCTTTCCTGAATACTTTCTTCGTCTCTTTCAGTTTAACCAGATATTCTTCCCTGTGTTCTTCTTTTTGGGATCCTTTATATTTTCACGTAGATAAGCAGCTGAAATAGCCATGCTGTCTGGGTACCTCTTCCGTGCCACTAGGTGGCGGAGCTCTCTAAGATTAGCAAAGATTTCAGCTAGGTGCTCCCTCTTGTATCTTCCCGCATTTGCCTGAGGCTCCTCAATCCATTTTTTCCACACGACTGATCGCACGCGAAGCTTCTTTCTCCTCTGAGACTAAGTTGTGAGGTAAAAAAAACAAAACAAACAACTTCAAAAACCACAGGGCAAGGCTTTACCATTGGAATGCCTCGACCAGAATTCAAATTCTGTGCCTTTGGTAAGATTGTCGGTCACTGATAGCCACAAATCTTGCTATCTCTGCCTTGGTCCTGACCATGACCAGGCAGATTGCAAGTACTGCAGCAGTATGTCCCCACGAGCGCAGTGCCAGTGCGCTGCCAGGATTCAGCAATTGAAAGCAGTACCATCGGGCTCTTATGCCCCTTCTGAAGCCTCAACGCGGTCATCCCCAGTCCCAAAATGAAAGAAGTCGCCCCCTTCTCATTGGGCCTCTTCTGTTGACCCCCCCCCGGGGTAAAACACCCACCGCCGTTGCCCCGTCAAAAATCGCATGGCGCTGGGGATGCATTGATGACACAGCGGCCGCATGCTGCATCGACACAATCAACTCACCGACGCACCGAAGGCCATCACTCTGGATCTCGCTCGAAGCATTGACGCACCTCCGGAGCAACGACGCACCGACACACACAAAAAATAATGTTGCAACCACATCGGGTTGACGCACCACCGACGACATCGTGCATAGGTGCAGTTTCTCAAAGCCCCAACACTGCCAACTTCACCGATGAAGCCGAAAAAGCATATAAAGGGCCATAAAAGACTCTGGGAACTGTCACCTCTCCTAGTAGTAGACTCTGACCAAGATGTCTCTCCGCCAAGGTTCTCAGGCACTTGTCATCTTCCTCTGATGTGTTTTCGGAACCATCTGCAGTGTCTCGATCCCATACTGCTACTGGACTTCACCTTCAGAAAGGCGTATCACCTCCAACAATTGTAGCGCATCCCAGGAGCTCAAGCGCTACTTTACTACTGGCTGCCCTACCGCTTTTGGAAGCCTTGCCGCCCACGCCTTCTACTTTGGGGTTAGCTTCACAATCTATATCCCAAATTACGACTATACTGTCGCAATTCCTACAATCAGTAGAGCAAACACATCAGCTCCCACCGCCTATTCCAACAGAGAGGCCACAGGTTCCGGAGGACCTCTCTATTCCTGGGCCATCACCAAAAGACCAACCACAGAGGCCTGCATCGCCTATGGAAGACATCTCAGACACATCTTCCTCAGGAGACTCATCTACAGGCTATCCATCAGACCCAGCTGAGGGTCCCGCCTTGCCATCAGAAGACCTTACCTATTCCCAATTCTTAGAAAAGGTAGGCTTACTGTTAGATGTAGAAACAAGAAAACTGCCAGATCCCCATCAAGAGATGTTGGGGATCCTA
Organism: Rhinatrema bivittatum; assembly: GCF_901001135.1. Taxonomy (NCBI): domain Eukaryota; kingdom Metazoa; phylum Chordata; class Amphibia; order Gymnophiona; family Rhinatrematidae; genus Rhinatrema; species Rhinatrema bivittatum. The sequence goes on along the minus strand of NC_042615.1, from coordinate 621,981,938 downwards.
AAAAAGTTTGACAATCCCATTGAACCCATAGCACTTCCACAACATCAGGTGCTAAATACAGTTATAGAGAAAACATGGGACACCCCTCTCTGCTCCACAGATGTCGAGGAAAACAGATCTCAAATATCGTATGAGGGACTCCCCCTTTTACTCAACAGTTCAGCTACCACATAACTCTATAGTAGTTGAATCTGCGATGCAAAAGGCGAGGAAATCCAGATTGCACTCGAACACTCCACCAGCTTGGGATGCAAAATCACTGGATGATTTCGCAAAGAAAGCATTTCAATCCAGCATGCTTAATGCGAAAATTCAGAATCACCAGTTTTTCATTGCACAATATCTCTTTGAGAACCTGCAAGCTCTAAAGCCTAATCTACCACAGGGATCTTCAGACTCCAACCTACCCACCGAATATCATAACATGGAAGAAGGTCTCAGACACCTCCTTTGCTCCGTTTGAGGGATTCAAGATTTCCTCCAAAACCTCGGCAAATTCTATAGCAGCAAGGAGGCTTGCATGGCTAAGATTCAGTGCCATCAGGGATGATGTGCATGACAAACTAGCCAATCTGCCATGCCGCACTGATGATCTGTTTGGGGACAGGTTCACCGAGATAGTAACAAAACTGAAGGAGCAAAAGACAGCAGTGCTGTCACTGATGTCTCCTCACCAGCCTTCATCATCTACACGGCAATACTCTGCTTACTGGAAGCCCAGCTATTCCAGGACCTACAAGCCATACTCATACTATAGACCTCCACAATATCAACCTGCCAGACAGCACCATTACCAACCACAAGGACTGCGACAGCGCACCAGAGCCCCTCGACAGCCCCGTCCGCAAACAGATTCTCAACCCTCAAAGACCCAGCAGGGTTTTTAGAACTACTCTCGCCACCGGCTCATACATCTTTGGTAGGAGGCAGATTGTCCAGGTTCCTCCCAGCCTGGGACATCACGTCCGACTAATGGGTCCTGACTATAATAAAGGAAGGTTACTCTCTCCACTTCACATCCCTTCCGACCCTCCCTCACTTAGTTCCTCAAAAACATCAAACAGCACATCGGGGTCCTCTCCTTTGGGAAATCAAGATACTCCTCCATCAAAAGTGCATTTAGGAACTACCTTCTCCACAATCTCATCTCTGTTTCTTTTCACAATATTTCCTTATTCCCAAGAAGTCAGGCGGTCTACGTCCAATCTTGGACCTACGTGCACTCAACAAATTCTTCCACAAAGAGAAATTCAAAATGACTTCTTTCAAGTCCATTCTTCCCTTCCTTCAACCCAACGATTGGATGTGTTTACTGGACTTTGAAGGATGCATATGCTCACATACCAATGCATCCCGCTTCCTGGTATTACTTCTGCTTCCAGATGGATGATAAACATTTCCAGTACAGAGTACTTCCATTTGACCTCTCCTCTGCCCCCCGGACTCTTTAACAAATGTCTAGTACAGAGCTTTCCAAAGTGTGTGTCGCGACACTTTGGTGTGTCGCCTGAGGTGTGCCGGTGTGTCGCGCAAGCCCGGTGCACGTGACACACCGGCAAGTGGGAGCCAATGCGGCCGCCGGTGGAGCTCATCCCACTGGCGGCTGAGCAGTGAAGAATCGCAGCCGGAAGATCGGTAAGGCCGTGGTGAGTTCACGTCACCACGGCCGAAGAAAAAGGGCACGTCTAAACGTGCAGGTGCTCCGCCTCCTTCCTGCCCATGCGGCCCCGGAAGAAAAATGTTGCCGGAGCCGCACGGGCAGGAAGGAGATGAAGCAGCCGCGTGCAGAAGAGGAGCCGCGTTGTTGCAGCGGGCGAGAAGAGGCCCGGTAGCAGGGGCCCCACCGCGGATCGGATCGGCCCGAGAAGATCAGGGCTGCTGCAGAGCCGATCCTGCAGCGACCCGTGAAGAGGAGGCCCAGAGGTAAGAGAGAGGCTGAGGGCCCGTAGAGTGCGTGTATGAGCTGAGTTGAGAGATTGGGTGCGTGTATTAGCTGAGTTGAGAGATTGGGTGCGTGTATTAGCTGAGTTGAGAGATTGGGTGCCTGTATGAGCTGAGCTGAGTTGAGAGATTGGGTGCCTGTATGAGCTGAATTGAGCGATTGTGTGCGTGTATGAGATGAGTTGAGAGATTGGGTGCCTGTGTGAGTTGAGAGATTGGGTGTGGGAGTGAGGATCTCAATGTTTGCAGAGATAGCATGTGAGAGCCTGTGTGTGTGTGAGAGAGAGACAGCATGTGACAGTGAGAGCCTGTGCATGAGCAAGACAGCATGTGGGAGTGAGAGAGAGCCTGGGTGTGTGAGAGTCAGACAGCATGTGCAAGAGAGAGACTGTGTATGAATGATTGTATGAGAGAGAGAGCATGTGAGAGTGAGAGCCTGTGTGTGTGTGAGAGAGAGAGAAGGCATGTGAGAATGAGAACCTGACTGTATGTTTGAGGGAAGAAGATAGATGGAGAGAAAAGAAATAGAAAAAAAGACAATATGAAATGAATTGGCAAAAAAATAAGAAAGGGGAGGTGGAACAAAAAAGCCTGGGACCAACCGATTAGAAAACTAAGATCAGACAGCAAAGGTAAAAAAAAAAAAAGAAATAAATTACTTTTTACTGATTGGCACATGTAATCTTTGTTAATGTCAAGAGTAGCACTTTCTCTATGCGGATCTCACAATGTACGAGATCAACATGGAGGAACTGGAAACCCACGGGGCCTGCACAGAGGAGGCAGCAGAATGGGCTTCAGTGCCAATAGCAGCAGTCAGCGCCTCCCCAATAGCCATGTGGCATCAGTGACAGCAGAGGAATGAGAGAGGCTCCGAGGTTGCTGGCAAAAGAAAGAGAGGGGGTCTGCCTTTAGTGTGTGCATGTGTATGAATGGGTGCCTGCCTGGGGGTGTATGTGTGTGAATGGATGGGTGCCTGCCTGGGGGATGGTGAGGGAGTGGTGTGAAAATGAATGGGAGCCTGCCCGGGGGTCAGTTTTAGTGTGTGAGAATTTATCCCAGGACAAGCAGGATGCTAGTCCTCACATATGGGTGACATCGGTAATGGAGCCCTATGTACGGAAAACTTCTTTAAAAGTTTCTATGAAACTTTTGACTGGCACCGGAGTGCCTACTGAGCATGCCCAGCATGCTATGATATTCCCTGCCACAGGGGTCTCTCTTCAGTCTTCTTTTTTCCGCGAAGCCGTTAGCATCGCGGGCTATTAGGAGTCTTGAGGTGATTTTCACCTTGTATGAATTTTGAAAAAATTTGATTAGCCGCAGGGGTTTTTCGATTTTTGTTACCGTCGGTAACTTTTTTCTGTTATCGATTCCCGGCTGGGAGCGATAACTCGGGGGTTTTTGCCGTCGACGGCCGTCCGGCGCCATGGCCTCCGGCTTCAAAAAGTGCCCTAACTGCACAAGAACTATGTCGATTACCGACCCACATTTTGAATGTGTTCTTTGCTTAGGCAAGGACCACAACATTCAAATGTGTAAATCTTGTGCTGAAATGACCAGTAAAGGTCGTCGTTTAAGGGCTGAGAAAATGGAACAGCTTTTCTCCATAACACTACTTCCACGGGCATCGACGTCAACGCAGTCTTCTCCATCGGCTTCCGTTCGCCAGCTTCTGTTGAAGAAAAAACACCCAGAAGCGGGAGACGCCTCGACTTCATCTCAGTCGATATCATCGAGGGCATCGACTGCTGGAAGCAAAAAACAAAAGGAGAAGCATCGCCATCGCCATCGACGGCGGCAGGAGACGATGGCCGAAGAGACTTCCGCAGGTACGGCCTCTCCGGCAAAGAAAACCCAGACGGAGGTAGAGGCTCCAAGGCCTACTACAGGGCGTTCCCCACCGATATCGGTACCGGGTCCCGAACCTCCTCAGGGCTCTGAGGAGGTATCGGTATCGCCTCCACCGCCTCCCTCTACAGCTGCTCTGTTTTCACCAGCTGCTAGAGTGGAACTTGACTCACTGATACGTCAAGCGGTGCAACAAGCTCTACGAGAGGCGATTCCACCATCGATGCCGGTGCCATTACCATCGATGCCCATTCCGTCGATTCCGAGGTCACCGACGATGGCAGCGGATCCGGAGACGATTCCCACCCCGGTACTGTCACCGATGCCGCATTCGCCTCTACCGGTTCCTTCCTCGGTGCCAGCGATGCCAGCACCGGTTCCACCGGGGGATGTCAACATCCTGCATCCAGTATTTAACAAACTGGACTCACTTCTGGACATTCTGACCAAACAACTACCAAAGGATCCAGTTCCAGGACCATCTGGTCTACCAAGGCAGTTGCCACTAGACCCTGTCCCAGGCCCATCAGGAGTACCAAGGCCTGTTAGGCCTCGCTCGCCTGTGCCACCACATCATGATCCTGGTGACTCTTCCTCTGACTATTCTTCGGATGAAGAACTATTCTCAGAGCCCTCTCCGCCGGATGATCATAGAAAGTCTCCACCAGAAGACCTTTCATTTACTAATTTCGTAAAGGAAATGGCAGACACCATCCCCTTTCCTATCCAGACGGAAGTAGATGAGAGGCAGAAAACTTTGGAAGTCCTTCAATTTGTGGACCCTCCCAAAGAAATGTTGGCAATCCCGGTCCATGAGGTTTTTCAAGAACTACAGCACAGAATTTGGGAGCACCCAAGTTCTGTACCGGCGGTGAACAAGAGGGCTGAAGCCACGTACCTGGTACAACCTACTCCAGGATTCCAGAGGTCTCAACTGCCTCACCAATCAGTGGTGGTTGAATCTGCCCAAAAGAAGGCAAAAAGGCAGAAATCACATGCTTCCTTACCGCCTGGAAAGGAAAGTAGATTCCTGGATAATTTAGGAAGAAAGATTTTCCAGGGTTCCATGCTGGTGTCAAAAATTTCTGCTTACCAGCTTTATATAAATCAATACCAAAGAAACTTGTGGAAACAAGTTCAGGAACTCACGCTTTCTCTTCCAGAACAGTTGCAGGAGCCATTCCTAAACATCATACACAAGGGCCTTGACTCGGGCAAGCATGAAGTTCGGGCAACTTATGATTGCTTTGAGACAGCAGCAAGATTGTCAGCATCAGGCATAGCTGCGAGAAGATGGGCTTGGCTAAAGGCCTCGGATCTTCGCCCAGAGGTTCAGGAGCATTTATCTGATCTTCCATGTACCGGGGATAACCTTTTTGGGGAAAAGATTAAGGAAGCTGTGGCAACCTTAAAGGACCACACCGAAACCTTAAAACAATTATCCTCTCAGCCTCCAGAACCTCAAAGTTCCTCCAGGAAATTTCCCAGACGTGACTCTCGCCGACCATACTACCGTCCACGTCGGTACTATCCCCCAGCTGGTAGGCCAAGGGCCAATCGCCCAACACAACGCCAACAGCCTAGGCAAAGGCCAACAAGACCTCAGCCACCTCCACAAACAACAACTACTTCTGGTTTCTGAAAAGCCCCAGAGAGCAGCAGCTACATCAACCCGTTTCAGGAAACACCAGTAGGAGGTCGCATACAGTACTTCCACAACAATTGGACCTCCATCACCACCGACCAGTGGGTGTTATCCATCATAACTCACGGTTACAGGCTGGATTTCTTAACTATCCCAAAAGACAATCCACCACGTCACTCTTACACAATAAATCAACATTCCATAATTCTTCAAACAGAATTATCCAACCTTCTGAGAGCCAGGGCTATAGAACCGGTCCCTGGGCCTCAAAAGGGCAGAGGATTCTACTCCAGATATTTCCTCATTCCAAAGAAAACAGGAGGCCTTCGACCCATTCTAGACCTCAGAAATCTCAACAAATTCCTGAGAAAGGAAAAGTTCAGAATGGTATCCCTAGGCACCATTCTGCCTCTTCTTCAAAGGGGAGATTGGCTCTGCTCTCTGGATCTTCAAGATGCATACGCTCACATCCCCATCTATCCTCCTCATCGCCAGTACCTGCGCTTTCGGATACTAAATCAGCATTTTCAATACAGAGTGCTGCCATTCGGCCTTGCGTCAGCACCACGAGTATTCACAAAATGCATGGCTGCAGCAGTGGCACACCTCCACAAGCACAGAGTGCACGTGTTCCCTTATCTGGACGATTGGCTCATCAAAAGTCAATCAAAAGAAGGAGCTTTCACTTCTCTCAAGCTCACCATCCAAGTGCTTCACTCCTTGGGATTCCTAATCAACTACCAGAAGTCCCATCTGCCACCAACTCATCTGATACAGTTCATAGGTGCAGAACTGAACACTACACTAGCAACGGCTTTTCTTCCAAGAGACCGTGCGCAAACACTTGTCCAGTTGGCTCACAATCTTCGCAAACCATTCCAGGTAACCGCTCACCAATGCCTCATTCTTCTAGGGCATATGGCTTCCACAGTTCGTCACTCCCATGGCCAGATTGACCATGCGCCTACTGCAATGGACACTCAAAACACAGTGGATACAAGCCACTCAACCAATGTCTACTCCCATTCATATCACACCAGAACTCAGATCTGCACTCCTCTGGTGGACATCAATGGGCAACCTGCTCAAAGGCCTACCTTTCCAGCAGCCAGTTCCACAAGTGACTTTGACTACAGATGCATCCACCTTAGGATGGGGAGCACACATTGGTCATCTAAAGACACAGGGCAAGTGGACTCAGCTCAAAGCCTCTTTTCAAATAAACTTCCTAGAGCTTCGAGCTATACGCTATGCGCTACATGCGTTCAAGGACTGCCTATCACACAAGACTGTTCTGATCCAAACGGACAACACATTAGCCATGTGGTACATCAACAAACAAGGAGGGACAGGTTCTTATCTCCTTTGTCAAGAAGCAGCACAGATTTGGGACTGGGCCCTCACACACTCAATTTTTCTACGGGCCACCTACCTAGCGGGCATCCACAACACAGTAGCGGATCGCCTCAGTCGTCAGTTCCAACCGCACGAATGGTCATTGGATCCAGCAATAGCATCCAAGATTTTCCAACGCTGGGGTCAACCGACGATAGATCTCTTTGCATCTCAACTCAACTACAAAGTGAACAATTACTGCTCTCTCCTCTGGCAACAAAACAGCCTACCAAAGGACGCGTTTGCTCGCCATTGGACTTCAGGCCTGTTATACGCGTATCCACCGATACCACTCATAACCAAAACTTTAGTGAAACTACAACAGGACAAGGGAACTATGATACTCATAGCCCCATATTGGCCTCGACAAGTATGGTTCCCCACACTGCTAGATCTATCAGTCAGGGATCCAATTCGCCTGGGAGTAGCTCCCAATCTCATAACTCAGGAACAGGGTCAGTTGCGCCATCCCAACCTTCAATCCCTGTCCCTAACAGCATGGATGTTGAAAGCTTGATCTTACAGCCACTCAACCTTCCATCCGCTATATCTCAAGTACTTATAGCTGCACGTAAACCTTCCACTAGAAAGAATTATTCCTACAAATGGAAACGGTTTACGCTGTGGTGCAATCAGAAAGATTTAGATCCTTTCACTTGCCCCACTACCTCGCTACTAGATTACCTTTACCACCTCTCAGACTCTGGTCTTAAGACATCATCTGTAAGGGTACACTTAAGTGCAATCTCAGCTTACCATAGCAAGCTGGGGGATGCAGCTATCTCCACACAGCCTCTCGTCCGTAAATTCATGAGAGGCCTAACTCACATTAAACCTCCAGTTCATTCCCCAAGCATACAATGGGATCTGAACGTAGTACTCACTAGACTTATGCGTTCTCCTTTTGAACCCATAAATACTTGTGACCTTAAATACCTTACATGGAAAACGGTTTTTCTCATAGCCATTACATCTGCCAGAAGGGTCAGTGAACTACAAGCACTAGTCACATATGAACCTTTTACAAAGTTCCTCCATGACAGGGTAGTCCTTCGGACACATCCAAAATTCCTTCCTAAGGTTGTCACGGAATTTCACTTGAACCAATCAATAGTTTTACCTACATTCTTTCCTAGGCCTCACTCTCACCAGGGAGAAAGAGCTTTACACACTTTGGACTGTAAGCGTGCGTTGTCCTTCTATTTAAACCGCACTACAGCCCAAAGAAAATCCAGTCAGCTGTTTGTTTCCTATGATCCAAACAAACCAGGTAAAGCAGTGGGTAAGCATACTCTGTCAAACTGGCTAGCAGATTGCATACAGTTCTGTTATGACAAAGCAGGCCTTACTCTTCAAGGGCGAGTAAAAGCACATTCAGTCAGAGCAATGTCAACCTCAGTAGCACACCTTCGCTCTGTACCTATTCTAGACATTTGTAAAGCAGCAACATGGAGTTCTCTTCACACCTTTGCAGCCCACTACTGCTTAGACAAAGAAGGAAGACAAGATTCAGCATATGGACAGTCCGTCTTAAAGAACTTGTTTCCAGTATAACCCCAACTCCTTCTACATCCAACCTGCTGTGATTTCGGCTGATTCATTTCAATAACAATACCTTACGGTCACTTCAGCACAAAATGACTCGGCCTCTAGCTTGCTAATCACCCATATGTGAGGACTAGCATCCTGCTTGTCCTGGGATAAAGCAAAATTGCTTACCTTGTAATAGGTGTTATCCCAGGACAGCAGGATGTAGTCCTCACGAAACCCACCCGCCACCCCGCGGAGTTGGGTCAGATACGTTTTATTATTTTATTTTTGGCTAACGCTTATTGCTACAAAACAAGACTGAAGAGAGACCCCTGTGGCAGGGAATATCATAGCATGCTGGGCATGCTCAGTAGGCACTCCGGTGCCAGTCAAAAGTTTCATAGAAACTTTTAAAGAAGTTTTCCGTACATAGGGCTCCATTACCGATGTCACCCATATGTGAGGACTACATCCTGCTGTCCTGGGATAACACCTATTACAAGGTAAGCAATTTTGCTGACTGGGAGCTTGCTTGGGTGTGTGTGTTTGTTTGAGAATGATTGGGAACTTGCCTGGGTGTGTGTGTTTGTATGTGAGGGAGCCAGAGAGAGTGTGTATGAGAAAATCCAGGGGAGTAAGAGTTTGTGTGTGGGGTGTGTGTGGAGGGGGGGGGGGGAGAGTGTCTTAGAGCCTGAGAGTGTGTCAGTGTCTGTGAGAGCGAGAGGTTATGGTGGGTATAAGAGCATGAATGTGTATGTATGTGACAGTGTATGTGTGAGAGAGAATGGACATGTGAGTCTGTGTGAGAGAGGATAACCTCTGGGAAATTGTAAGAAATGTATATGATTTTAATTAATAGAAATTCTATTTATCAGTAGTTTTAAAATATTCTTTTATTAGTATGGTTTTACTGTTATAACTGATGCTTTATGTTTCTTGATTTTGTTTGTTTTATGAGGAATGGTGGTTCTGTTTTTCCATTGTTAATACACAGAGTCTGGCTTCTTGGAGTTTCCATTTCAGTTTTTGTCTAATTTGTGCTCCTTTATTTTGTATTCTGTATTTGGTGAGGGTCTGTCTCTGCTCTGTGTGTGTGACCATGATGAGAGATTCTGCTAGCATAGGGATCTATAACAATCTGGTTTGTTTTGTTTCCTCAGTAGGTGGTGTATTGGTATTCTAGAACCCAGTGTAATATTTACCCTTGCTTTTCACAGGTAGGGTTATTGTTGTTTGAGTCCTTGGTGTTATTACTGTTATGTTACGATGGGATTGCAGTATAGATTTTGAGTGTCTTTTTTTGCGAGGTTTTATTTTAGTTCACAATGTGCCTGGCAGTGGAAGGTGTTTGTGCTGCTGTTACTGTGAGGTGACACCAGCATTTGAAAATATCTTTTTGTATGATGAGCTGTAAGGGAAACATCCAAGCTCCATTGTTTGGGGGAATTTCAGTGGATGCAGAGAGTTACAGAACTGGAGGTGCAGGATTTATATTGACATTCTGTCCCTTCCTATATATTCCAGATTTCACTCTCATAGCCATATAGAATTAGTTGAATGAGGCTATCAAATAATTTTATAGTGTGAAACTGGCCAGCTTTTTAAAATTATGCAGAAGACCCTTTGGACTTTTTTATTAACACCAAATATTCAAAAGCTGTGTTCATCCCATCAAGATCATATATCTCATTAAAGAGGTAAATTGAATAACACAATAACTTTGTTTTATTATTGTTACTCATAAATTATAACAATAACATTAATCTTGGAATATTATATATTTTTAATATAAACAAAAGGTTTTCACAAGATATCTTGTGTCGTGAAACATGTATATATTTAAGGAAACATACATAAATTGTCGAAATACATTTCGTTCATTTAACCTTTAACCTCCGGTTTGCTTGTAGACTAATTACTGTGTCCCGAAATTATGTTTGTCTAAAAAGTGTGTCACCAACATGCGAGCTTTCCAAACACCAAAAGTTTGGAAAGCTCTGGTCTAGTAGTAGCAGTGGCACACCTCCGTCGACAGGGGGTGCAAATATTTCTTTACCTGGATGACTGGCTTCTAGTAGCACCCAACCAGACTCTCCTACGAGACAATCTGATTCACACCATTTCTTGTCTCTACAATCTGGGTCTACTGATCAACTTCGAGAAGTCAAACCTACAGCCAACACAAACCTTAGTTCATCGGGGCCTATATAGACACCATTCAAGACAAGGCATTCCTGCCACATCCACGAGCACTAGCTCTCCGCACGCTTTCTTCAGTCCTACTACACAGCACGACTGTTCCGGCCCGCCAAATCCTTACTATTCTAGGACACATGGCAGCATCTATCTATGTAGTCCCTCACACAAGACTCCACATGCACCGTTTACAATGGGTTCTGAAACATCAATGGACCCAGTTCCTTCTTCCACTGTCGACCACCATCACACTAATGGTCAGCATGAAAAAAGACCTACAATGGTGGCTACTCCCATCAACACTAACGACGGGATCACCTCTACGACCACCTCGACATCAAAAAATACTCACCACAGATGCCTCTCCCAAGGGATGGGGAGCTCACCTAGAGAACTTTCAAACTCAGGGACTTTGGTCCACCATGGAACGCAATCAACACACAAACCTTCTGGAACTACGAACTGTACGGAACACCCTTCGAGCCTTCGAAGAATCCCTGCAAGGGAAGACAGTGATGATTCACACAGACAACCAAGTCACAATGTTTTACATAAACAAGGAAGGAGGGTCAGGTTCTTGGAACCTATGCAGAGAAACAGTCCGGATTCTGGAATGGGCTCATGACAGGTCTATCTCCCTCTAAGCAACTTACCTGGAATCAACAATTCCAGAGCAGACAAACTGAGCAGAATATTTCACCCCCACAAATGGGAACAACATCAAGAAATAGCGCACCACATTTTCTCCACGTAGAGTCTTCCCCGCATCGACCTTTTCATGACGGAACGCAACAGGAAAGTGAAGAATTTTTGCTCAGTGTATCCAAGCCCACACCAGATAGCTCAAGAGGTGTTCCTCATAAACTGGTCTCGGGGTCTTCTGTATGCATTCCCTCCGATTCTACTCATCTCTCGCACGGTCCAAAGATGCATCGAGAGGACCAGGCAGATTTGATTCTCATCACACCAGCGTGGCCAAGACAACCATGGTACAGTTACCTGATACAATTGTCAATTCTCAATCCGATTCCCCTAGGCAACAGCCCTTAGCTACTTACCCAGGAGAACGGATCACTACTTCATCCAGTTCATTCCTCACTGCATCTCATGGCATGGAGATTGAAAGGCTCGTTTTCAAAGACTTGAACATCGCTCCTCCTCTCCAAGACATACTAGTCTCCTCCAGAAAACTATCGACTAGACTCGGCTACCAACGGAAGTGGTCACGCTACGCTTCCTGGTGCTCAACTGCAGGATTGGACCCACTCACTTTCCCACCAGAACATCTTCTGGTCTATCTCCATATACTCTCCAGTGAACAACTAGCCACTGCCTCACTCCGAGTACATTTAAGAGCCATAACAGCTTACCATACTCCCCTAAACGGGGAACCTATATCATGTCATTCCCTTGTCTCCAGATTCATGAAAGAGGTCCTATGCTTTCGTCCCTCGATAAAGAAACAGCCAGTGCCATGGGATATTAACATAGTCCTCGAGCAACTCATGCTACCCCCTTTCGAACCACTGGACACTTGTCATCCACGATACCTTTCTTGGAAAGTACTCTTCTTAACTGCCCTCATGTCAGTAAAGCAAGTCAGTGAACTACAGGCCTTGGTTCATTACCCTCCTTATCTACAATTTTACCATGACAAAGTTACACTACGTGCACACCCCAATTTTCTACCAAAAGTGGTTTCGGTTTTTCACATTAACCAAGCCATCACTTTACCCACGCTCCATCCTAAACCTCACGCCAATGACAATGAATGAAAAAGTCACACCCTGGATTGTAAGCCTGTGCTTGCCTATTACAAAAAACGCACCCATTCGCCCAACAGAGCCTCAAAACTCTTCCTCTCCTTCAACCCAAATGCACCAGGATGTCCAGTATCGAAAAGAACTTTATCCTCCTGGATATCCAACTGTATACAATTCTGCTATCAAAAGCATTCAGAACAGCTATCTGCAACACCTAAAGCGCATCAGGTCCGTGCAATGGCTGCTTCAGTTGTCCACCTCCATGATGTGCCTCTCTTAGACATCTCTAAAGCGACCACGTGGTCATCACTGCATACCTTCACATCCCATTATTGTTTGGACAAACAAGCTGCGGATGATGCACTCATGGGGCGGACTATATTACAGAAAAGCACATATTCAACAGATAAAACACCTTCATAAGAACTGTCCACCTCTGATTCCTGTATTGAGCGAAAATAAACAAATTATACTCATATCCATATGCTCAATACGACAATTGGGGACTCCCAGACAGCATGGCTAATTCAGCTGCTTATCTACGTGAAAAAAGCAAATTTGCTTACCGTAAACGGTGTTTTCTGTAGATGATAGATGAATTAGCCATGCTGACCCGCCCACTTCCCTGGACAGTTCCGTCATGGCATACTAACTTGCTTTGATGCGGACTGAGGAACCTCAGGTAAATGCGGGAAGATACAAGAGGGAGCGCCTAGCCGAAAGACTTTGCTAATCTTAGAGAGCTCTGCCACTTAGTGGAACAGAAGACGTACCCAGACAGCATGGCTAATTCATCTGCTATCTATGGAAAACACAGTTTACGGTAAGCAAACTTGCTTTTTCTTGAATGCTGATCTTTTTATTTTATCAGCCACATCCTTTGAGAACCAGATGGGTATCCTGTTTCTCTTGCTTTTGTTTACTTTTCTAACGTAAAGATGAGTTTCCTTTGTAATTGCTCTTTTTAGTTTGGCCCACAGTTGTTCCACCTCCCCAAATTCCATCTCCAGGAATTTTCCCATTTCAGCAAAGTCTGTATTTTTGAAGTTCAAAACTCGGGTCTTCGTATGACTTCTCCATATCCTATTTGCAATATCAAACCATACCGTTTGATGATCACTGGTGCTAAGGTGTGCCCCCACCCAGACATTTGAGATGCTATCTCCATTTGTGAGCACTAAGTCAAGAATATCACCCTCCCTCCTGGGTTCCATTACCATTTGTTTGAACAGAGCCTCTTGCAGGGCATCCACTATCTCTCTACTTCTATTTCATTCTGCAGAAGAGATCCTCCATTCTACGTCCAGTAGATTAAAATCTCTAACAATCAGGACATCTCCCTTCCCTCCCACCTTTTGGATGTCTTAAATCAGCTCTCTGTCTAGTTCTTCAGTTGGAGTCGGAGGCCTGTAAACCACTCCAGTAAAAGTGATGCACCATCCTTTTTTTTTTTTTTTTTGGATGGCCCATAAGGCTTCTTCTCTACCCCCTATTCCTTGCAGTTCAGTTACCTGGATATTGTTTTTGACATAGAGCTGCTACTCCCCCTTTTCAGTCCTCTCTGACCTTCCTTAACAAGTTATAGCCTGGTATGGCCGCATCCCAATCATGAGATTCCGTGAACCATGTCTCCGTTACAGCAGCATCCAAGTCTGCCTCCACCATTAGGGCTTGCAGGTCTGGGATTTTATTACCCAGACTACGAACATTTGTGCTCATAGCTCTCCAGTTTCTCTTGTTCTGTTTACTGTTTTTCTTGGACTTGTTTTTTGCCTTGTTCAGCTGACTTTTGTTATACTCTTCGCCCTTATCTGTTGTTTGTTTGTTTTTTGTTTTTGTTGTTGGGGTTAACATTCCGATGCCCTCCTGTCACCCCCGTCGTTTAGTTTAAATGCCTTATGGCATAGGATTTTAATTTATTCCTTAGTATCCTTTTTCCTGCCGTAGACAGATGTAAGCCATCTTTGACATAGAGCCCTTTTCTGTTCCATAAATTGCCCCAGCCTCCAGTATATCCAAAACTTAGTTCCTTACACCAAGTTTTAAACCATGCATTGAATTTATGTATATGAATTAGTCTCTTTCCCCTTTCCATGAACAGGTAAGACTTCTGAAAAAGCAAAATCTTTGCCATGTGACTAATCTGCTTCGCCAGAGATGGAAGTCTCTCTGTACCACTTGGTTGCTGTTTCTAGCAAGGTCATTGGTTCCCAGATGGATGATATCAGCTTAAGAGTCCTTGCTTTCATCTTTGATTGCATTGACTATTTGAATAGTGTTTTTACCGGCCAAAGATCCAGGAAAGCTTTTAACTATAGTGTTCCTCTTGAAAAGAGTTCCCAAATTAGTGCCTCTGATGATCGAGTCACCCAGCACAATGAGCTTGGTCTGATGATTGATTGTATTCTGGAAATTTTGCATGGGTTTCTTCCTTCTTGTCAGATGTCTCTTCAATCTCCATCACTTTCGTTTCTACATTATGTAGTACAGAGAAGTGTTTTGTATGGTCACTTGAGAAGATGTGTGACTCCTCATTATAGGTCTTACTCTATCAGAGCCCACAGTAATCCATTTCTTCCTGGGTTGCTTGTAAGTGGGGAGAGGGACATGTGGGCTGCACACTTGTGAAGGATGGGTGTCTTTGGGTCACATGTCTTATCCTACCCATGCCCACTCTAAACCACTTTTTCATGGGCTTTTCAGTTCTCCTTGGTAATGGTGAAATGATTGCCGAATTATACTGTACAATGGGTGTGGATTCATTGTTAGGTTCTGATATTTTCTTTATTGCAGCTAATTCAACCTTAAAATGAGCCAATTCCTCTCTCATGGACGAAAGGTTTGAACAAATAGGGCAAGCCCTGAGTCTCTAAATGATTTGCCTCAAAATAAAGCCTCCACAATTGTTACATTGGATAGTCTTCATTTTGCTCAATTAATTTGATGGAGAACACCTAAGGAATTGCTAAATTTCTAAAAAAAATAAATTTAAATCCAATTCTTTATCCAGGTGGACTATTTTAGAAGACAAGCCTAGGGATGGGTGGGTAGAGTGGGAGGGAACTAAATGTCTATACTTAAAAATTAATTCTTTCTTTGTTCAGACCCAGAAAGACAGAATAATTTGCACACTTTTTGGCCGCAGATGAATGTTTGCCCCTTCTACAGCCAAGCACTCTATTAGTATCCTCAGCTGAATGTTTCTACAGTCTAATTGTAAGTAAATCAGTAAACGTTCACCCAGCCAAAAGTGGAAGCCTTTAGACAGCCAATGTATGAGAAATAGGGCTACTTCTGCCGATTTATCAGACTTGAAGTGAAGCAAGGTTGTTAGTGATATTTGCAATTTTTTAAATTCTTCATAAAAGGTGCTTCAGCCGACTTCCACGGAGGAGGAACTCCATAGTCTAGCCACATTTTGACCCAAGACAATCCAGCTGCCCAATAATAGAACTGTAAATTAGGAAGGCACTTCTTTTAACTTTTGGCAATCAAAGGGTCTTAAGGTTGATACTACAGTTAAAACTAGAAATAATACTGTTCAACTCCTTAAAGGTTCTGTTAGGAATAAAGCATGGCAAATTTTGAAATAGTTAAATAATTCTGGGAAACATTCATTTTTATCACATTTATCCAATCAGATCACGATAAAAATCTTTCGATTTACTAAAGTCTTGTTTGTGTGCTAATATGGTTATAATTCTTATTGAACAAGTCCCCAAAGCTTTTTTATTATAGCAATACCTAAATATGTAAAACTTTCATGAGACACCCTGACTTGTGATAAGCTATTTGGAATTGGTACCTTGGGTCCGATTGGTATTAATTTACTGAAATTGACCTTATTACCAGTCTATACTCCTCTAAAACTTCCAGCAGTTCGGATGCTGATTTCCCAGGATAAAAACAGAAGCACATCATCCTCATATATGGATATGTGTTCTAAGCTCCCAAGCAAAAAACTTGAATATACTCTGAACTTCTGATCTTCTGTGCTAGTGGTTCAATAACCAAATTAAATAAATAGGAATAAGTGACACCTCTGTCTAGTTCCTTTCATAATAGAAAAAAGCTGGGAATGATATCCATTGACCACCACTCTAGCCCTGGGACCCGAGTTTAGAGCCTTAGTCTATCCCATAAAGGTCTCCGGGAACTGATATTTAAGCAACACAGCTTTCATATAAGGCCAGCTAACACAATCTAAAGCTTTTTCTGCATTTAATGATTATAAAATATGGAATTTTTTAAAACTTCTGCACATTTCATAATGTGTAACAGGTGCTGTTTATTAGCTGAGGTTACACAGCCTTTTATGAACTCAGTCTGATCTGGGGAAATGAGATTATGCATGACTTATTCCAAATGCAATTGTAATTGCCAAAAGTTTTACATCTGTATTAGTGATATTGGCTTGTAAGATCTGCAGTCCAATTCATCTCTACCATTTTTATGAAACACTGTAATAATATTATTATCTAACAAAGAACCCATTAAGATACCATGAGTATGTAAAGAATTATAGAACTTTAACTACAGCTCAGACACAATCTTTTTTGTTTTTTTTTACCATTCAATCTGAAAGCCATTGGGGCAGGGACTGTTAGATGGGAGACTTTTAATAGCTTTCTGACCCTTACCCATCTCAGTAGGAGCCTCCATTAATGCTATCTGTTCTTCACTAAGACTTGGGAGCTGAACACACAGGCACAAAAAATAAAAGTATGTATTCCTGACACAGACTGTACATCTTTAGACTTATATAAATTCTTATAATACTTCTTAATGTCTTCTGTAACATCTTTTGGAAAATATTTAACATTGCAACGGTCTCATATTCTACAGACAACCATACATCTGTCTTTTGTTAATTAACCATGCTAATAGTTGCCCTGCCTTACTTCCTTGTAAATCATTGCCTGGAAAATCTAAAATATTTTTTCTGTTTTCAGACCCTTGAAAAGTATTCAGCTCTTCTCTGGTGAATATCAAGGTCCAATATACTTTAGTGGAGTCAGTGAGCTTATGTTCTTTCTCCGGCCTCTCTATACTAGAATTAAGATCTTGCTGTTTTTGCAATTTCATTTTCTTCTGGTGGCTTGAAAATAATCTCAATCAATTTCTCATAAAACAGCCTTGAGTGCTGTCATCTCAGTGTAGGAAATATTCTTTAACTTGATGACAGGAATTAGTCTTCACAGTGTCAATAACCAACTTTTGAAAATCCGTATTTCGCAGCAGGCACAAACTTAATTTCCAAGTACATCCCAGAGGAGACTGATGTGCTAAACTAATGTAAAATAACACTGGATGTTAATCAGATATAGTACAGGACAAAATTTTACAATTACTAATTGCTACAGGATCAGCTCTATCATATTTTTAGGACTTTCATATGTCCATGGGGGGACCGATTACTTACCTATTGCTGGATTTAAATAAGTATTCCAATCTCTACCTATTGCAGTGGAAATGCCGGGAATCTTTAAAACTAAACAATACTGAGGACAGTAAATCAACCCCACAGATCAATATCACAAATTACCATTAGTGGGTAAACTCAAATTTCAGTGGCTTAAGTACATAAACATAAGTGTGAAAGTATCACAATATGGGCATCCAGCACATAGAACTACTCGCAGTCTCTCTTCACACTGAATAAACTCCATATAACCAAAATATTAACAAAACAACTGTTGAATCAAAAGTTTGCAGGTTTATTACACAGTATTATATATGTACCTGAACATAATATCAAAACCATAATCCATTGTCCCAGTGAGCATCCACCATGTCCCCAGCAAGATGTCCACCCCCAGGCTGCAGGTATCCTGCAGCACCACAACTGCTTCCGTATCCCAGCAAGGCACCCACCAGTTGCAACTGTACCCATCCACACCTTCTTCAACATGTTAAACGATCAATCCTACCCTCCCGGCAGGTCCATCAAAGTAAACTCGGTATAAAAAAATCCGCTCAGGTAAACTGCCACAGACACGGGATAGTCAAAGATCTATCCCCGTGAAAACCCCCCCCCCCCCAAAAAAAAATGGTGTCCGAGATTCCAACACAACATCCTCTGAGGTCTCCTGGACAGCATTATTTAATAAATCTTGACCCACATCAGGAAGGGGAATCCCATTCAGCTGAAACAGGCCAGGGCAAAAAACATCTCAAGCCTCACTCATGTCGCGGAGCTCTTTCCTTGGCTACTGCTCTGAGAGCTTGCTGAAAGTTTATGGCACTGGTGGTAGCATAGTTCACACCATCAGGAATGGAGGGCCTGACAGTCGAAATGACTGGCAGGCCAAGGTAATGCGGGCCCAGGCATGCTCGGGAAGGGGCAGGTCCCTAGGGGTAGGGTGCCACAGGACGAGGAAGGGCCCAGGAAGGCAGGGGTCATCTGAGGGACAGGCAGCGGAGGGGGGGGGGGGGGTCGGGGTCAGGAGAAGTTGAGGCAGTTATCAGTAAGGTAAGGCTAGGGGCAGAAGGAGGAGCTGAGGCGATGCTGGCCAATCCTGATTGGCCAGCAAGCCGTGTTTGAATTTAGGGTAGGGGCTGCCTCGGAGCAACGCGGCACAGTCCTTCTCTGCGGCGCGGCTGCTCCAAGGGGCAGAGGCCGTTTTCCCTCCCGCCCACCCTCATTATTATTATTGTTGTCTGTTGTTTTGAATTGTGATGGCTGTTGCAGCGGATGGCCCAAGCCAATGCTGGCGGTACACTGTTTATATATTGATGAGATGTTGGATTCAGGGGACGATTTCAATGTGATGTACTACTGAGGAACGCTTGGGCGGCGGACTCCTTGCCAGAAGGCGGCGGGAGTCATTCGGCAGGCCTGGCTACTTGCTAGAAGGCGGCGGTGGCACACTGGGTTGGCTCTTTGCTGGAAGGTGGTTGGAGTCTGAATCTGGTGAGGAGGCCAAAAGGCAAGCTGAGTGGCTAGTGGAGAGTCGTCTTGCTAGAGGAGTGGCGGACGGCTGGAAGATTGTTACTGTTGATTTTGTAATGTTATTGGGGCTCGGGCCTCCAGGTTATTATTAAAGCTGCGGCCTTGTTAAACCCAAACCCCCATTGTCTATGATTATTGAGGAATGTAAAGGGTGGATGTGAGAGAGTGATGTCCTGGATGCCCGTATTATTGGTTATACCCAATCTTGACAATTAATAAAAGCTATGCTGGAGTGTTTAATGACGTGGGGATCTGTTCTAACACGCATTTGAAATCAGATGGGTTTTCAAGATAGCTTATACGCTTCTTCAGATTCCTTTCATGTTCAGAATCCTTAGAAAACTAAAGAGAAACATGAGTGCAGCAATTGTAATAATGCCTGCCAGCTGGCAAAAGAGGACGACCTACCTGGCATCTGTATTTGTGATGTCAAGCCCCTGCATAGCCTTCCTAAGTAAGAAATCTTTTAGATTGCTTTACTATATTATCAATATGAATTACTGGCTTTACTATAGATCCCTACCAATAAATGCAGATGTTATAAATTGGAGAGTCAGATGCCTTCAAAGGGAGATTTCAGTTGAACACACAGGCTATTGTAATTGAACACTCTCTAGTATAGCTAATGACCTTGTGGCTTTTCTGCCTTGTCTTATAGATAGCCATTACTGTGTGCCACTGTTTGAGAGTTGGGGGTGGTATGTTGTAATTTTGTTAATGTGAGAAAAAAGTATTTATGATTTGAACGTTTCTCAGAAACTGTGAGGATGGAAAAAATGTTCTCCTCCTGTTTTCACATTGCCTCTGTGGCACCATGGTTTCAAGTGATTAGCCAGGCAATATCTCATGTTCCACTAAGATGCCAGCAGACGCAGTATTTTAAATGAGACACTGAAGAGAGCGTTGTTTTTAGTTCAAAATACTTTCTCTGTTTTATATTTAGCTTTTGGCATGTACTCCATTCCCTCCACTCTCCAAAGCTGATGTGAGGAGGGGAAGGGCTTGTTGAGCTTCCTGTACTCTCCTCATGCCTTGCTGGCCAAGGATAATGTCTGTATGTGTTACTGTGCTTCTGTGAGCTGTATCATATTTTTAAATAGGCTGTTGAAATTTTGATTTCACAAATCATTGCTTTGAAGGAAAAAAAATTACATTTCCAGCCTTTTCTGCATATGTTGACCTAAACGCAGGTAAGGCAACTTATTTTTGTCAAATCACAATTAAAGCTAGACATCTTGTCTCTTACTTTTAAAAGTTTATTACTATCCACACAGTGAGAAAATCAGTTTGAAAATAGTGTCCGAATTTAAATTGAGTGCTAGCAATACTAGTGAAAATTATTTTTAGATAAATTGGTAGTTAAGCTCTCTGAATTTGATTCTGTTTGTTTAACTGTGTTTTATTAAAGAACTGTACATAGCTGTTAATAATGCATTTTTCTTTGTGTTCTATATTTATTTTATTGGATCATGCAATTCTGCTGGTCTTAAGCTATTCTGTTGATTTATGTAATAGTTTTTATGCACATTGTAGCCTGCTTTGGTCTTTTATGGAAAAATGGGTTATAAATGATATGATTAAATTTTACTTTGAGGGGGTCATGTGATGTGCTGAGGGAATAAAGACATGAGCGCTGTTCTCTCCTCGGGACTGCTTTCTATTTTTATCTAAAGCTTATGCGCAAATTGTTTGAACCCTGCTACATTTGGCAAAAACTTCATCGAAGATTCTGGACAATTTTACTGTGAAGGTTGGCGATTTAATGTGCAATAATGGACACAAAAACATGGAAAAAAAAAGAACAAGTTGAAGGGAGGTGATTCCAAGATATGGTGTATGCTCTGGAGGAAGGCTGCTTACATGCCCTGGTGAGGCGTGAGTCTCCAAGGTGGCTACAGCAGTTGCAAAAGCCCTAGAAGGCAACTTTGAAAACATTTCTGAACAAATAGCCCCTGCTTATAGGTCTCAGACTTTAAATAATTAAATGAAACTGAGTCCAGAATGTCAGGCCTTGATGATCACATGCAAAAGGTAGAAACTGACCTGAAGCTTACTGGATGATAGATAAAGCTGTCCGGGACAAAGTAGATTTGGAGAATTGATCCTTTAGGAATAATCTTTGACAAGTTCTGGAATAGCAACAAAACAATCTGAGCTAATATCTCCATTAGAATCTTGGCTCCTTTGGGAACTGAGACGAAAAGATCAGTAGTTTCTTCTCAAGATTGAAAGGGCTCATAGTTTGGGACAAAAGAAACAAGAATCTAATGTTCCCCAAACTGTGATTGCACAGATCCTCAATTTTGTGCATAAATGCAATAATGAAAGCTTCCTTATTATCCTGCTAGACCAGTTCTTACACATGGGATTTCCACCTCCACAGCTGCCGGAGACAAAGAAAACATTTATTTCCCCTTGTGATGTTACATATAAGGGGGGGGGGGGGGGGGGGGTGCCTTAGGCAATTGCTAGTAGTCTCTGTTTCCAGCAGTTGCAGATTAGTGAGGAAAGGTTTCTAGTCAGCCCCAAGGTTCCTGGTTAGTTCTTTTTGGCTCTTTTGTTAAGTGGTACAAATTATTACAGATTGTGAAGAGATTTAAACTGGAGTAGCTAGCTTCGTGTTGAAGAGCATTTATTTTTTTATTTACGACATTTGTAAATCGCTTTCCAGTTTTTATGATAAAAGCTTACAAAGCGATGTACAACTAAATTAAATCGTGAGTGGGCTGCAGAGGTTTTTTCAGCTTCATCAGAGCAAAGGAGTGCATGGGAAGCCATATTGATCAATATAAAGCCCTTCCTTTTAAATAAACTAAAACAATTAAAAGACCCTGAGGGAAGATTTATATTGGATCTTTATTTGGCAAATCCATTTTGTTATGTAATGTCTAGGCACCACATATCTATTGTCATGATTTTTTTTCACTAAGTTATCAAATCTGTTGTCTAATTGTGGTTCACAGATGAGAAGCAGGATGGCAGTCTGCATATGTGGGGTATATAATCAGATGGAGCCTGGCATAGAACTTTGATTTCAAAACTTCTAGAAAATTTGAGCATGCCCTACAGGTCATGTATAGCCCTAGCCATCTTCCTGCCTCTCAGGCAGAGCCCCTCAGTTTAATTTTTTCCACAGAGCCTGCAAGTCAAGGTTCTTTGCTTTGTCACAGCTACTGCAGTGAAAGTTTCTGTACTTTTAGATAGGATTTGTTTGTTTCAATTGTTCTTGTTTTTTACACTTTATTTCTGTTGACTGCATGGTGTGCGGGCCTAGTGCTCAGTGCCGCCTGGTTGGGGTTTTGTTTTACATTAATAAACAGTCTCCCAGCAGGTTATGTGCTTTGGTTTTTTTCCTTAGCCGTTGTGTGTTTTTTGCCTTTGTCTTTTGCCTCATGGAACCTGCAGTTTTCTGGGTCCCTGTGTGGTCATACTAGGTCTTTAGCCCAGGGACTTGCCTGTGCTCACTCCAGGCCAGAGCCCCATAAGATTTAGTTTGACCACTGAGTGTCAGCGGAGGCCCAGACAGCAAAGGGTCCAGGATCAATCTCCCGCCCCTTTATCCTGTGCAGGACTGGGGAAGGATGTACTAGATGAAGGAATGTTCCCGTGGAGAGGAGAGCTCATCCTCCCCACACTCTTGGGAATTGCATTATTCTCCACAGAGTTAATTATCTAATCTGCTGCCTTGGAAGGCACAGCCTTTCCTCCTGCCTGCGAGTCTATCTGGGCAGGGTAGCCTTTATGAGGATCTGGAGAGCTTGAGTTTGGGTCATCAGCAGCGCTTATACTCCAATGGTGCCATGCCCCACAGACATCGACTTAAGAACATAAGAACATGCCATAGTGGGTCAGACCAAGGATCCATAAAGCTCAGCATCCTGTTTACAACAGTGGCCAATCCAGGCCATAAGAACCTGGCAAGTACCCCAAAACTAAATCTATCCCATGCTACTGATGCTAGTAATAGCAGTGGTTATTTCCTAAGTCAACTTAATTAATAGCAGGTAATGGACTTCTCCTCCAAGAACTTATCCAATCCTTTTTTTTAAACCCAGCTACACTAACTGCACTAACCCCTGGCAACATTCCAGAGTTTAATTGTGCGTTGAGTGAAAAAGAACTTTTCTCCGGTTAGTTTTAAATGCTAACTTCATGGAGTGCCCCCTAGTTCTTCTATTATCCGAAAGAGTAAATAACTGATTCACATTTACCCATTATAGACTTCACGTGATTTTAAACAGCTCTATCATATCCCCCCTCAGCTGTCTCTTCTCCAAGCTGAACAGTCCTAACCTCTTTAGTCTTTCCTCATAGGGGAGCTGTTCCATCTCCTTTATCATTTTGGTCGCCCTTCTCTATACCTTCTCCATCGCAACTATAGCTTTTCTGAGATGCAGCGACCAGAATTGTACACAGTATTCAAGGTGTGGTCTCACCATGGAGCGATGCAGAGGCATTATGATATTTTCTGTTTTATTCACCATTCCCTTTCTAATAATTCCCAACATTCTGTTTGCTTTTTTGACTGCCGCAGCACATTGAACTGACTACTTCAATGTGCTATCCACTATGACGCCTAGATCTCTTTCTTGCTTGGTAGCTCCTAATATGGAACCTAACATCGTATAACTATAGCATGGGTTATTTTTCCCTATATGCATCACCTTGCACTTATCCACATTATATTTTATCTGCCATTTAGATGCTCAAGTTTCCAGTCTCACAAGGTCTTCCTGCAATTTATCACAATCTGCTTGTAATTTAACTACTCTGAATAATTTTGTATCATCTGCAAATTTGATTACCTTACTCGTTGTATTCCTTTCCAGATCATTTATAAATATATTGAAAAGCACGGGTCCCAGTACAGATCCCTGAGGCACTCCACTGCCTACCCCTTCCACTGAGAAAATTGTCCATTTAATCCTACTCTCTTTCCTGTCTTTTAGCCAGTTTGTAATTCACAAAAGGACATTGCCACCTATCCTATGAATTTTACTTTTCCTAGAAGCCTCTCATGAGAAACTTTGTCAAATACCTTCTGAAAATTCAAATATCCTACATCTACCGGCTCACCTTTATCTACATGTTCAATAACCCCTTAAAAAAAGTGAAGCAGGTTTGTGAGGCAAGACTTGCTTTGAGTAAAGCCATGTTGACTTTGTTCCATTAAACCATGTCTTTCTATATGTTCTGTGATTTTGATATTTAGAACACTTTCCACTATTTTTCCTGGCACCGAAGTCAGGCTAACTGGTCTGAGGTTTCCCGGATCATCCCTGGAGCCCTTTGTAAATATTGGGGTTACATTAGCCATCCTCCAGTCTTTAGGTACAATGGATGATTTAAATGATAGGTTACAAATTTTTACTTATAGATCTGAAATTTCATTTTTGAGTTCCTTTTGAACCCTGGGGTGTATACCATCTGGTCGAGGTGATTTACTACTCTTCAGTTTGTCAATCAGACCTACCACATCTTCTAGGTTCACTATGATTTGGTTCAGTCCATCTGAATCATTACCCATGAAAACTTTCTCTGGAATGGGTATCTCCCCAATATCCTCTTCAGTAAACACCGAAGCAAAGAAATAGTTTAATCTATCCACGATGGCCTTATCTTCTCTAAATGCCCCTCTAACCTCTCGATCATCTAACAGTCCAACTGACTCCCTTGCAGGATTTCTGCTTTGGATATATTTTAGAAAGTTTTTACTGTGAGTTTTTGCTTCTAAGGCCAACTTCTTTTCAAATTCTCTCTTAGCCTTCTTATTGTCTTACATTTAACTTGCCAACGCTTATGCTATACCCTATTTTCTTCTGTTGGATTCTTCTTCCAATTTTTAATGAAGATCTTTTGGCTAAAATAGCCTCTTTCACCTCAACCTTTAACCATGCCAGTAATCGTTTTACCTTCCTTCCACCTTTCTTAATGTGTGGAATACATCTGGACTGTGCTTCTAGGATAGTATTTTTTTAACAATGTCCACGCCTTTTGCACACTTTTTACCTTTGTAGCTGCTCCTTTCAGTTTTTTTTCTAACTATTTTTCTCACTTTTTCAAAGTTTTCCTTTTGAAAGTTTAACACTAGAGCCATGGATTTGCTTACTGTCCCCCTTCCAGTCATTTAATTCAAATTTGATCATATTATGATCACTATTGCCAAGTGGCCCCACAACCATTACCTCTCACCAAATCCTGTGCTGCACTGAGAATTAGATCTAAAATTGCTCCCTCTTGTCTGTTCCTGAACCAATTGCTTTATAAAACTGTCATTTATTCCATCCAGGAACTTTATCTCTCTAGCATGTCCCAGTGATACATTTACCCAGTCAGTATTGGGGTAATTGAAATCTCCCATTATTACTGTACTACAAATTTGGTTAACTTCCCTAATTTCTCCTAGCATTTCACTGTCTGTCTCACCATCTTGGCCAGGTGGACAGTAGTATACTTCTATCACTATACTCTTCCCCAACACACAAGGGATTTCTATCCATAAAGATTCGTTTGTGCATTTAGTCTCATGCAGGTTGTTTATCCTGTTGGACTCTATGCCATCCCGGACATAAAGCGCCACACCGCCTCCTGGATGCTCCTCTCTGCCATTGCGATATAATTTGTACCCTGGTATAGCACTGTCCCATTGGTTATCCTTCTTCCACCATGTCTCTGAGATGCCAATTAAGTCTATCATCATTCACTGCTAGTCCCAAAAAACAGTACGGAAGCCGATCCAATATAGCAGAAGTGCAAACAAAGTTGAATCTGTGTCTGTTTGAAATGATTAATAAATACTTTGTTCACCCCGACACCGATTCAACCTTCTTTGTTTGCAATGATTCACTGCTATACATTTTAATTCTCCTATCTTTCTTCTTAGTCTTCTGACATTAGCATACAAACATTTCAAAGTGTGTTTTTGTTTGTATTTTCATTTTGCTTTTTAATTGATAGGAATAAATTAGAATTTTTTAGCTCAGGTGAGTTTTTAGTTACAGGCACTTGGACTACTTTTCTTATTATTGGAACATCACTAACTTCTGCTTATTAGCTGCCTTACTGACTATTAAAAGCACAAACATACAAACACACTAAATAATATACCCCAGTACTTTAAATAAATACATAAAAATTTCCCAAGTTACTTACTGATTCCTTTCAGCCACCAGCAAGGTGATCCTCTCCTCTCAGTGCTCCCACTGGATTGTGGGACATTCAAATGCCAGTGCACCAGTGGGAATTGACACCAGGCAGGGCAAATGGAATCTGGCATGGGCAGACTTCCATCTCATAGAGGCATCAGTTCCACTGATGCTCATTCCATCCCATGGAGGCATTGGTGGTTCTCTTGAAGCCCATTGTCTTCCAATTCCATGCAGTATCTGAGAATGAGCACTCAGCAGTGCTGATGCACTAATGGTGCCATGCCTTGAAGACAGCTGCCTGCACACATTCAAGTACTAGTATACAGATGGGTATTGATGCCCGGCATTTCGGCACTGGCAGAATTGATGATAGGTGCTGGTGCCTGTTAGCAGGTGCTGTTAATTATTACCACCTTTGGGTGCTATTAGAGTGGGTTCTGGGCACCATATGACACAGTCTGAATTGGCATTATTGGATGCTGAGAGATTTGGCCATCAGGTGATGGCACCGGGCGCTGTGGACATCAGCATCATAGGCAACTATGGCACCGATGTTATGGGTGCTGTCGCAGAATGAAATCTTATATGGCATCAAAGCTGGCCTTCGTGAGCATAGGCAATGTCGAGCACTGCTGTGACAGGAGCAATAAAATGTGCTTTGGCATAGATGGCTGCACTGAGAGTTATCACATTACCAGTATATGAGTTTGGTATGCTGAGATCTGACCTATGCCATTGCCAGTGTAGAATATCAGGCATCTCATTAATGCTGGGCACTATGCAGTTGGAAATCATTGTCCGGTGCTGTGCATCACTGAGTGACAATGGACATTGAGTGCCAGTGCACTGATATAGCTGGAAAGCATTAGCTGCTGGTGTGCTGAGACATCTATTGGATTTAGTTCACGTTCAGTAAGCCACCTGAATAGGATTGTGATGCTGCCCTCTCCTGGTTGGGCCATCTAATTTGGATGAGTTATGGGGGAGTAGGGCTATGGCTCAGAACTCAGATTCACGTCATCCACATGAGATCTTTCATGCCAAGGGCTATGCCAGATGATGGCAAAGTCTACAGTGTTACATTGGCTCCTGATGAAGCAACCCTGAGTTGCAAAACATGGCTGTTGTCGACCCATTCTCAAATTGACTTCTGGAGATTTACAAATATTAAGTTCTAAAATACATGTGATACGGGCATAGACAAAAGATTTGAAAACTGACCGGAAATGATAGAGAAGACCGGATGGCTTAGCTCACTACTAAGCACGTTGTCTGAGGCTTGCTGATGCGGTTCTGGCTTATACATTAATTTGTTGGTTGGTGAAGAAGCACTTTTGGATGTGCAGACGCGATACCTTTTGTATTTTTGGTGTAAAGTCTACAGTCAGCCAGAGGGTTGTTGGAGCAGTGCCTTGCAGGCCTTCTGATTTGAATCTGGGGAGCGGAAATGCAGGGTCTGCTAGACTGCTAGTGTTTTTCGTTCCTGATGCTGGTGAACTCCTTGTTGGGAGGCAGAGGTTACTTGCTATTAAGGTTATCACCTGCCACTGTACTACCACTGTAAATAAATAAATAGCCTTATTATCTTCAGTTGGAGCTCAAGGGTTGGGAACTATAATGAGGGCATTAGTCTTATTCATCGCTCTCATGGCCTAAGACTTATGTGTACCCAACTAGCATTCTCCTCGGGGTTTTTGACTGGATCAGCAGATCCCAGTGTCACCATTTTATTACCTCCTGAGTGAGTAGGGGATGAGAATTGTTGAAACCAGTATATCCCAGGTGCTTGGGTTATCAAGAGAGGAGTAGCCCTATTCAATACTTTTCCAAATCGCTCTCTGAAAAATGCTTTTGCAGCTTTTTGGTGTTGGGGAATGTCCATCCTTCTCTATCAGAGGCGTATGAGGCCAGGACCCAATTTACATCACAGGCAGAGAGAAGTTTAGTCGTATAAATACAGCTGGCCTCAATGGAGTCAAGGACTCAGTCCCATCCTGGATGTAAGTGCGCCATACAAAACCTGCTAAGGGGAAACTTGGGATGTTTTTCTCTCAGCACCTTATTTCCTTGTCAGAGAAGGAGAAGTTTTAAATCTCCCTTCTCCTGGAAAAGGTTACTTCTGAGTAGCTATTTTCTACCTGAACCATCCAGCCTTTTGAGACACTGTCTGCTGTGTTCAGAGAAATGAACAATTGGTGTCAACATATGGACACTCCATCTGGGTGGGAGTAACTTGCACCATTAGTTTGCACAGGTGTTCATGCTAGACAATCCAAGAATATATCATGCTCAAGTTGTATATAGACCCTTTCTGTGTGAGTAATTCCATCTGCTCCACGTCCTGGGCAACATCGGTGGATTTTGTGTTGGTCCTTTATAACAATCCTTTGATAGTCATCCTAGTAAATTGTACTTTTTTCTTCAGGATTTTTATTTATTTATTTATTTATTTTTAGTGCTTTTCTATACCGGTATTCATGATACAATCATATCATGTCGGTTTACAAGGAACTGGGGTAAAAAACATAACCTTAAATATTAATCTAGAGATGTGAGGCAAAAATTACAATGAAACAAGGGTAATGGAACTGGGGGAAGAAGAAGACAAAGATTTACAAAGAAGGGATGTCCTTTGTCCCTATTGCTCTTTGTACTTTCTTTGGATCCTTTTATTCTGAAGATTTAGAGACATGAGGGCATCAGTGACATATATTTAAGTGACCATCACTTTAAACTTGCAGCCTTTGCTGATGACATTTTAATTCATATAATTAAACCAGAGGACTTTTTGAACTTGGTTTTATAAGAAGTGAAGGTATATGGGGAAATTGTGGGTCTGAAACTAAATTTAGATAAATCTGAAACTTTACCCGTGGACAATAGATTCAAAGGCTTGTAGGAAGATGATTTCCCCCTTAAGGGGGTTCATGATGCTTTAAAATATTTGGGAATAATTCTGCCCAGAGATCTTTCCAATCTTCACAAATTAAACATTTCAACTCTACTGGAAAATACAAAAAGCTTTTTGTTAAATTGGGCATCTTTCCCATTCTCCTTCCTTGGAAACGACATCTATTCAAAATCATTCTTCCAAAATAGTATATTTTCAGTCGTCTTCCAATTTACTTAACACGGAAGGATGTGGACTTGATAAAATCTTTGTGAAAATAACTTTGGATGGAAAAAAGCATGTCTTAATTTATCTTAACTAATGAAGCTCTAGAGAAGTGCAGCATTCATATGGGATAGTACAAAGAGATTTCTTCTTTATACAAATAAACTCTTGCTGTATTGAAATGGGAAATGTTTAGAGTTTGATTTTGATAGTCCAAGTAGACAAAAAATTGCTGTATTGGAATTATAATATTATTTTGGAAAAATAGACACGAAGTCCAAATTCAGTTTTTATTAGATAAATGTGTCACTCAAAATAACTTACAGTACTGCCAGCAATATTAAGTATACGTTTTTAACTAGGCTCTATTTTTCACAAAGATATACTTATTTGGCAAAAATAATACAATCATAACTATGCATTAAATGTAATAAGGAGGTAGGTTCTCTGGGACACTCATTTTGGCAGTGTGGTCCTGTGCAGCATTTCTGGAAAGGAGTTTTCAGATTTGTTGATGGAGTTATAGCTTTAAAGATTCAATTTGGGCTGAATCAGCTTTATTTTAGGATTTTTCACATTTCCTTCCTGGAAATAAAGTGAAGAAATTATGGATGCACAAAATTTTTCTGCTCACAAAAAGTTGTTGGTCAACAGAAGCTCCTTCAGTGACACAAGGGAAGAATGGAGTACATAATCTCCTCATGAAAATATTGACTGGTAGAGAAGAAACCTCTAAAAAGAAATTGGTACTAGACTTATGGAACCCATATTTATTTTATTTATATTCTGCTTTTCATATATACAGGCCTTGCCACACAAACTGGCCGATTCAGTAAAGTCCGCGAGAGAGCGGACGAACGCCCGCTCTCCCAGCGCGCGCATAGGCCACTTGCCTGTGCGCGCGATTCTGTATTTAAATTAGGTGGTGCGGTAGAAATGGGCAAAAGGAGGCACTAGGGACACTAGCGCGTCCCTAGCGCCTTCTTTTGACCCGGAGCGGCGGCTGTCAGCGAGTTTGATAGCCGATGCTCAATTTTGCTGGCGTCAGTTCTCGAGCCCGCTGACAGCCAAGGGCTCGGAAACCGGACGCTGGCAAAATTGAGCGACCGGTTTTCGGCCCGACAGCCGCTGGCCCATTTTAAATTTTTTTTTTTTTTTTTTAAACTTTTCTTAATCTTCGGGACCTCTGACTTAATATCGCCATGATATTAAGTTGGAGGGTGCACAGAAAAGCAGTTTTTACTGCTTTTCTGTGCACTTTCCCGGTGCCGGCAGAAACTAGTGCCAACCTTTGGGTAGGCTCTAATTTCTTAAAGTAAAATGTGCGGCTTGGCTGCACATTTTACTTTCTGTATCGCGTGGGCATACCTAATAGGGCCATCAACATGCGTTTGCATGTTGAGGGCGCTATTAGGTGCAGCGGGTTGGATGCGCTTTTTCCGCCCCTTACTGAATAAAGGGGTAAGGGAAAACGCGCGTCCAAGGGCAGGTTAACAGTGCGCTCCATCGGAGTGCACTGTACTGTATTGGCCTGAAAGTGAGAAGATTAAACCTCAATGACTTGTAAATATTCCTGACAATCTGTGAAAGAATGCAAATATCTACAACTGATCTTTGCTAATTTGGGTGTGGTTGGGCAATAAAGGGGTAAATAGAGATTAAGGAAATCAATGTGGAAAGAATATCTTTTTACTGTTTGCAATATTTGGAGACAAAATGGCATGTAAAAGGAGCAACATCTGAGTCAACCTCTCTTAAGAAGTACCATAGACGAGAACCTTTTTTTTTTTTTTTAAGCAGAAAAATTATTTCCATATTCTGGCTCACCTCTGTCAACAGCAGATCTTGAGGTGTTGCCTTATGAAGGTGGATGGATTTTGACTGAATCCAGAGCTTATGCCCAATGTTCAGACCATATCCTGGAAAGATTCCCATTTAGGGGGGAAGCTAGAGTTCTATGCAAATTACTGACCCATTGTAACTACCAAGAGCCATCCTGTAATCTGTAGTCCTTTGACGCCATCCTTTGGATGGCGTCAAAGGACTACAGATTACATTACATTACATTACAGATTACATTTATTGCCTTTACCGCCAAATTGCCCAATAAGAATTTTAATTCTAGGAAATATCTAGGAAGTGCTGAGATAAGACATCTTCCTCTTGCGGGCCAGAGCAATCAAGCCTGGTTTTCCACATGAGAGAGGGTGGGGATTTTTTTCAGGATATATTTTGGTTCCCAAAAAAGCAGAAACATTCCATCCTTTCCTAACTAAACGTAAGGGTCTTGAACAAGTTCTTTATAGTAGATGCTTTCCTTGGATACCTTTACTCTTCTAAATTAAGGAGACTATGTTCTCTGAATTTAAATGAAATACACAGAGACACATCCCGGTCACACAAAGTATCTCCAATATTGCATCCTGGCATTTGCCCAGTGAATCTTCACAAAATTTCTTAATATAGTTGAATTTTTATGAAAACTGGGGGTTTGTCTTTCCCTTTCTGGGCAATTGTCTGATCAAGGGCACCTCTCAAAAAGATCAAACTTACTAGGATT
Organism: Rhinatrema bivittatum; assembly: GCF_901001135.1. Lineage (NCBI taxonomy): Eukaryota > Metazoa > Chordata > Amphibia > Gymnophiona > Rhinatrematidae > Rhinatrema > Rhinatrema bivittatum. The sequence continues at coordinate 621,949,842 of NC_042615.1, read as the reverse complement.
CATAATAAATTACTTCCAGTCCAAGCTGAGTCCAGCACCCACATTGGAATTCATAGGGGGCTGTGCTCAGACACTACGTGAGCCATGACTTTCCTCCCTGTCAGCAGAATCTTGGACTTAGTGTCCACTGTGGAGGAATTAAGGTAGAATCAGCAAACATTGGCATAGAACATGTTAAGAATGTTGGGCTTTGTCCTCAACAATACTTATACTACTCATGGCATGTCTCTATATATGATACTCTCAGTGGACCTTAAAATGCCTGTGGAATCAGGTCACTCATGGGCTTCAGGAATGCATCAGTTTACTAGTAAAGCCCTTTCCTGGTGGTTTTTCCTTTCCAGTTTGACCAAGAGCATGTACTTCCAAATTCATCCTTATTTGATTATTTTTACCACAGACATATCCAGCTTGGAAGTGAAGCTGAATCTGGAATAAAATCCCCACCCTTTTTTATGGAGGAACAGGTGGGCAGGGGAACTGATCTGGATGAGTTTCAAACACAACTCACGCCCCCTGGTTCCTTGAGGAAAAGACTGCATATCAACCGTCTGCAACTAAGGGCAATATTGTGCTCTAAAATTTAGATTGAAAACTCTCTTGGGACATGGAAATACCTACAAAACCTGATTGTAATCCAATTTGAAGTGGCTGATCAATTATGAAAGGTGGAAATTAAATAAAATTAATGTAAAGGTTTTCAGAAACTGGGTGGCCAATCAGTGTCCTAGTTCAGATAACCAGGTGACAGTGTTCTATACAGGCACCCCATTTTTATCTAAAACCAGCGTGGATTTTGATCTCAGCCTGTTTTGTAGCCTAAAAACCAAAATCTGACTAAATGGAGAGCACTTTACCAAGTGCTGGAAACAAACAATTCTTCATTAAAAGGTAACAGTTTATAGATACGTTATTATAATCCAAATCTAGATAAAGAGCACAACTTAATCCATATTCTAAAATAGTAATCTAGCAAAATGCTAAATAAAAAGGACATTCTTGGTTGTTTTCCTGAAGAATACATAATCTTGGATATGTCTTATGGAGCATACTAAAGAATTCCATAGCTTAAGGATGACACAAGAAAGTGCTATTACTGGTACTCACCAGTTCTACTCCATCCACAGAAGGGTCGCAGAAACAAGCTCATTTGATGACCTTGGATGCCTTGTGGGGAATTACTGACAACCCAATCCTTTTAAGTTTTATGGGGCCCTACTATGTAGGACTTTAAAAACTAAAGATAAGATCTTGAACGGAGTACAAAACTTAATAAGAAGCCAATGAAGGGCAGGTAGATCAGGAGAAACATGGTCCCTTGGGTATAATTCCAGCAATAATTGGGAGAGTAGTGTGTTAAATTCTTTGCAATTTAAATACCATATTTTTCGCTCCATAAGACGCACCTTACCATAAGACAGACCTAGGATTCAGAGTGGGAAATTAAAAAAAAAAAATGGTGTGCTAAACCAGCTCTGTTCCCGGGCGTCTGTGCATCTTGTGGAGCAAATTAGGATAGGGCATAAAATGGGGTTTTTTTGTCCCCATTCCCCATCCCAACCCTTTAAATTTAATTAACTACAACCCCCCCACCCCCTGACCCCCCCCCCCAAGACTTGCCAAAAGTCCCTGGTAGTCCAGCGGGGGTCCGGAGTGATGATCTGCACTCGGGCTGTCGGCTGCCAGTATTCAAAATGGCGCCGATAGTCTTTGCCCTTACTATGTCACAGGGGCTACCAGTGACATTGGTCGGCCCCTGTCACATGGTAGGAGAGCAAGATGGTGCCGGCTGTCCATTGCTCCTACCATGTGACAGGGGCCGACCAATGGCACTGGTAGCCCCTGTGACATAGTAAGGGCAAAGGCTATCGGCACCATTTTGAATACTGGCAGCCGACCGCTCTGGACCCCTGCTGGACTACCAGGGACTTTTGGCAAGTCTTGGGGGGGGGGGTCAGGAGAGTGGGGGGTTGTAGTTAATTAAATTTAAAGGGTTGGGATGGGGAAGGGGGACAAAAAAAACATTGGTTGTAGTTAGTTTGGGGTTTTTTTAAATATTCGCTCCATAAGACGCACAGACATTTTCCCCCCACTTTTGGGGAAAAAAAAGTGCGTCTTATGGAGTGAAAAAGACTGTAAGTGTTTCATAGGTATGCCCACTAGTATAAAGAGTTATAGTCTAAACCATTTGTAACTAAAAATTCAGCTAGAGTACCCTTAGGCAGTACAAGTTTAATTTGCCAGGAGCTTTCTCAGTAGTATTCTAATTCAAAAAAGTATTTTTTGTTAGTCTTTTTAAATTTTTGTGCACTCCACAGTGTGACCTGAGAGGTCAAGAATTGTAGAAGCGACAAAGAGTTGCTCTATCAAAGAACTGGTGTAACATGTCTCCCTTGTGCGCCTCACCTTCACTTTGGTTAAATTCTAAAGTGAGATCTGAGTCATGTTGTGAGAACTGTTCTACAACTTCTCAGTCACAGACAAAAGACCAAGACACTACCTGCTACTAGATCCTACTGATAGGATGCAACTTTGGACTCTGACCGAACATAGAAGATTAAACTGTCTATTAAAAAAAGGTTTTCCATGCAGATTTGGTTTAAATTTGGATCCCCAATTTTCTAAGCCACTTTGTCTTTGGCTGATCTGTCATTAGCCATGTTCAGCAGTTCTTTTGATGGATGGAATGAGATCTCATGGTAGATACATCTGGTAAATTTTCTTTGTCAGTTATAGATGAAGATTGGATTGTTAATCTGTAAACATCTGCAGTTTGGCTCCTCTAAATCTGTTGTTAGTGAATTACACTTTTTTAATGAATATGTTTGTATTGTATTTCTGTGCTGAACTTTTAAAATTATTTCTTTGACTATAAGAGACAAAATTTAGTATTCTTTTAATTTGGTAGAAGTGCTGTTTTTCACTTTGCAGTTGGAATAATAAAGCATGCCTGTACCTTGGAACAGGTTATTGTTTTATTGGAGCAGAAACATTTATTTTATTATGTATACAGCTTTCTGCTTTGTCAATTAATACTTGCTGTGCTGGAATGTACAGATTTTTAGTCTTAATTTTTGTGTTCATTTTACTGCATAAAATCCCAAGAAATATTGTTAATGCATAGACAAACCTATGTAACCTGAGCATGTCAGTATTGATGTGATATGTTTATAATTCTTGCATCTGATGACCAATACTTTTCAGATTTAATTTAGAAATACTTTGCGAGGCTGGATTGTACCCCATTGAGTAATCTCAGCAACAGTATAGTATAAATTCCTTTTACAGTAGTTAATATTACAGGGTTAATAGAATGTTTTGAATTAGTATGGAATTAGGTCCTCAACAAAGGCTTTGGATGCCAGCTCAAGTGACAGCCCTCTAATTAAATGTCCAAATGTCATTGTTTGGACCTTGAGAACTGGACTCGATTCATGAAGCTTTTTTCTTAAAAATCGTTTAAAGTGCAAGAAATTGAAAAGAGTGAGCTGAATGGCAAAAGGAGCCCTTGTCTTCCTCTCTAACCAACTCACTTGTATTCTGCTCTATTTGCATGAAAAAGTAGAGTCCTGTACATGACTGTCTTTATACTGTTCCAAATCCATCTCTTTCGATTTTATCCAGAAACAAAATGCCTAAGTCTTTTATTTAGTTCTGAATTGGTGTCCCGGAAAAACTAATAAGGAACCCACGTGAGCCCATCTAATATGCATCAGAGAAGATTGCAACTTGATTTAAAATGAAGTAGGTTTTCCCAGTTTAACGTGAGGGTTTTTTTTTTCCATATTTTTACTGCTGTAGATTTTAATTGCATTTGTTTTAGCATACAAATCAGTTTTTTTTTCATATTTATTCCTGCATGTGTGCTTGGTGTGCATCACATTTTGAGCTCTTAACAAGCAATCAGCAATCACTTAAAAAATCCTTAAATTTAGAATTGCATTTTTACTGTGCATGTGCAAGATATATTATAGGGATTTCTTTTTTTAATCTAGCTTGATTTTTATTTCCAGTATAACTGTTAATGTTCTAATTTTATTGTGGGAATTTTCAGCTACAAACACTTATTTTCAAGATTTCAGTGTTTCCTTTACATTTTCTCTATAATCACTCTCCATTGTCTTCTGATTCTGGTATATACATATATTTTGTAAATCTGTACAGTGGATATTTCAAGTTCTTGAAAACAGCTATTTTTGTTCTCAAAGTACTTTTTACATTCATTTTTTTTGTCAGGATAGGGAATTAGAAATCTGTCAACCCATAAAAGAATGCAGGACAGGATTTTTATTTAATTTTTTATCCCCTTGTCCCATATTTCTAATTCCCTATCCTGACAAAAAATGAATGTAAAAAGTACTTTAATGGGATCACAAAAACAGCTGATTCAAGAACTTGAAATACCCACTGTTGAAATGACTTTACTTCAATACATAGAAATATTACAGTGTAGCTTAGTGCTCAAAGACATACATTCTATGGACTAAGATAGTAAAAACTCTTTACCATTCCCAAGCTCATTAATGATTCACTATTTTATCTTTAAAGCCCATCAGTCTAGTCAAGCTTGGGGAATGTCTGCTCTAACCATGGAACATTTAACACTGAAGTTTGTGTAATTGACTACCACACAAGGGTCCTGCATATAGTAGTGGATGAAACAGAAACATACAGACACACACAAAGCCCCACATTTTACACATTTATTTTTCCCCGCCCCCAAAACTGGTACCTGTACCAAATGTGACCTGCCACCTCAGTGGGCCCAGGCCCAAAGGCGCTGCTATGGCCTGCGGCTGCTACCTACTAACACAGACAAGAAGCTGGAAAGGAGCAAAAGAAAAACCCCAGCCAAAAAGGGCAATCTGAAATATTGACAAAACAAAGCAAAAAGAGCAATGGAAAGTATTAAAAAAAAAAATAAATTACAAAGAAAAATAGTTTTGCCCTGGTGCCCAAGTTTTCTAATTATTTTCCATCTTATTTTTGGTTCATTCATTTTCAATTTCCTATCTATTTTTCCTCAGTCTTTTTTAAATCACATCTTTTCACATACTCCTATTTTTTTCTCTTCCTTACTTTCTTTGGTTTTTTTTCTCATTTCCCTTTAGTTCCTATTCAGTCTTTTCCCCTTTTGCTTCTCTGTTCCTTTCTTGTACCTCTTCCATCCTCTCCTTCCCAAGTTTGGTACTTAATTTGACATGCTCTCTGGTTATAGTTATTTAAACTGTTTTTAAAGCTAATTTTTTGTCTGCACAAAAGTTGAAGATCCATTGTATTGTGCATAGAAAGATAAACTTTGCATACATTGGTTATTTGTCCTGAAATGATTCTAAATTATATTTTTGCCATTTGTATGCACGCACAATATTTAGTGGCATTTAAGCAACAAGGCACAATGCAGTATGTGTTATGAAATACACAGCCTGGATAGGAAGTTCAAACTCAGTGGGGCTAAGAGATATGTGTTACATAAATGCACATACCAACTTAGTCCGATAATGGTTGGACTGGATATCTGAGCCTTATTTATTTTGCCAGCCAGCTGCCTTAAACTCTTAGATTCAGTTTGGGTTAGAATCTTACCTCATACCACTCATCACTACTGGTTATGTGATCGTTATTCAGAACTAAAACAATAGATTGGCCAAATACACATTTTAGCATTAACTGTAATTTAATACAATTTATATTTACTTCATGCTTAATGTATTGATTCTCAAGGAACTTTCCTCAGGGTTACTTGAGAACCTACATTTTGGATGTCTGCAAGCATCTATGTGAATATATATTTTTTATGTATACATTTTATTAAATTGTAATTAATGCTGTGTATGCTTGTCCTTTTTTTGTTTTGCTGATTTTTGGTCATTGTTACATGGCTGGGATTGTTGGCATCCATATCATATCCTACAGGTGCATTGTACTTGTTTGGTAATTAGTACCATAAGAGTTTGCCCCCAAGATCTTATTCAGATATGTCAGGTATTCTCTCACATTTCCAGCTATTGCTCATATATATATATATATAGTAGTGGCACAAGTCTAGCTCAAGGGTAGACATATCTTTGGGCCGAAGGCCACATTAGGGACCAAGTCTAGGTTGGAAGGACAGATGAGGGAGGCCCCTCAAAGTCTAAGGTGGAGGCTGGGCCTGAAGATTTGATGGCAGCATCACTTCTGGAAGTGACATGCTCTCGCTGTGGCAGGTTGGGACCAGATTCACTGCCACGGGACATAATTTTCCTGCCTCTGCTCTAGCTCAGTATTTCCCAAACGTAGTCCTTATTTTATTTATTTCAAATATTTATGGCCCGCCCCTCCATAATTCAGAGTTGGATACAAAAGAAACATTCATAATAAAACATTATACACTAAAACAGTAATACAACATTATACAGTAAAACAAAAGCAAGTAAAATGCTTATTAACAACACAATGGCACTGCAAGGGATAGAAAAAATGACTTTATCTAGAAGAGGCTCAATATTCATTGTGGGACAGTCAAGCTTGAGCTGTCTGGAGGTCGACATATCTTCAGGCCTTTGGATCTTCAAACTAGGTCTAATATTCAGGATATATGTAGTGAAAATTCATGCTTTGTATTTGATTTAATGACTGGGTTAGTGTATCAGGCAGGTAAGACTGCAAGTTTAAATTGGGCCAAAAGTGAACTGGAAATGGCCCACAGGTGAAGTTTGCCCATTTCTGCTCTGCTGAGATGAGAATATAATGTTACTTATATTTGATGGTTTTAACAAACATTCCTTCCACTGTCTTCTGTCCATTGAGGTGAGAGATTTGGAGGGTAGCTCTGAAGGTGAACTGTTTTCACTTAGTTTTGCTATCGGTTACATGCTAGTTAGAAGGGATAAGGTTTTAGTATCAGATATATATATATAAAAATTCATTGGATTAACTAATGATTATGCAGTTAAATCGTTGCCTTTGATTTTGTGTTTTTATTTATCTCCCATTTTTCATCTTTCATCGAAACCCCACCCAAATGTCAAACACATATGACATATACTTTTGCTGGCTAGGAAGTTTGGAGGGAAATGCCCTCTATGACCTGCCCTTATCATGGTTCGTTTGGTTGATAGGGGCTGCTACTGTAGCAGCTCCTGTCTTCCCTCCCTCTCCAAGATTGAGCATGTTGTTTGCACAGCTTGCCTGACAGCTGTTTTTAATACTGTTAAACACACAACTGCATTTTAACGAGAATAAAATAAATCTGGTTTCAATATTCAATCTTAATATTTTTACAGGCTTCCTAATTTTATTATGTAACATGAAAGCAGTAAGATGAGCCAGCAGTATATGAAAAGGACTGGAAGTCTATATACCAGATGTTATCTGTATACACCAGGGATGGGGTACCTTTTTTGAGTTGAAGGGCTACATTAGGCAGGATTGTCTGCTTGTGGGCCCTAAAGGAGCCTTGTGGGGAGTGAGAGACCTGGGGTTCTCCTCCATTAATATTGTGGCCTGCTGATAGGGAGTGAGAATCTCCCTCCAATGTAATTACATCAAAGTAATTGTCATAGCAAGCTGAAGTTAGTTGAGGTTTACAAGTGAAAGGCTCCCAAACCAAAGCTCTTAAAACACTTATCACAAAAAATGCTACTGAAATGATTGTTGGCATTATGATCTGCCTGTTGGGAGAAGGTTTGTGCCCCTCAAATGACACAGCCAGATGATGAACCTGGAAGCAGTGGGAGTAGGGCAAGAGCTCCTGTCACAATCAGCTGTTGCTGGAGTGGGGAGGTCTTTCCTTGGGCCGGAGTTTCTCCACCCCCAGTGTAGCACGTGATTTTCTTTAAATCAGCTTTAAAATCTATACCATTTTAAAAACCTTTAACTTTTTATGTGTTTTTTCTGTGAATGATATTGACCTATAAATATTTGAAATTTTGGCTTTATATTCTAAAAATGGACATTGCAGTTATGTACAATCCAGGAATTACATCATGTCCTTAAGACAGACATGAGAGAGTCATTTTAACATTCATGTATTTTCCTGAAGTAAATTGCCAGTATTCTAAACCTTTTTTCAGTTAAGCTATTTTTACATGTGGTAAATGGTTGTTAGGGTTGCATAAAATATTTTAACAATATAAAGCTTAGTGTAAATGCTCAGGGTAGTACTCTTGCCTTTTTGGAAAAATGTTTTATTCTTACATTGCATCTAGGGTATACATGTATTATATACCTTATGACTTTATAGGTTTTGTTGGGTAGTTTATAAAGTTCATGATGAAAACATCTTTGTTTTAAAGCAGCAGCAATCAGCTAGATATTAATATAGTTTAATTTTGTATCTTGCCATGTTTATATTTCATTGTGGCATTACTTTACTGTTTTCCAGTGATGATATTGCTCATATAGGGGTAAATTTTAAAAGCATTTCTCGTGCTAAAAAGCCCATGTATGTGAGTTTCTGGGCTACACGTGAGCAACATGCATTTTAAAAGCTAGAAATTACATGTGAGCGTCAAAAAAAAAAAGGGGGGGGGGGAGGAGGGGTGGAGTTGGGCCATGGGTATTCAGGGGCAGGGTCAACACTTACGTGAATAACTACATATTTTAAAACTGTCCGCCGCAGCATGCTGCGGCCTGTTAGCCACATATATTTACTGCTGCTCCTGATGAGGTGTGAGCCTGTAGAAATTGTTGTCTAGACCTGGGTCTGGCTCGACTGGGTGGAGTGCAGGATGAACCAGTGGGCAAACAGGTGAACCAATTGGGAAAAGTGGCTATGTCCTTCACGCAGCATATTTTAAAATCCGCTTGCCTGTGCGCATTAAAGCTGACAGTTTCTTAAGGAAAATATGCATAGTACATTTACTCGAGTAACTGCTTAAAATTAGGAGCACATATTTCTTTACCTCTAAATATTGCTGATATTGGGATTTGCCAGGTACTTCCAGGAGACCTCAGCTGGCCATTGTCTGAGACAGGATGCTGGACTTGATAGACTATTTGTCTGACCCAACATGGCATTTCTTATAATCTTAAGCTGCTTACCTTAACAGGTTTTTTAATGCTGTGGCCTATAAGAGGGCGAGCAGCTCCATTTGTAGCAGTTCCTGATGAAAGGAATGTCAGAATGCCTATGGTAGGCAATTGGAAGGAATTCTCACTAGACAATATGTAACTTCCATTAATAACCCAGAGAACCAAGCTGTGTGATGTTACCAGAGGCCAACCGTTAGGTAAAACATCAGCTTTCCCCCACAGGTACATCATCTGGCATGGAGATTGGATCCAGAGCACTTAGCTAGTATCCCAATCAAACAACCATCCAAAGTTTTAACTGAGGTGCATTCTGGGGCTTTGAGCTTCTGCAGTTGCAAGAGAGAGGCCTTGATATCAGCTGTTGCCGTAGGCAAGTGGACAGAGGATAATATCTGTTTGAAGGAAATCAGTCTCCTCGTCAGACCACCGATTCCGCCTTTTTCAGTGCAAATTCCCTCAGTAAATACAGCCCACCTCACATTAGTACGTGAGAGGATCATCTCCATTGCAGGCCTCAGTGTCTGGAATACGACGCCTGTTGAGTTGAGACTTGAAACAGAGTTTAAAAATTTTTAAAAAGCCTTAAAGACCTGGCTTTTTGAACAGGCCTATGCAGACTACCTTGAGAAAGGCTAAAAACAGCTAGAATGAAAAAGCCAGCCCTTCCCTTATGGTTTTATTTTACTGTCCTTTTATTAATGGTATTTTGTTTTTACATTGAAAACATTTTTGTAAATTTTCTTCTGAGATATACCATTGTTGCTTTCTTTATGATGATTTTTATGTAAACCGTTGTGATGTTTTTCAAACGACGGTATACAAAACTTTTTAAATAAACAAAACAAATGAATCAGAGATGGATGAACATAGTGTCTGAAGAGTGGAATAGTAGCATTTTATCAGGTCCACCAAATCTTGGATGATCTCCAAAGAGATTTTCTCCACTGCAAGCACCTCTAAAAGCCTATTTCGCATATCTTATCTGAAGGCCTACAACCATGAGAGCCTGCAGGTACCAATAGCCATGGACAGAAGCGCTTGTTGCTATCTCAAAAGCATTATAGGTTGAGCAGACCAGGTGTTTTCTACATTCCTTTCCTTTGTTCAGTATTTAAATTCTTCTTGTTTCTCTGAAGGAAGAAACTCAGAACTTCTGTGCCCCTTTCAGAACAGAATGCATGAACTCAACCATGAAGATCTGACATGATGCTATCTGGGAACTAAGCAAAGTGTTATGACAGGATTTCCTCCCTTAAAGGTTGAAGGTCTGGAAATTATGCCTCAAAGGCACCAAGGAATGAGCCTTTTGACTACTTGGTCTTTTTCAGTCAAAATCAACAACCGGAGATTGATATGGTAATTGGACCTTATTGAATTCTGGAGATGCTTCAACACACTATTTGGTGTCTACCTTCTTTCTGAAAAGAAGTATGGAGAGTGGGGTTTCTCACATCTTTTACTAATCATCCTGTAGAAGCTGATAGATGGGCCCTGCCACAAACTCCTTAGGGGCATTGAGATACCCGAGGAAGCCTAATACTGGTGCCCTGGGCTCACCTTCAACTTCTAAATTAAATGAAAAGGTCTCAGCTATTCTTTATACAACAGTAGTGAGGGAAAGATTCTCACCCACGTAAAGGAAGAGTCTAAAAGCAACTCAGGCGAATGTTCTTCTGTCTTCTATGCAGGACCCCAGAACTCCTCAGATTGTCTCTAAGATTAAAACGGAAACTGAAGTCTGAGATGGCACCAAACCTTAGTCATTATCTCAACAGCTGGTTTTCCTGGGAAGATTGTAAGTTTTTCAGAGGAACATAAGCAGAGAGGCGATCTGCTTATGTTCTAAGGAAACTAGGGGTTCACTTATTATTTCACACATACACAAACTGATCTGAATTAAATTTATTGTATTTGCTTTGTATATCATTGTATCTCAAGAAACACAAAATTGTTTATCCTTTTTATTGCATAATGAAAAGCTGGTTTCAATTAAACAAGAGTATCATGGTAAGACTAATTCTCATTATTATACTTGTGGGTGACAAATGTTTTCTCAGCACTGAATATAATGCATCCAGCAATATATTCACTTATTTTTTTTGTTATTTAATAGCAAAACTTAGTGAATTTACTGAATACAAAGTGTTAATAAGTAGAGATTTTGATATGGCTGATAGCATTAGGAATTACAAGCCATCTTACCCAACCAAACTAATTTAAATCAGCAGATGGTGTTCAGTTTGACTAAAAAATTAAATTTTACTTGGAAAGTGGTGAATATGGGGAGGGTCCGAATTGGACTTTACATTTTATTCATATCCTCATGGGTGTCACATCTGGCCTATATATTTCTGAATCCTTATTCCCTTTGGTAAAAGAAGTTAAAATTGGGGGAATTTCTATATCTGACCATGTATTTGTAATAGAGTCACCAAAGTCTAGGTAAACTGTCAAAAAGGTATTTAACTAGACAATGAATTCAAATTGATTCATGATGAAAAATTTCATAAATATTTAAAAGAATGGTCAAAATATATGGAGCTTAATCAACATCCAGATGTAACTCCAAATGTATTGTAGAAAGCAGTAGCTTAAATTTCCATGCAGAGACATGAGAGAGACTGAAATTTTGAGATTAACAAAGGTGGCGTTGAATAGCAAAAGTACCCTATCATATAACTCAGTTGATAAGAGCAGAGGAAAACAGAGGACCCCCACACCCTGACCGTGAGCAGTTATCCTCTGTTGATCATTACCACTACTGCAACGCAAATCATGCCATGAAATAAGTATAATCCTCCAATGTGGCTTACACTAAAATTTCTCAGGCATGCTCTGCCCAGGTGCTTTTGTTGCACTGACCCAAACAGGATGCGTTTCATACGGATTCTAACCACCTCCATCCTTCCTAATATTTACTGTTTCAGGCTTGGGTATACATTCAGTTTACTACAAGCCTAACAGTCACAGGGTGAAGCCCTTACACAGATCCCTCCTCCACCCACCAAGAGATGCCAAATGTTGGGTGAGTACAACCCTCTAGCAAATTGCTCCTCCTGGAGTAAGAACATTACTCCTGAACACTTGCTTCATCCACAACAAGACTAACTTCACAACCTATTCACAGATGAACATGCAGACATCCTATGCTTCAGAAACCTGGGCGCATGACTCTGATACCCAATTTAATCATATCTGTCCACCAGACTGTACCTTTGCTTACACCCTATGCTAGTCTAAAAGGTGCAGAGCAGTAATCATCTCTAGAAAAACCCTTAATCTATCACATCTTCAAATGTAAACTTGCCAACATCAAAACCATCCTCCGCTAGGCACTCACCTCAAGTGGAGCCTTCCAGCATCAAGCAGCTGTGAAGCACTATATGATCTCCTTCAATTAATATTGGAAATTATCCTAGAACACCTCAAAACCCTAGTACTGGGTATCTTCAACATACATGTTGATGAACCTCACCTTAATCTTTTGAAAACTTTGGCCTTACCCATTTGGTCACCACTTATTTATTTATTAATTTTTTATATACCGACATTCGATCTGAGATATCACATCGGTTTACATTCAGGTACTGTAGGTATTTCCCTATCCCCAGAGGGTTTACAATCTCAGTTTTATACCTGAGGCAATGGAGGGTAAAGTGACTTGTCCAAGGTCACAAGGAGCGACAGTGGGACTCGAACCCTGGTCTCCAATTATATTTTGTTAGTCTACCATCCCCTATTCAGAAGCCAGTCCAAGAAAGGACCACAAAACTGGTCTGCTGAACATCCCATCTTGATCCAGAATCCCTCTTACTTGCCTTGCTGGGCCTACTGGGGGACACCCAATCTACTACCACCCTAGTAGATGCTTAGAATAATGTCCTTAAATCCACCTTGGACAAGATTACCCTGTGAAAATAATCACTGTTAAGAATGCCACGCGATCTCCCTGCTTTATGCAGAGTCTGTTTGAAATGAAAAAAAACAAAAAAAACAAACTGGAACAAGACTTGAATAAAATGGCAGAAATCAGTCACACGCTGATAGAAATGACTGCAGAAGACAAAAGCCCACAATCAAGCAATCACAGCAGCAAAAGGCACTTAATATACAAGAGCTATCACCAAGCAGTAAACGTACCTAAGGGCCGGTGGAGCGCATTGTTGGCCTGCGTTTAGCCGCACGTTTTCGACGTGCTATTTTTACCCCTTATACAGTAAAACACGTGGCCAACCCCCCCGAAATTAATAGTGCCCGCAACATGCAAATGCATGTTGATGGGCCTATTAGTCATTCCCGCGCAATCCAGAAAGTAAAATGTGCAGCCAAGCCGCACATTTTGCTTTCAGAAATTAACACCTGCCAAAGGCAGGTGTTATGTCCTAGCATGTAGCAGATAGAGATGAGCTTCATTTTTCTGGCTCGGGTCTGGTTTCGGTTCGGGCCCTTCGTGAGAAAACACGTTTTCCCACGATCATTTTGTGCCAAAAACAAAACTGGAACCCAAAACCGGAAAAACGAATAATAAAATAAAAAACACGAATTGGGGGAAAAAAAACCCACCCCAACCCTTAAATTTTACCATTGGTCAGCCCCTGTCACATGCTCCTACCATGTGACAGGGGCTGACCAATGGCACCGGTAGCCCCTGTGACATCGTAAGGGCAAGGCTATCTGTGCCATTTTGAGTCATAGCAGGCCCGACAGCATGGAGGGAGAGATCGTTCGCTGGACCACCAGGGACTTTTAGTAAGTCTTGGGGAGGGATCGGAATGGGGGGGGGGGGGGAGGGTTGTGTAAAAGTAAAATTTAAGGGTTGGGGTGGGGTTTTTTTTTTAAAATAAATGTGCCCCTCCCCCTGCACTAACCCGAAAAACGAATTTTCCCAGAAGCTTGGGGAAAATCCGTTTCGTGGTTCAGGCCCCCCCGAAGCACAACAAATTCGGCAATTTCGTTGAAATTGCCAAATTCGTAATAAACGAATGCACATCTCTAGTAGCAGGTGGACTCAGGACCAATGGGTATAGTGTACTCCTGAAAGCAGTTGGAGATGGATCAGATTTCAATCTGACGTCAGCCCTAGTACATATACACCTGCAGGAAGTGCAGCTCTCCAGTATTTTCCGTCTCCATAGCAGTTAGGGACTCTATGCACAGCGTTAGAGTAATTTTACCAAAGAAAACCAAATTAAGAAGAAATCTTACCTCTACAGACGAGCCCCGCTCTCCTGCGGTGACACCCATTGGGTCCCTTCCCCAGTTGAGAATTCCCGAGGTGAAGGACGAGCTTCCAGACCTGGTCACACACAGCTTAAGAGCTTGCTATCCCGGACACAAGTGCCTCAGGGGAACCTAAGATGAACCCCCTACTAGAGGGACTCCGTCAATCCTCCCATCATTTCCCACTATTACAAGCCATCCAACAACTAATTGACCTGGAATGGGATGCCCCAGAAACTGCGTTCAAAGGGGGTCGGGCTCTGGCAGCCATGTACCCTCTGGACCCAGCCGCTAAAGATCTCCCGGCATGTCCGAAAGTGGATGCCATGATCTGCGCGGTCTCGAAGCGCACTACTATCCCAGTGCAGGGAAGAGCATCACGCAAGGATGCTCAAGACAGACGTCTGGAATCTATCCTCAAACAGTTCTTTGTCTCCGCTATGTCTCTACAGATCGCGGCCTGCTGTGCCGTGGTGACACGCACCTGCTTATCACAGACCAGGAACAACACTCCTGGGGAAGCCATGGAACCAGCAGTATCATTCCTCGCAGATGCTGCTTCTGATCTGGTGTGCACCGCTGCTAGAGGAGTGTGATCCGCCGTGTGAGTCAGAAGACAACTCTGGCTCCGAAACTGGTTGGCAGACTCATCTTCCAAAACGAGACTCACAAGGATGCCCTTCAAGGGGGAACCCTCCTGTTCGGAAGCGAACTAGAGAAACTAGCCAACAAATGGGGCGAGTCCCCACTGCCGGGCTGCTGGAGGACAGGAATAAGAGAAACCCGCGACCCTTCCCCCAAACTTCCAGGGGCAGAAGATCACAGCTCTTCAACCCATATAGAAGCACATATCAAGCACAACAAAAGGGGAGCCAGCTCGGACGCAGGCCCCAACCACACGCCACAATGAAAATTAGCCAACCCATCCAAAGGAAGAAGCCATAGGGGGCAGGCTTGCCCTATTCTACCAAAGATGGGTCGAGATAACTTCGGACAAGTGGGTCCTAGCCATCATTCGAGAGGGATTTACCTGGATTTCCACCACCTCTCTCCAGACAGGTTTGTGGAATCTCCCTGCCACGACCCTTCCAAGAGGATGGTAGTGGAAGCTACACTGACCAGATTACTAGCCTTAGAGGCTATAACACCGGTGCCTCCACAACAAGTAAATACTGGACATTATTCCATCTATTTTATCGTTCCCAAGAAAGAAGGAACGTTCAAGCCCATCCTGGGCCTCAAGTCAGTCAACCGTCACCTGAAGATTCCTCGCTTCCGCATGGAAACCCAATGCTCGGTAATAAGGGCAATACAACCGGGAGAGTTCCTTACATCCCTGGATCTGTCGGAAGCCTACCTACACATTCCGATCCATCAGGAGCATCAGCGTGTTTTACACTTCACGATCCTGGACTGTCACTACCAGTTCCGGGCACTACCATTCGGGTTAGCCACAGCACCCCAGACGTTCACCAAGATCATAGTGGCGGTGGCAGCAACACTGAGGAAGGAAGGAATCCGCGTACACCCTTATCTAGACGATTGGCTGATCAGGGCGAAATCCCCAGAGGAGAGCCACCAGGCGACCAACAGAGTCAAAACTCTACTGGAGAGCCTTGGGTGGGTAGTCAACACAAACAAGAGTTGTCTGCAGCCCTCCCAATCTTTAGAATACTTGGGAGTCCGGTTCGATACCAAACAAGACAAGGTCACTCTGACACTGACAAGGAGATCGAAATTGATGACCCAGTTGCGAACCCTGTTGAGTGAGCTTTGCCCCACAGCATGGGACTACCTACAGGTCCTCGGCCTCATTGCATCCACACTGGAAGTAGTATCATGGGCAAGAGCTCATATGAGACCCCTACAGCACTCACTACTATCGCGATGGAATCCACTGTCCCAGAACTACACCATACGCCTTCAGCTCCCGGACAAAGTCCGGACCCAACTACAATGGTGGCTACAAGAAGGACCATCTGAGCCAGGGAGCGAGACTATCCTCACCATCCTGGATCCTGCTCACCACGGACACTATCCTATGAGGATGGGGAGCACACTGCCAGGAGCTGACCGCTCAGGGACAATGGAGCAAAGAAGAGTCTGGGTGGAACATCAATCGCCTAGAGGCCCGGGCAGTCAGACTAGCCTGCCTACGGTTCAGTCACAGACTCAGAGACAAGTCCGTCAGAGTTATGTCAGACAACGCCACAACAGTGGCCTACATCAACCACCAGGGAGGAACCAGAAGCCAACAGGTGTCTCTGGAAATAGACCCCCTAATGTCATGGGCGGAAATGAACTTTCAAGAGATCTCGGCTGGGAAAGACAGCGTCGCTGCGGATTACCTCAGCAGAGAAAGTCTAGGCCCAGGAGAATGGAGGCTGTCGACCACAGCATTCCAATTGATAGTAAACCGTTGGGGAACACCAACCATGGACCCCCTGGCAAGCCGTTTCAACGCCCAAGTGCCCAGCTTCTTCAGCCGCAGGCGGGAACCCTAGTCCTAGGGAATCGATACCATGGTACAGACCTGGCCACTCTTACAGTCTGGCCATTGAGAGGACTCGCCTGAGGAAGAGCGGTTACTCGGGGGCAGTAATTAACACCCTACTCCGAGCACGCAGGTTCTCCACATCCCTAACATACATAAGGATTTGGAGAGTATTCGTAGCCTGGTGCAAGAACTGCAACATCGTTCCACGCTCAGTCAAAATTCCGGTAGTTTTGGAATTCCTGCAGAACGGGCTACAGAAGGGATTGTCTCTCAACTCCATCAAGGTACGGGTGGCAGCATTGTCATGCTACGGAACCAAGAGTGAGAGCGGCAGCATAGTCTCTCACCCGGATGTCTCCTGCTTTCTGACAAGAGTCAAGCAGATCCAACCACTCCTAAAGTGGCCAGTACCTCTGTGGAACCTCAACCTGGTCCTGGATTTCTTAGCAGGAGCCTCTTTCAGACCTCTTCGCAGCCTGTCTCTCCGACTATTAACATTGAAGACAGCCTTCCTAGTGGCAGTTTGTTCGGCCCGCCGTATCTCCGAGCTACAAGCGCTGTCCTGCCGGGAGCCATTCCTCAGACTCACCCCGGGAACCATCCAGTTACGCACAGTTCCTTCGTTCCTCCCCAAAGTGGTGTCTCACTTCCATCTCAACCAAACTATCTCACTACCATTGCCAGATGAGCATAAGAATTCGGAAGAGTCTCGCAGTCTATGCCATCTCAACATCGGCAGACTCCTAGTCTGATACCTGGAAAGGTCGGAATCCGTATGAAAGACGGACCATCTATTCGCCCTTCACAGCAGAAAGAAGCAAGGTGAAGTGGCCTCGTGAGCAACCATAGCCCGCTGGATCAAAGAAGTCATCAAGGCGGCCTACGTAGAAGCAGGCAAGCCACCGCCTTTACAAGTTAAGGCCCATTCCACTAGAACCTAGGCTGTGTCCTGGGCGGAAACCAAGATGCTGTTACCCGCCAAGATCTGTCAGGCGGTGACATGGTCCTCCATCCACACCTTCTCCAGGTTTTATCGCTTGGATCTTCAGGCTCGAGAGGACACAGCATTTGCAAGGGCAGTACTAAATGGGTCATGGGCAGCCTCCCACCCGGTTCGGGAGTAGCTTTTATACATCCCATTGGTCCTGAGTCCATCTGCTACACTCTAGGACAGTGGTTCTCAACCTTTTTCCCATCGTGACACACCTGACAGGCCACGCTCACATGTGTGACACACTGCTCATTACAGTTCACGGCGTAAATAAAAAGTAAAGGTCTGTTAATTATTTTTGTTTAAAATGACACAAGGAAAAGATACATATTCTGTCTGAACAGAAATTGCATAAATAGTAAACATCCCACACAAAAACAGCACCAATTTCCAGCACTTAAACAGTAACCACCTTACCTAAGAAAAGGCAACACTGAAATATTACACCAGGCCTTAAGACACCAATACATCTCCTATTAGTAAAACGGACCAAGTCAGGCTGCTATAGAGCCCTACACAGAAACTACATGCCAGCAGAAAACCTCACCTGAGCCACATGTGCTGACCCTCACCTAACAAAGAATAAAGAGACCAAAACACATTACTAGAAGCATGCAGAAAAAACTGAATTGGAAACTGCAACAAGCCAGTGTCTCTGTATGCAGTGTAATAAAGGAAAAAAGAAACATCACCCATCGTTATAAAACAAATCAAGAAATATAAAATCAGTAGCAGTAAAACCATACTAACAAAAAGAACAGATTATTTCGAAACAGCTGATGAGTGGAATATCCAATAATTAAAAAATCATATAAAAAATTTCTAGATACCAATAAAATATTTCAAAATAGACACAAAGACCCAGTAATGAAAAATAAGGATACAAAAATTTTTTTGCTTTGCATACCTGGGAGCGTTTGATATCCAGCTGTCCTGAGATTGTTTTGAATTAGCAGGAGGAGGGGTGGTTTGCTTGGAACTTTCTCCTCTCTCACATACCAGCGCTCTCTCTCACACTGGCTCTCAATTACACACCTAAACACACATTGCTCTCAGTCACTCACATATACACATGCTTTTTCTCTCACTTATATAGGCTCTTAATTACACATTTACACACATGCTGTCTGTCTTTTCACACTTACACACACAGGCTTTCAATCACACACACATATGCTGTCTTTTTCTCTCACACAAACTCTCATTCACAAACTGACTTGCCCTCTCACCTAAACCAGCTCTCAATCACACACACACAAATGCTCTCTCTCTCTCTTACACACAGGCTCTCAATCACATACTCACGTGCTCCCTCACCTAAACCAGCTCTCAATCACACACAGACACATACATGCTCTCTCTCTTTTTTATACACACAGGCTCTTAATCATACATACACATGATCTCTCTCACACACAAAGGATCTCAATAATACACACATACTCTTTCACCCAAACAGGTTTGCAATCTCAAACTTACACACATAGGCTTTCAATCACACACATACAATGCTGTCTTTTTCTCTCACACACAGGCTCTCAATCACATACTGACATGCCCTCTCACCTAAACCAGCTCTCAATCACACACAGACACACATGCTCTCTCCCTTACTTATACACACAGACTCTTATACATACACATGATCTCAATCATACACACATACTCTTTCACACAAACAGGTTTTCAATCGTAAACTTACAATCATGCTCTCTCTCTCAAAGGCAGGCTCTCAATCACAGACATATACACGTTTGCTTGCTCATTCACTCTCTCTTCCTCTCCCCCCGGAACTAGCGGCAGCAGCAGCTTCCTCCCAACCCTAACCACCTTCATTTTCAGCCCTCGCGGAGGAGTCGTCCCATGGGCTGCGGGGGTTGACGCTCTTCTTCATTTTACTCCGAGCCGTGCTGCTCATTTCTCAGGCTTCTGTTCTTCGGGCCGATGCTGACCACACTAGCATGGTCTCTTCTTCCTGCGCACGCACCTGCTGCTCACCCCTTCCTCTTCCGGGGAGGGGGGAGGGCGGGAAGAAGAAACCATGCCGGTGCCGCTGACTCCACCTGATCTGCCGCGTTCTGCCCGGGCTGACAGCATTTTAAGCCTGGGC
Organism: Rhinatrema bivittatum; assembly: GCF_901001135.1. NCBI lineage: Eukaryota > Metazoa > Chordata > Amphibia > Gymnophiona > Rhinatrematidae > Rhinatrema > Rhinatrema bivittatum. The sequence continues at coordinate 621,930,006 of NC_042615.1, read as the reverse complement.
GGAGGAGGACCGGGGCGCAGTGGGGGACCGGGAAGTGTGGCGACACACCGGTTGACAACCACTGCTCTAGGAAATGGAGAAATTACTTACCTGATAATTTCGTTTTCCTTAGTGTAGACAGATGGACTCAGCATCCCACCCACGGCTGCCGTTATTCATGGCATTATCAAGGGACATCACCAACAGCGAGTGATTCACAGGTAAGCCACGCTTTCCTCCCACTAGAACACCCATCCTACCGGGTGTCGACGTTTCTCAGTTGAGGGCACTGGCGGTCTCCAGCTATAACCAATTCAACCAGTTCAAGTTAATTAAGTTAACCAAGTTATAAAAGTTAATCAAGTTATACAAGTTATAAAGTTAATCAAGTTAGTCAAATTAGTCATATGTATATCCACAATTGCTTTTCGAAAAGAATACTGAAGAGCTGCACTTCCTGCAGCGGTATATGTACTATAGGGCTGACGTCAGATTGAAATCTGATCCATCTCCAACTGCTATCAGGAGTACACTATACCCATTGGTCCTGAGTCCATCTGTCTACACTAAGGAAAACGAAATTATCAGGTAAGTAATTTCTCCAATATCGGCCAGCTCCGAGGAAGGGTTCAGAAAAGCAGAAAAAGCTACTTTTCTGTACACCCTCTGACTTAATATCATAGTGATATTAAGTCGGAGGCCCCAAAAGTAAAAAAATAATTTAAAAAAAAAATGTAAAATCTGCCCGCAGGTTGGAAAACGGATGCTCAGTTTTGCTGGTGTCCATTTTCCAAACCCATGGCTGTCAGAGGGCTCGAGAACAGATGCTGGAAAAATTGAGTGTCGGCTGTCAAACCCGCTGACAGCCGTCGCTTCTGTCAAAAAGGAGGCACTAAGGACGCGCTAGTGTCTGTAGTGCCTCCTTTTACTGTGGGCCCTCATTTACATATTATTTTTTTTTACTGAATCGCGCCCAGGAGAGTGGCCTGGGCGCACTACGGGAGAGCCCGCTCTCCCGTGGGTTTTTCTGTATCGGCCTGCTAGAGAGCTATTCCCTTACCTCTCTTGCAATCGCAGTCACCCTTACTTCCCTCCTTTGCATCTGAGGCCCACTGCAATTAGCTAGCCTCATTTTTCACAGAGATCACCTGTATCCAAACAGAACTGGAAAAAATGCCAGCACAAAATCAAACATCATACCTTGTCCACCTTCCATCCATTATTAATAATAGATACTGACGCCCTACTCACCACCCTCAGATCAGTCACATGCTTGGAGGACTCTTGCCCTTCCTGGCTCATTAAGCAAGCTAAATATGCACTGCTCTGCCGCATCCGAGCCACAACAAACACTTCACTTGCATAAACCCAATTTTGAAACTGCCTGAAAAGAACAATTATGAAACCCACCCTGAAGAACGCTAACCTGGACCCCACTGACCTGAGCAACTATCGTCCTGTCACAGTCCTCCCCTACCCAAGTAAAAGCATTGAGAAAGCAGTATTTTCTCAGATGGCCAATCACATGCACATTACAAACAATTTGGACCCCTTCCAATCAGGTTTTAGACCTCCCTACAGCACTGAAACCATACTACTAAGCCTAGTGGACACTTTCCTCACACAGTCTTGAGCAGGGGAAATCAGTCTTACTGCGATGGAGAAGGTACAGAGAAGGGTGACCAAAATGATAAAGGGAATGGAACCCTCATGATTTTCTAATATATCTAAACAAATGAGAAGGAAATGGCTTGTACTAGCCATAAACTTTGATGCCATGTATCATCTTCTGTCAGCAGAGCTTGAGCTCCCTGCCGGTCTTCTGTTCCCTTGGTGCATTTTACAGTGAAGCTCGGTGTGGTGCAGGTAAAACATCAGCTGTTTGAACCGCGTGCGCTACGGAGGCCCCTCCAGTTCAACAGCTCCCGGGAACAGCAGACCGGCAGGGAGCTGTATGAACTGGAGGGGCCTCCGTAGCGCACGTGGTTCAAAAAGCTGATGTTTGACCTGCGCCACACTGAGCTTCGCTGTAAAATGCACCAAGGGAACAGAAGACCGGCAGGGAGCTCAAGCTCTGCTGACAGAAGATGATACATGGCATCAAAGTTTATGGTTAGTACAAGTCATTTCCTTCTCATTTGTTTAGATATATTAGAAAATCATGAGGGTAATATACTGCCTGGGATAGAGGAAACATGATACAAACCTTTACTTTTTTAGTTCATGGTATAGTTCAGTGATTTATGATAAAATGTTTCTTGCATATGAAGCAATGTGGATTTTCAGAACTGATTAGCAGTTTTTGACAGCTGAAATTAATGAAAAGCAAATAGAATTACTGTCTGTTCTGATTAAGTGGCTACCTGTTGAAATATTAGGAGCAAATTGCTCTCCTAATCAATGTAATATAGCCTTGACTATTTATAATTGAACTTTGGAGCAGTCATGAAAGTTTAAAATAACTGGTGTGAGAGTGCTGTGTGTATGAGGGAGAGAGTCTGAGTGTGATTGTCTGTGGGTATGTGTATATGTGAGGGAGAGCCAGTGAGTGTGGGGGGGGGGGGGGGGAGAGCTTGTATGTGCGAGAGCCTGTGGGGGAGAGAGCTAATGAGTATGAAAGAGCCTGTGTGTGTATGTGAGGAGGGGAAAGAGCCTACGTATGTATGTGAGGGAGAGAAAACCAGTGAGTGTGAGTACCTGTGTGGATGTTCTTTGCCTTACTATAAAAAATAAAACTGAACAAATATCCCATGGATGGCCACCAGGAGGGAGCTCTGTACAGAGCCCGTCATGGGGACAGAATTTTTTTATTCTTATTTTCCTCCTCTAAATCCTAGGTGTATCTTATGATCAGGTGCGTCTTATAGTGTGAAAAATACGGTATTTACTCTTTCAGATAATAGACTAGGGCAGCGCTTCTCAACCGGTGTGTCGCGACACACTAGTGTGTCACCAAACACCGCAGGTGTGTCACATCTCCTGGTGTCTCACTGCCCCCTTATACTTTCTTTCTCCCTTTTTCCAGCCCCTGTGGGCCAATTGGAAGCCTCCTTTCTTCCTACCCCCATTGCCCAGTGGGAAGCCTCCTTCATTCTGCCTGCCCCCATGCAGGCCAATCGGAAACCTCCTCCCCTCTACCTGCCAGTGGGAGTAGAAAGAAGGGAGAGGAAGCCTTTGATTGGCCGGTGAGGCAGGCATCAGAATGCCCGGGGGTGGGATGAATAGAAGTGTTGAACTCCGATGAAGCAAGGCCACCATGAGAGCCCATTCCCGTGGCGGTGAAGAGGAAACCCGACCCCGAACAAGCAAGGCCACCACAGCCCGTGGTGGTGAAGAGGAAACCCGACCCCCAACCAAGCAAGGCCACCACAGCCCATGGTGGTGAAGAGGAAACCCGACCCAATCAAGCAAGGCCGCCACAGCCCATGGCGGTGAAGAGGAAACCCGACCCCGACCAAGCAAGGCCGCCACAGCCCATGGCGGTGAAGAGGAAACCTGACCCTGACCGAGGCCACCACAGGAGCCCATTCCCGTGATGGCAAAAAAAGAAGGCCCACCGGAGTAAAGCTGCGGCGGACCTGGAGCCCATCCCTTCAGTAAAAGAAGAATATGTTTTTGGTGAGAACTGGTGTGTCTGTGTGTGAATGAGTACCTGGTTGAGAGCTTGTGTGTCTGTGTGTGAATGAGTGCCTGGGTGAGAGCTTGTGTGTCTGTGTATGAATCGATGCATGGGTGAGAGCTGGTGTGAATAGGTGCTTGGGTGAGAGTTTCTGTGTGTGGGTGTGAATGGAAGCCTGGGTGAGAGCTGGTGTGAATGGGTGCAAGAGCATTTGTGTGTGATTGAGAGCTTGTATATAAGAAACCATGAGTGTGATTGAGAGAGAGACTAGTCAGGGAGGTGATGTGTTTCTGTGAGAGAGAGACCGAGACTGGTCGTGGGGTCTAATTGGGGGTGGGGGTGTATGTGAGTGAGTGACTGGTTATGGGCGCTAAGGAAGAGGACTGTGAGGACAGAGCTTCAGTAGCCCTTGCTGCTTCTGGTAAGTGCTATTGGCCTGGAAGGGAAAGGAGTAGGAGAGCTGCTGGAGAGGGTAAGTAAAGGTGGCTTTTTAAATGTATTTTTCTTGATTGACTGCCATTTTAATTATTGGGTATTATGCGATGTCTGCTGTTTTGAAATATTTTATTGATATTTGGACATGTTTTAATAATTTTTATGAGTTTTTAATTGTTGGATATTATTCTGTTCAGCAGCTGTTTTGTAACATTTTTAGTATAGCTTTACAATTATTTCTGTGTGGGGCTCTATAGCAGCTTGGCTTAATTTGTTTTCCCAATAGGAAATGTATTAGTGTTTAGGGCCTGGTTTAAAAGTTGTATTTCTTAGATAGGATTGTTACTGTTTGAGTGTGTTCCATAATACAGGTGTAACTCTGTGCGGGTTAGTCTGTGTGCATTATTGCAAATCCTGAGAGTCTGTTAGGTGCTATATTTCTCTTTCCATTTCTCCAGGTTCGCATTGCATGCAGAGTGGCTTTTTTGGTTTTCCATTCCAATTTCTGTCTCCATATTTATAATTTGTGGATTTTCTGTACTTGGTGAAGGGTGTATGACAGAGATGAGGTATTTAACTAGCATGTAAGCATTTGTATCAATCTTATTTGTTGTGTTTTCTCAATAGGATAAGCATTAGTGGTAAATTACTGTCTTTTCATAAGGAAGGCTATTTTGCCTGGTAGTAAAAGGAATTTGTTTTGCTTTTACTGGAATGTCATCAGAACCAGAATATCTGTTTTTGTATAGCGAGTTGTACAGGGTTATGCCCTAGATCTGCTCTGCACTCATTGCTGGGGGTTGAGGGGATTCCTGTGGATGCAGAGTGCATGTTTACATTTAGCCCCGTGATGGTCACATGGTCAGTGTGTCACGCATGTGAGAACCATCTGTCAGGTGTGTCCCAGCCAAAAAAAGGTTGAGAACCACTGGACTAGGGGGCACTCCTTGAGGTTAGCATGTGGCATATTTAAAACTAATCGGAGAAAGTTCTTTTTCACTCAACGCACAATTAAACTCTGGAATTTGTTGACAGAGGATGTGGTTAGTGCAGTTAGTGTAGCTGTGTTTAAAAAAGGTTTGGATAAGTTCTTGGAGGAGAAGTCCATTACCTGCTATTAATTAAGTTGACTTAGAAAATAGCCACTGTTATTACTAGCAACAGTAGCATGGAATAGACTTAGTTTTTGGGTACTTACCAGGTTCTTATGGCCTGGATTGGCCACTGTTGGAAACAGGATGCTGGGCTTGATGGACCCTTGGTCTGACCCAGTATGGCATGTTCTTATTTTCCTGTGGACATCTCCGCATTTGATATTGTAGATCACAGTCTCCTCCTCACCCAACTACGTGACATTGGGCTGGCTGATTCAGCTCTTGTATGGTTCACATTCTACCTCCAAGACCTCACCCAAACTGTTTCCATAGGAACAACTCTCTCCAAACCTCACTCACTCTCCTGCGGAGTACCTCAAGACTCCATCTTCTCACTCATACTTCCTTATGAGCTAATCCCTCTTTATGAGCTCATAAGGAATTGTCACATCACCCATTATTCCTACGAGGATGATATCAAATTCCTAATTCCTTCAGGCAATTACTTATGAAACTGGCTGCTCCAAAATAAACTAAACTCAACCCCCAAAAGACCCTGACTGCTTCCTTCCAAAAATAATTCTGGGTAGAACAAACCTTCCACTCAACTCAAAAGTCCAGAATCTTCACTTCAAACTAGACTCTCAACTCTCCATCAAAGCTTAAGTCCAAGAAGTAAATAAATTGGTCACCTTCCACTACTGCACTGTAGTAGTGTATGTATGTAGGAATCCCCCAAACCCTTATTCGGAATGTTGTCCACCTGATATTGAAGGTACATAAGTCTGACCACATCACTTTAGCCCTGAAAAACCTATAACTGGCTACTAGCATACTACATGTATACCCGCCCTGTACATTGGATGTGGAAGAGGTGAAATATAAAATCATTTAAATAAAAATAAATACCAGATCAAATTCAAGATCCTAATCCTGACCTATACATTTCTCAAAGACCTTACCTCTGCAGCACCATCATCATCATCACCCTCTATAAGCCTCCCTGCCCACTCCGATCTCTGTTGCAAGCCCACATTACTTTGGAAGATTTTATTGTAAATATTGTAAATACATTGGTCATACAACAAGGGCTATAAAAACAAAAATTATACAGCATAAAAGCTGCATCCGTACAAAAAAAGACAAAAGCTCCAATATTGGTTAGATCAAGGATATATATAGAGAAAGGAGCTACATTTTTTTTTTATTCAACAGATGCATTTTAACAGAGGTGGCAGTGTAAGTCTTGTCACGATGCTGAGAACATATATATATATATATATATATATATATATATATATAAACAGTAGCCCCCAAAGGTCTCAATATGGTTATAGAGTGGGAAGCTTTCTATAAATTTCCTTAAAGTGGTCATCTTTGCCAGAGAGAGATAGCTCATAGTTTTCTGTATAAGTTTCTATATAGTATAGTTAAATATTGGCTAACGTGTCAAAAGGGGCTCCGAAAAATTAACAAAGTTCAATAGTTAGACTCTAAAACCCAGACGTCTGGTCAAGGCAGTATACTATCGTGTCTTCCTGCTGACATGTTGTGCTTGAGAACGGCACATCTGAATACTAAATGATGTGTGCACCACTCTAAGGTACGGTGGGATTTCTTGACTAGAGGGGCCGAAGGTATATAATTTAATATGAAGCAATTTAGTATGGGTTGGAGCAGCTGGGAATGGTGAAGTATTATAGTGGGGTGTTTGAGAATGGTGTGTCTGAGTATAAAATATGTGCGCTACCCTAAAGTATGATGCCACATATTAACTATAGGGGTTAAGAATGTACATATGAAGGTCATTACACACAAAAATAATTTTTTCTAAGAGACATTTCTTGATTTATTAAAAAACGATCAGGGAAGATAGTTATTCCTTTTCAGTGAATTATAGAGGCAACATGCGATACAATCTTTGACCACCCCGCGTGAGTACAAAAGCAGCTGACAGCATTGGGGAATGCTATGGCGTTAACACACTATTTGAAACTTACTGATGCCAGAAAAAAGACAAACATTATCTCAGGAGATAGGGTTGTCTGGATGGAATAAATTCATCTTAACAAAAGCAAGTCAAGTTGGATGTGCTTTCTCCTTAATAGTGAAGCTGGATTTTTTTTTATAAAAGGACACGTATATTAGCCCAACAAAAGGTTTTTATGTGGTGCATCACATGGTTAGAACTTGGTTTTTACAATGTTCCCCTGATAAAGCCTTTCATTAGGTGAAACCTAGGCCTATGTTGGGAAAGAGAGCTTGTAGGAAGAACTTAATGGTGGTGTTTAATGATATGCGACACAAACACTGAGAATTATTGGGACAGATGAGAGTTCATAGGAAGAACTTAACATTGATGTTAAAATTAAATGATATGCAAAATAAATACTGAGAATTGTGAAGGGTAGGAAATTAGTATGCATTGATGTTATAATAAAGTGTATGAATGGTTTTTAATATGGGTGATGAACTAACAGCATGTGCAATATATTTATAAGGAACTAATAATTATTTAGATGTAAAAATTTGTTTGAATGTAATATTCATTTGTGATTTTGCAATATAGTGTTTTTCTGTGTAATTTTTGTGCATATACCTTGAAATTTGATAGGTGCCAGTGAGGTTTGTTTTGCTATATATATTTCATAATACATCTATATCTCAGATTATTCAAACCAGTATTTGGCTCCCATGGTTTCTTTGCCTGCTCTATAATTCTCAGAGACTTCCCACCTACAGGATCCCACAATACATATAAATTGTTATATCAGAAAGCAACCCAATTCTTCATTTTATAGGCAGAAATTGTTTAAATATGGGAATAAGGTAAGGAAAATTCAGGCTAGATTGGTAGAGAGTCCCAAATGAAGAACATATGCATATAACAGATAAAGCAGAAAACAGACATCACCAGACTAAGGACAACCGAAAAATCTGTATTGGCTATTTTAGTGAATTTTACAATATAAAGGTAGTGAATGTTGAAGCACGAAATATGCTCTCATGATTTAGTTGTTCCTTCCATCAGTTGGGGGAACACTTATAGAAGCCAAATGGCACCCAAAACATACTAAAATCTATAGAGTGATCACCTATTTTACTTGCTTCAGAATTTGGATGATATTGGACCAGAATTTTATAAGATCTTAAAATATGAATTGCTGTCTCCACTAAAAGAAATTTATAATCATGTGCTCTAGTCAGATCCAGAAGGTTATGCAGTGTCTTTAAAGTTTGGCTGTGTGAACTTGTTGGACTTCTTTTGTAAGACTGTTCAAGATGTTCCCCGAAGCAGGCAAACTCTTTTGCTGAAATGCTGGCATAAGTTTTCTGAGGTTTATTTGCAAAGGGATTGTTTATTAAAATGTATCAGAATCTATGGATTAGCTAGATGGCTATAATTTGGTGCAGGAATACTATTTGCAATCTATAGAACAATTTAGCGCACTTCTGTATGATGCCTGCTGTATAGTTTTTGAGATGTCAAATTGTTGATTGGTTCCATTTTTATTTTTTAGATATTTAATGATTGTTTCTTAGGATATTAATCGGGCATTGATTATACTCCTTCCAAAGATGAGTAAAACTTTGTGTGACTAGTGCTCCTCATCCCATTTATTTCTTGGATTTAGATATTAGGGTGTTGGCAGCTATTGTTGCTGCAAGATTAAACACTACTCACTGATGGGCCGATTCAGTAAGGTGCGGTAGAAAGAGGTGCGTTAGGGCCGGGTGCACCTGCGTTTGCCGCACGCACAGTTCGGATCACATACCGCTCGATACTCTATTTAAATGGCATGCAAATGCAAGCCGCGTCCAACCCGCATCCAACGCGCGTCCATGAAGCGCAATCCATTTTACTGTATAGGTGCTTTATACAGCGCCTATACAGTATCCTGGGTGCGCTGGTACCTGTTATTTCAAATGTCATTTCAAATGACAATTGAAATGACAGGTACCAGGAAGTGGATCCCAACTTTAACCAAAAGAAAACCTAAAATCCCCTCCTCCCGAAGCGACTCGACATGTAAAGTATTGTGAATAAGTGTAACCAAAGTTAACTTACTTTTTCTTTCTTTCAGCCCTTTCAGTGCTCTCTGCCCTCCTCCAGAGGCGCGCGCCGCGGCTCCCCTGCCTCCTGGGGGCAGCCGGCGGCGAAAGCGGTTTCCAGCGGCCCCCGCCGGCAAAGACGGATGAACGCACGCCCATAGTGTACGGGCGCTCAAGCCAGCGAAAGCACATGAACGGGCGTGCGTGACGTCACGGCGTACGTTCATACGCTTCGCTGGCTTGAGCGCCCGTGCACTACGGGCGTGCGTTCATCCGTCTTCGCCGGCAGGGGCCGCTGGAAGCCGCTTTCGCCGCCGGCTGCCCCCAGGAGGCAGGGGAGCCGCGGCGCGCGCCTCTGGAGGAGGGCAGAGAGCACTGAAAGGGCTGAAAGAAAGAAAAAGTAAGTTAACTTTGGTTACACTTATTCACAATACTTTACATGTCGAGTCGCTTCAGGAGGATGGGATTTTAGGTTTTTAGGTTTTCTTTTGGTTAAAGTTGCTTCGGGAGGAGGGGAGAGAGGACTGGGGCTGCCCCGGAGACCGGCACCCATGGACGCGGCCAGGGCAGGTGAGCGGGGGCTGGGGGAAAGTTTGCGTTTACTCTTACCCCTGCCTCTAACGCAGGGGTAGGGGTAGTCTGTAAATTAGCAGGTTAAACGCGCGGCTAAACTGCAGGTTAAAAAGGCGATAGTTGGGGCGCACGTTACTGAATGGGAGGGAATAGCTAATCCGATCGTTTACATCTCATATACATGCCGCGGGCGGAAAGGGTTACCCGTTGATTTAAAGAAGCGGTAAGGATGGGTTAAAAGGGATAGTGAATCGCAGGTTGGACTAACGCGGCCAAATTGTGAGTAGAAAGCGGGTTAGAAGCAGGGTAACCGCGGCCGCACTTTACTGTATTGGCCTGTGAATTAGTGGTGTTTGATAAAATAGGTGTAATGAAGGGTGGAAATGGTGTTAAAATGTTTGCCAACTGCAGGCTGCTCTTTATATTAAGAAAGAAAAAGATAAAGCTTAATAGTTTAGACACTGCAAAGGCATTTATAGTCATTTAGGGTTATGTTTTAGGTTTTAGATAACATGGTAATTTGAGGAGATCTAGCTATTATACCTTAATCTAGAGCAATTGAAGAGTGGCAACGGCAAGGTTGCCTGCTCTTTCCAACTTTGTTCATTTTGACTCTTGAATCTCTGGAAATTAAGTTGAGGCATTTAGGAACCTTTTGGGGTGTATCTGTTGGGAGGCAGAAAGTTAAATTGTGTAAATTAGCAGATGATCCATTTATAGGCAACACCTGAGTGTGTGGGTACAATTGTTCATTTATTTTCCCAGTTTGAATTGTTTTGGGGGTCTAAAAATCAATTTTGAAAACTCAGAGGCTATGACTTTGCAGCCAGCATTGCAGGAAAACTGGGAAGACTCTGTTCTGTTTGGTCTCTGAGGTACATTAAATATTTTGGCATCTGGATCCCTAGAAAGCTGTCAATCTACATAGCATACATTTTAAGGACGTTTAAAATGTTCATAAATAAATGGAAGTGTGACAAGAATTGCCACACTTCCAAAGAATTTACTTTATGGGCAGATAGAATGACATTGCTTCTAAAATCTTTGTACTGAGTACAGATGCTTCCCTGTTTGTTGACATGTTCAGACCTTGCAGTATTAAAATCTATGCTGGTGAAATTTTATCTGGCGGGGTAAATGGGCCAAAGTCGCATTTGACACAATAAGATGTAAGGATCTTGGTGGAATTGATATGCTAAACATAAGGCTTTGATCATGCTTTGTTTTAGATTCTGAATACTGCTTTGAATTTTATGATTTATAAAAATGGTTTATAAATGAATAAAAAAATATGGCATGCCAGCTGAGATTTGTGTGGGAATATGTGCAGGAATATGAAGTTTATGTACCCCAGATATGTCTGATATATTTCACCTGATATCTGTATTAAGCTTGTTGTGTACATTGTTTATAAAATCCTCAAAGGAAGCTCAAAATAATCTACTGGTATATCTAGTAACATTGCCATGGAGAGCCGTTCAGAAGTGATGGAATTTAGATTGACAAATCTTTTCTATTACCTATTATAGAAAATTATGGTTTCCAAATATAAAGCAACATTTTCCAGAATGTAGAGTTAAAGGATTAAGAATGATAGGCCGTATTATATGTGTTAGAAGAAGATATATTTCAGAACATGTATAGTATTTCTTTCTTTATTTATGCATTTTAAATACAGTTGTTCCATTTATAGATCACAGGTTTACAAAGTGACATTTATAGTTATAGCATAGTTTACAGACAAATGTGGTTCCAGAGATGTAAAGGCAGGCATTTATCTAGCAAATCTATCAAATCCTATTTTCTAGTATATATTAACACTGATCTAGAACAAAAGGTATAGAGTTCAGATAGTGAAGTTACAAGGTTATGGTTTCACGTCTTAGTTATTGATTTGTTTTGAAGATTTTGCAATCTGTTGCTTGATTTATATATTGAGATTTAATTAACATCTTTTGTCCTTCTTGTTTTTGTGGTTCTGTATATTCTGATGTCTCTAAGTTACATCATATGTGTACCTGAACAGCCATGACTTTAATTCGTTACTAGCAGTAAAAGCCCATCCAAGGATGGGAAAATTTTTTTGAACTGTAGGAAGTGCATAATTGAGATATGTGGTAGAGTGGGCATTGTACAAGTCAGAGAGATAGGGGCAGAACTGGAGAGTACAGCTAGAGATTGACAGAGCTCAATTTCCATATGTGGTAGTAGAGAGTGGATTGGACAATACACAGAGCGTGGAGTGGAGCCGAAGAATACAGGCAAAGACGAACAGAGCTCAGTTCCCATGCACATAGAGAGAGAGGGGTGGAGATGGAGAGTCCAGGAAGGGATATAAGGTCTGAGCTCAATTTGTATTCTGGCTATGAAGGTGCGGGGCAACTTTCCTTTTTATTTTAGTTAGATATCTGGACAGTTTTCTTTGCATTTTTACACCTGAGACACCATTTGTCTTTTCTGCATTATGACTCAGGGAGCATAAGACTGGAGAGAGAATTATATACTGAGATGCAAGTTCTAGATAATAACTCTTTTGGTTGGTACAGATTGTGTAACCAAACAGAGACCCTAGATAAGTTGGAGAATATAAAATCATACTGGCAACAACAAATGGGGTAAGTTTTGAATGTGGTAGATATACAAGTAATGTTTGGAGAAGCTCATAAGGTTCCTGTGGAAGCCTCACTTAAGGAATGTAATTTTTTTTACCCCCATTTTTCAGGCACTTTCAAAGCAAATTAATTTCAAATACTGTAGTTATTTCCCTATCCCCATGGGGTTTACAATCTAAATTTGTACCTGAAGCAATAGAGGGTAAAGTGACTTACACATCGGTACAAGTAGCAGTGGTGAGATTTGAACTTTGGCTTCCCTGATTCGCAGTCAGCTGCTGTAACCACTAGGCTGCTATTCCACTTCATCACTGTTATAGACAATCAAAGACATTATAAGATGGAAATAGATATCTTGCCAAATTGATTAAAGCACAAAATTGAACAAAGCACCCTGGTCCACAATTTCTTAGTCTATCAGATGTTCCCATTTTGGGATAGTATAATCATTAAGTTAAGGATTGTGTTGAAGATGCATATCCCTTTTCGGGGTTTGGTTTTGCAATCGGGTTAATCTATCATCAGTACCTGATCTTAGCAGGAATGAGAGAAACTTTATAAAGACAGCTTTGTTAAGCACCTATGTGTGTGTGTTGATCAAATGGATGGATGAGGGATCTGTTTTCTTAGCATATGGACAGGTGGATCCAGAACCAGCAGGTTATGCACCCCTACCTGCAGTTGGAAACTGAGCAAAGCTGACATCACGGTGTATATATCCCTGCAGTGATATCAGCCCTCTAGTATTCTCTGTCTCCAGCAGATGGTGGACATGCATTTCTCTACTGTGGATTGCGTAAAAGTTTTTAAAGGAGAAAAGAACGAAAAGTATTTGCCCTGCTCTCCTGTGGTGATACCTTATGGTCCCTCCCTCAGGTGAGAATTCCTGAGGTGATTCTTTGCATCTTTCCCTCAGATGAGTACCTTAGTTGCTGGCTGGTTTTCTAGGCGGCGTGGACTTAGCTGTAAAAAAAAAAATAAAAAAAAATGCTGAAAGATAAGCAGCTGCAGGAGGCCGAGAGAGGTGGTGAAGGTCCTTACCCTCTTACCCTACACCTGGAGACCGACCTTGTACTCATCCAGGAAGGAGTGAGCCTCAGGTAAAGGATAATTTACAAAAAAAAAAAAAAAGAGAGAAAAAGAGAAAAGGAGGTTTAAGTAGGGATTCCTCTTCCCCCGGTCTCTGTGCTCGGCGCACCAATTTGATGATTGTTCCTGCCTCTTGGGGGGAGCTTAGGGGACATGGGCAGCTTGGCAGGTTGAATAGCCTTTTTTGGCCAGGCCTTGCTCTCAGGCTTATCTTGTTCGCTATGTGGTAGGCCGCAGCAGCCTTTTTGCATATCTTTTCTTTGCACAAGACTGCCCTCTTCAGTTCTGTTTGTTTGTGCTTGTGCGCCCAGCTCTGTGTTCGGTTGGGTGCTTATTTGAGTGTATAGGGGACCCTTTCAGGGTGCTTAGTTGTGCACGCACACAACGCATGCACTTATTTGCAAGCACTATCTGAGCATCCTGGTGGGAGCTCAGTTTGTGTGCTTATCAAGACAGTGTTGTGCAGCAAAATTTTGAACTCCTAATTTTTTGCAGCGTGAACACAGCTGGGCGAACTGTTATCAGATGCCTGTTAGGACGTATTTACAGACTGATGGCGTCCATAGCAAAAAAGCCTAAGAATTGATTGATCTTTAATGGAGTACCTCTGAAGCTAATTTTAAAGGGGAACGAGTCTTGGAATGACTGTACCCCCTGGATCCAGCTGCGAGAGAGCAATTATGTTTTTAGAAGGTGGATGCGCTTGTATGAGCCATTACCAAGCAGATGACTATCCCTGTAGAAGGGGGAGCGGCCTTGAAGGATGCATAGGATAGGAGAATTGAGGCTATCCTTAAACAGGCTTTTGAAACAGTGGCAGTGAATTTGCAGATATCTTCCTGTTGTTCCTTGGGGGCTCACTCTTGTTTACTTCTCTCAGGAGGTCAATGAAAACTGGTATGAATTCCAGGGCAGTGATGGAACCAGCAGCCACCTTTTGGCAGATGTGGGCTACAATTTGGTCTGTACTTTGGCCAGAGGGGTGGCTTCGGTAACAGTGGCTAGGCTTCGGCTATGACTGAGAAATTAGTTGGCTGATACAACCTCGAAGTCTAACCTTACAAAGTTGCCCTTTAAATGCTCGCTATTGCCAAGAAGTGGGGTGGGTCCCAGGTTTCTTGGTTACCAGAGGATAAGAAACAGGTGCCATACTCCTTCAGCACAAGAGGTTGTAAAAAGGAGGTTTAGACGTTTTCGACCCTACAGAGGAGCGGCCTTTCAGAGGACTCAACCTTTGGGTAAGTCTCAGTCTTTTTGTCCCAGGCAGTCCAAATGGGATGCAGGTTTGGGTAGTGGAGCCCCCGAGCCTCATAATGAAGGTGTGCTGACCCACCCCGGAGAATAGGAGGTTGCCTCCCTCTCTCTCTTATTGGAGGTGGGTCGAGATCATGTCAGACGAATGGGTTCTGGAGGCGATAAGAGATGACTATGCGCTGGAGTTTGCACTGGAGTTTCGCAGTGTCCCTCGGGACGTTTTCATGGTGTCTCCCTGAAACTCTCCATAGAAGAGACAGGCAGTGGAGTGTATATTGCCAACTCTTCAGCTGTAGGCTGTGGTTCCAGTGCCCATGTCTCAAGAAAATATGGGCTGATATTCCATTTATTTAGTTTTGCCCAAGAAGGAGAGCTCCTTTTGCACTATCCTAGATCTCAAAGGGGTCAACCGTCATTTGCGGGTGACTCGTTTTTGCATGGAAAGCTTGCACTCAGTGATAATGGCAGTACAGTCGGGGGAGTTTCTGATGTCTAGAACATAAGAAATTGCCATGCTGGGTCAGACCAAGGGTCCATCAAGCCCAGCATCCTGTTTCCAACAGAGGCCAAAACCAGGCCACAAGAACCTGGCAATTACCCAAACACTAAGAAGATCCCATGCTACTGATGCAATTAATAGCAGTGACTATTCCCTAAGTAAAATTGATTAATAGCCATTAATGGACTTCTCCTCCAAGAACATATCCAAACCTTTTTTGAACCCAGCTACACTAACTGCACTAACCACATCCTCTGGCAGCAAATTCCAGAGCTTTATTGTGCGTTGAGTGAAAAAGAATTTTCTCCGATTAGTCTTAAATGTGCTACTTGCTAACTTCATAGAATGTCCCCTAGTCCTTCTATTATTCGAAAGTGAAAATAACCGAGTCACATCTGAGGTGTACCTGCATATTCCCATCCGGCTAGAGCACTGATTTCTGTGTTTCGCGGTTTTGGGGCATCATCATCTGTTTCAAGCTCTAACTTTTGGTTTGACCACTGCGCCAGAACTTTTTCTAAGGTTATGGTGGTTGTGGCGGCAGAGCTGAGAAAGGATGGGATTCTGGAACACCTGTTCTTAGACGATTGATTCGGGCCAAGAGTCTGGAAGAGAGCCTTCAGGTCTCATGCATGAACTAGGTTGGGTGGTGAACCTGGCCAAGAGCAATCTTCAGCCATCATGGTCACTGGAATATCTCTGTGTTTGGTTTGACATGAAGCAAGGCAAGGTGTTCTTGTCGGAGGGACGCATTCAGAAGCTGATGGCGCAGGTGCATCTATTGACAAACTCAATATGTCCGACAGTGTAGTCTTATCTACAGGTACTCAGATTGATGGTGACAACCCTGGAGGTGGTGCCATGGGCGAGGGTTCTTATGTGTCTTCTTCAACGCACTCTGCTGTCTCATTGGAACCCACAGTCTCGGGACTGTTCAATTTGGCATCACCTACAGATGGAAACCTGCATACACCTGCAGTGGTGGTTGCAAGTGGATCATCTAAGAAAGGGGTTTCCCTAAGATCACTGGACTCGCTAGTACTCATGACAGATGCGAGCCTCCAGGGCTGGGGAGCTCACTGTCAGGAGATGACAGCACAAGGGAGATGGAGTACAGAAAACTCTTTCTGGAGCATCAATCTGCTAGAAGCCCATGTCATCTAGTAGGCATGCTTGCGATTTGGCGACCGATTGCAGGGTTGAGCGGTTCAGATAATGTTGGACAATGGGACAACAATGGCTTACATCAGTCAGCAGGGAGGAATCAAGTCAGCAAGTGTCACAGGAAATAGCCCAAGTTATGGAATGAGGGGAAGGGCATCTTCAGGATATCTGAGCCCCACACACTGCAGGAAAAGACAATGTAAGAGCCGATTTTCTCAACAGACAGAGAATGGAAGTAGTTAAACAAGGCATTCCAGTTTATAGTGGATTGCTGGGGCCTTCTGTTTCTGGACTTGCTGGTGATGTCTCACAATGCGAAGGTTCCGCACTTCTTCAGTCGCAGGAGAGATCAAAAGTCCTTGGACATTGATGCCCTTGTGCAGGATTGGCTGGAGGGCAAGCTACTATATCCCTTTACCCCATGGCCCTTATTGGGCAGAATGATTCGGAAGATTGAGAGTTACACGGGGAAGGTGCTTCTGGTGGCATCAGGCCCAGAAGACCACAGTATGCAGATTTGCGAAGGCCCCTGGTGGACTCTCTTCTCCAATTTCTTGGTCACAGGAATATGCTTCGGCAGGGGCCTGTTCTTCATGAAGATCTGACTTGATTTTGTCTTATGGGTATGGCCCTTGAGAGGGCTTGGTTGCTGAAGCATGGATATTCTTCTGCGGTGATTGCCACCTTCCTACGAGCAAGAAAGTTCTCCACTACCTTAGCCTATGTGCAGGCTTGGTGTGAGGCCTGGTGTGAAGATCGAGGGGTTCCACCTCGTTCGGGTAAGATCCTGCTCATTTTGGAATTTTTGCAGGATGGATTGAGTAACGGGTTGGCCCTTAATTCATTAAAGGTATAGGTGGCAGCTCTTGCCTGTTTTTGAGGTCAAGCAAATGGTGTACTCTTGTCGGCTCATCCAGATGTGCGCCATTTCTTAGAAGGAGTGGAACATATTTGTCCTCCCTTGCAGTTGCTGATGCCTTTGTGGTGCCTTAATCTAGTTTTGGATTTTTTGGCGGGCTCTACTTTTCGACCAATGCTTAGCCTTTCCTTGAGGTTACTGACCTAGAAAACAGTGTTTCTTGTGGTAATTTGTTTGGCGCATAGGGTTTCTGAACTGCAGACCTTGCCTTGCCGGGAGCCCTTTCTACGTGTAACTCCGGGAGCGATACTACTGCGTACTATTCCTTCATTTTTGCCAAAATTGGTCTTGGATTTTTGCTTGAATCTGTCAATTTCCCTCCTGTCTCTGGACAGGGAAGGAGATACGGAGGAATATTGCCTGTTATGAATCTTGGATGTCAAGAGAGATATCTTGAGGTATTTGGAGGTTTCTTAACTTCTCAGGAAGATGGATCGCCTGTTTGTTCTCCATAGGGGAAGTATAAAGGGTGAGTCGGCATCGTGGGTTACGGTAGCCTGCTGGATTAAGGAGATAGTCACAGCCACATATGTAGATGCTGAGCAGCCATTGCCTAGTCAGGTTGGCTTTACCAAAGTGTGACGTGGTCCTCTTTATGCACCTTTTCCATGTATTATCACTTAGATGTACAGGCCCTGGAGGACACCTTTGTGCGCACTGTGTTGATTGGACCGTGGGCAGCCTCCCGCTTTGGTACATCCCACTGGTTCCGGATCCACCTGTCCGTATGCTAAGAGAGAAGAATTTCTACTTACCTGATAATTTCTTTTCTTTAATAAGGACAGGTGGATCCACCTTACTGTCCTTGACTGCCGGATGGTTGTACTATTGTCCTCCTGCATGGCTGCATGTTCCAGGGGTTACTAGTATGTGTTACTCCAGTCCCTAGACTAGTGTTATTACACTCCTTGTCTGAGCTCAGTGTTTTCCTGTTGGCTGAGTGCTGGAATGGTTAACAGTTAGTAATCCTTTACAACTCTTACAAAATGCCGCTGCACGTATCCTCACCAATTCCAAAAAAAGGGACCACATCACACCCACACTGATTGAACTCCACTGGCTCCCTATACAATCACGCATTTTATACAAAGCCCTCTCCCTCATACATAAAAGTCTGATTAATGAAAACCTTAACTGGATCACCCCCCCTCTACATCCACGCACATCTATCAGACCTACCCGCCCCGCCCTACAAGGAACCCTCCGTACTCCTACAATCAAAACGATCAAACTTACCTCCACCATGAACAGAGCATTCTCCCTTGCTGGCCCTACCCTATGGAACTCCCTACCGCCTGATATACACACTGAGACCTCAACCCCTAACTTCAAAAAAAACAAACTAAAAACATGGTTGTTCTTACAGGCCTACCCACATGTTCCCCCCTCCCAATGAGGAAGACCCTTCAACATGATATCCTTCAACTCGATATTTTTAAGCCAACCCTCATTTCTGATTCTCACCCCCCTAAGTGTTTCCTACTACCCTCATAACCCATTGACACCCCCTTATAGCTCATGAATCTCCCTCTCTCCTACCATCTATAAGCCCTCCTTTCTGCCCTCTTTCTCTCTCTTCCACCCCCTTATCTCCATTTTTGTTTTCCCCTACCCTCCATTTGAATCTCTAAATTATTCTGCTCCTCACGGCTGTTTTTTTACACCCTGTTCCTACAATGTGTTATAGTTTTGAAGTTATTGTATTGATAATATCATGACCCCCCAGCATAAGTTTTGAAGTTATTGTATTGATAATATCATGACCCCTCCAGCATAAGTGTTCTCCTTAAGATATCCTCTTGAATATAGTTCCCTAAGTAACTCCTATACTCCCTACTCGCACATACATATATATCTCTTGTATTTTATTGTATAGTTCTATTTTATTACAATTATATCTCTTGTATATTTGTTTCCACATTGTTATACTGTTCTTTGTAAGGGGCTTTGCCCATAAGTTATTAGTTGTATGTAAACCGATACGATGTGCAAACGGCTATCGGTATAAAAGAAACCTCAAATAAATAAATAAATAAATAAACAATCAAGTTTTGTTAATTTTGTCCACAGTTGGCTTTTGCAGAGAATACTGATGGTCTGATGTCGCTGCAGAGATATTTATACCGTGATGTCAGCTTTGCTTTGTCTCCATCTGCTGGTAGAGGTGCATAACCACTGGTTCTGGATCCACCTGTCCTTATTAAAGAAAAGGAATTATCAGGTAAGAAGTAATTTCTCCTTTTAATATAATGGATAGAAAAAAGGATTCTTAATGCAGCTGGAAAGATTGGATATAAAACTGTAAAGCCATAAGATACATAAAGATATATAATCTCATGGAAGGATTTTTATTCATTACTCACAGAAGAGAAGAGAAAATTGCTATTTAATTTAGGCTATTCTGAAAATTAGTAGTAAATTGATAATAATGCAAGGGTCTCTATCTGGGAGAAAGGTGGGCAAGATTTGGATGAGTGTTGTGTGTAGGTTTGTCTTTAAGTATGAGCAGAGATGGGGAGCTAAGAGAGAGGGGAAAGAAGGTAAGTTAAAAACCTTGCACATATTTAATAATGATGTGGGAATTTGACTGACTTGTTCTCTGCTGTAACAGATTATATACTGAAATTGTACCCATTTAGCTTTGGTATAATACTGTTGCTATTTTTTGTCATATTTGGTGTCGTGCAAATAAAAATAATTTTGGGAGGGAAAAAAGGAAAGAAAAAAGCTCTGGGCAAGTGCATGCGTTCCTATGAATCTTTCAGTTAATTTTTTTTTCTGCCAAGATGAATGGACATTGCATTTTCTTGCATGTTTCTTAACCTTTCAAAGCTATATTAGCTTATCCAAGGCTTTTACCTTCATACTTAGTGTGCTTCAGGCCTTCTTTATGTCCTTCTAATATCTTAGGTTTTGTCAGAAGTTAAAATTTTATTGAGTTTTCACTGTCTCTTTAGCAGGCCCATTTTTAGCTGTGGCCCCTTCAGGCATGCCTGTCACACACATTTTTCAACTCTGTCATCTTTACTGAAAATTTCTGTCTTTGATTTTGCATGATCTATTTTTCTCATGATGTCTGGGAAGATTTCCAATGACTGTCGGCTAGAGATGGCCATTACTAATCATCAAAGGCAATTAAGAAGTGAAGATACAAACAATTTCCCAACCAATTGTGAAATGAAACAAAGATCAAAGGGAATAAATGCATCTAAATTATATAAAACACTTTTATTATATATCTCAACGTAATTTTTTAATAATATCGTCACAAACATTTTTTTATAAAAAGATGTTTACAATATCAAAAGATATACATAATCCATAAACCCTCAAAATCCTCAAAGGGCTTTAAAAAGGTTTGTGAATGTACAGTGTTGCTTTGCTAATTCTAGTCAATAACTCTGTTTGTGTTCGAAATGAGAAGTTGATACAAAGCCATGCCATGTAATCTCCTTCTGATATAATTCTTGTTACTGGGGTTTATGGTTTATATTTAAACATTTTGTAAACTTTAGGTTGAACTGTTAAAATATTTAACTTTCTGCAGATTTTCCTTAAGGGTTAAGAAACAGTTCGTATACCAATTTATTTAAAGAATGGTCTTCTGAAGCTGTCATCTTTAGAAAGACCTATATAAGTATGGCGTGATTTCGCCAACATTTGTTAGTAACACCGCTAGCACCCAAGTTAAAAATCTCTTTGAAGTTAAAACTACAGCCACATCAGTAACTTTTCCTTTTGGATTATTGGGTTGGATATAAATAAGTTGGCTAAATTTACAGATTGTACCAGTTATTTACAGATTTTTTTAAGAAGTAAGAAATAGCCTGCTAATTCATTTATTCAAGGAATTATCCTCTGCGGTGTTCACCCAATAAAAAACCCTTTTTGGGTAAGTTTAAAAAGACACTGATATAAGGAGTCTTTACTAAATGTTCCTGAGCAATTTGATAGTGCAAGAAGCCTTCTTTATCTGTTTCTACAGAATTTGGAAAAGAGATCTTTACTTATATATTATTATGATAATGTGAAATTGGGAGGAACATTTATAAATACCCTTACTGGCACCAGCAGTATTTCAACATTTAAAATATTTTTTGTTTGAAATTATTTTTTCATAATCTAGTGTTTGGGTTTATTCTTATTTTTATTTTACTTTGATTATAGTGGGATTCCAGTACTGCACTCGATTGAAACCTCTTCTTGACCATAAATGACAATCAGCAAACAGGACTATAAGGAAATACCCTTACCTTCAATCCATTGTTTAATTAAAGAGGTTTTTACAAGTAATTTTGCTATATATGTATGTTATCGATCAACAAATCCCCCTGATGAAGCTATTCTAGCGAAACAGTGGCCTCTGTTGGGGTACATTGGTAAAAACAAACAAACTGTATACATTATATCTATGGGATACTTACAAATAGTGTTTGCTATACACATTGTATCTATTAAGTGATTGTTGTGATTAGGAGCGATTCAAATTGAACAACTACATGTATGTTAGTTTGGGTTCTCTGTTGTTGAGAGATACTACCGATCAAAAGTTTTTTATTTTTTGGAGAGGAATGTAGTGAAGAACGGTGATAAATGGGGTAAGATTAAGTGTTTGATATTTTTAATTGAGTATGTTGAATTTCCTATAATTTAGGTATTTGAGGGTTTATGGACTATGTATATCTTTTGATATTGTAAAAATCGTTTTGTAAACCAACTGTTGTGATAAGATATTTAAAAAATTAAGTTGAGCTATATAATAAAAGTGTTTTAGATTTATTCTCTTTGATCTTTGTTTCATTACTAATCACGAGATTTTCTACAGGTACCTGGGAGAGAATCACAATGTCATTTTATAATATCTGCTCAAGGATGTCACCAGGGGCTAACAAAATATGCAAGGTTAGGCTAGTGTGTTGAATAGAAGAACAAAGACGAGGTGAGACGGAGGGATATGATACAGACTTTTAAATATCTGAAAGGTATTAAGGTGAAGGATCAAATCTTTTCCAATGGAAAGGAAGCTGTAGAACATAGAAACATGATGGCAGAAAAAGACCATATGGCCCATCAAGTCTTTCCATCCATCCAATTGTATAGCACTGGATGAAGAGGTAGATATAATTGGTTCTCACAGGACAAGCAGGATGGTTGTCCTCACAAATGGGTGACATCGAGGATGGAGCCCACCACGGAAAACTTCTGTCAAAGTTTAAAAGAACTTTGACTGGCCCCTACTGGGCATGCCCAGCAAGGCACTGACCCTGCAGCCAGCAGGGGTCTCCCTTCAGTCTTCTTTTTTCCGCGCAGCAGTTGCCACGCGGTGAAAGGAGCTCTCTAACCACGTTCCTGACAGGAATTTGGAAATTAATTTCCTAAGAAAATTTGCCCCTCAGGGGTCTCCCTTCGACAAATTTTTAGTCATCTTACGGAACCCGGTAAGTTTTTTGCCTTTTTCCATCGACTACCGTCGATTTTGGCCCTTGAGGCCTGTTGGCACTTACCGATCCCCAGCCTAAATTTTGGCTTCAGGCCATGGCAACGGGGTTCCGCTGTTGTCCGGATTGTACCCGGACTATGTCCATCACAGACCCCCACAGGGTTTGTGTAATGTGTTTGGGTAGTGAGCATGATGTCCTGACTTGCACCAAATGTGCCTTAATGACACCCAAGGGTCGCAAAGCCAGGATGGAGAAGATGGGGCTCCTCTTCCATGCACCTACCCCAACGCCATCGATAGCATCGACGTCCTCGGAACCGGCACCGTCGAAGTTGTACCATCATCGTCAACCCTCCGGTGACCGTCCGCCATCGATCGCTTCTCGGCCGTCGACTCCCGTCCCTTCCCCGGATGGGCGAGGGGATCGGAAGGAAAAGCACCGCCATCGACGGCACAAGTCTCGGCCTGTCGAGGATCCACAGTCATCGACCTCTGCTCAAGCCGAACCACCGACAAAGAAGCCGCGAACAGACCGGACACCCTCCACGTCTCGTTCGCCGGCATCGAGGAAACCCTCACCCTCCCGGGGTGCGGGGGCCGTGATCCCACCGGTTACGGTGGTCCCTCCGGCCATGCCTCAGCCTCCCTCTCCCGTCGAGCCGGGTATGGTTACCCCTGGTCTCCGGGCAGAACTGGACCGGCTGGTCCAGGAGGCCATCGAGAAAGCGATGAAGAAATTGCAACCTCCATCGGCACCGTCTCCGGCACCGGTTCCAGTGCCGCCCCCGACACCGGCACCGGCTTCGCCACCGAGGAGGGAACCGACCACCGAGCCGTTGATACAAGCGCTAGCACCGCTACTGAGCCGCATGGAGGCGCTCATGACGGCCCTTCCATCGGTGATTCCAGTACCATCGACAACACCACCGTCTCCGACTGGATTTTCATCGGCAGGAGAAACACCGTTCCGGATTCCCCCTTCCGGGGTGGTTCCATCGGTGCCTTCTGGTATATCTCCACCGATATATCCTTCGGTTCCATCCATTCCACGCCAGGCACCGATTCCATCGGCAGCACCGAAGCCATCGATGCCATTTCTGGTTCCACCTACGGAACCGATTCCACCTCGGTTTCCATCGATGCCTTCAGAGCCTCAGCCCGGTCCATCAGGGCTACAAGCCCCACTTGATCCCTACGATACCTGGGGTGATGATGATGATACATCTTCTGACACAGATTTGCCTTCGCCACCATCTCCTACAGAGAGTAGAAAAAGATCTCCTCCTGAGGATCTATCTTTCATTAATTTTGTGAAAGAGATGTCAGAAGTTGTACCTTTTCAACTACAATCTGAAGCTGATGACAGACACCAGATGATGGAACTCCTTCAATTTCTGGATGCTCCAAAAATCATCGCTTCCATCCCTATACACCAGGTGTTTTTGGATCTGCTCAAGAAAAACTGGGAATCTCCTTCATCAGTGTCACCAGTTAACAAAAAAGCTGACTCCACCTACCTTGTCCAGTCAGCACCAGGTTTCCAAAAACCTCAACTGGATCATCGCTCTGTTGTGGTTGAGTCCGCGCAGAAGAAGGCCAAGCGTCTTAAGCCACACTCTTCTACCCCACCTACCAGGGACAAGTTCCTAGATAGTGTTGGACGGAAAGTCTATCATGGAGCTATGTTGATTTCATGCATAGCTTCATATCAACTTTACATGACTCAGTACAACAGAGCCATCCTTAAGCAGATGCAAGACTATGCTGACACGTTGCCAGACCAATACCAACCGCAGCTTCAAGCCCTTCTTCACAAGGGATTTGAGGCAGGGAAGCACGAGATTAGGACTGCCTACGACATATTCGATGCTTCCACAAAAGTTTCAGCCACAGCCATCTCAGCCAGACGTTGGGCTTGGTTAAAATCATCCAACCTTCGCCCAGAGGTTCAAGATCGTCTTGCTGATTTACCCTGCTTAGGCGATAATTTGTTTGGAGAGCAAATTCAGCAGATTGTGGCGGAGTTAAAAGACCACCATGAGACGTTGAAACAACTCTCATCTGTCCCACCTGAGCTGACCTCCAAGCAACCGCAAAAGAAAGACTCTAAGAAGTCATTCTTTCGACCACGCCGTTATTACCCTCCATCGGCCAGGCCTCGTCCAGCTTGATCCTCTACTAGGCCTCAGCCGCGTCAGCCTAGGAAGCAAAGGCCTACTGTAGCCCCTCCTCCTGGGCCTGCGGCTGGCCTTTGACTCCCCTGTAGGGAACACATGCCAAACCCCTCTTCCGGACATCCCTGTAGGAGGTCGACTGTACCATTTTCTACAACCTTGGTTGCAGATCACCTCAGATCAGTGGGTGCTAACAATTATCGCACAGGGTTACCACCTCAACTTCATAACTCTTCCGGCAGACTCCCCGCCTCTTCAAGCGTGGAGTCTATCCACCCATTTGGCTCAATTACAACAGGAAGTATCCCTTCTTCTGCAATCAAATGCTATAGAACCCGTTCCTCCCTCTCAACGAGGCAAGGGATTCTATTCCAGATACTTCCTAATACCAAAGAAATCAGGGGGACTACGTCCCATTTTGGACCTTCGAGCCCTCAACAAATACCTTCAAAAAGAGAAGTTCAAAATGGTAACCCTAGGCGCGCTGCTCCCTCTGCTACAAAGAGGGGATTGGCTGTGCTCTTTCGACCTCAAGGACGCTTATACCCACATTGCGATCACACAATCCCATCGCAAATATCTGCGGTTTCTAGTAGGCCACGACCATTATCAATACCGTGTCCTCCCTTTCGGTCTAGCTTCTGCCCCACGAGTCTTTACCAAATGTCTCGTAGTGGTAGCAGCATTCCTAAGGAAGGAAGGTGTCCACGTCTACCCATACCTGGACGATTGGCTAATCAGGGCCTCCACCCAACAGATAGCTCAATCCTCCCTAAAATTGACTATTCAAACACTCCTTTCCTTAGGGTTTCTCGTCAATTACGAGAAATCTTGCTTAGTCCCGTCTCAAACCTTATCCTTCATTGGGGCAGACTTGGACACCTTACAGGCAAAGGCTTACCTTCCTCTTCAGAGGGTCCACACCCTAATGTCCCTGGCTCGCCAGCTCCAGTCTCAGAACACTGCCACGGCTCGCCAGTTCCTCATTCTCCTAGGGCACATGGCATCCTCGGTTCAAGTCACTCCCATGACCCGACTAGCCATGAGAGTAACACAATGGACTCTACGACACCAATGGATTCAAGCTTTTCAGCCTCTGTCCTCCATAGTCACAGTCACACAAGCGCTGCGCCTATCCTTAACCTGGTGGACGACTCAGGTCAACCTCCTTCAGGGTTTACCCTTTCTTCCACCGGATCCGCAAGTAATCCTAACCACCGACGCTTCTCACATCGGTTGGGGAGCCCATGTGGACGACTTTCAAACCCAAGGGTTATGGTCCAAAGAGGAAGCCGAACACCAGATCAATTTCCTGGAACTTCGAGCAATCCGCTATGCGCTCCGCACTTTCAAAGATCATCTCTTTCATCAGATAATCTTAATCCAGACGGACAACCAAGTGGCCATGTGGTACATAAACAAGCAGGGAGGCACAGGCTCCTTCCTTCTGTGTCAGGAAGCTGCGCACATCTGGGCGGAAGCCCTCTCCCACTCCATGTACCTCAGGGCCACTTACCTGCCGGGAGTAGACAATGTATTGGCAGACCAGCTGAGCCGTGTCTTCCAACCACACGAGTGGTCACTCGATCCTCTGGTAGCGACCTCTCTGTTTCACAAGTGGGGTTCTCCCCGCATAGACCTCTTTGCGTCCCCTCAGAACCACAAAGTGGACTATTACTGCTCTCTCATTCGGAGCCAGCACTCTCGGCCGAGGGATGCATTCTCCCTCAAGTGGACAACCGGTCTGCTCTATGCATTCCCTCCACTCCCTCTTGTGTCAAAGACTCTCGTGAAGCTACGCCAGGACGGAGGAACCATGATCCTGATAGCACCTTACTGGCCACGCCAAGTATGGTTTCCAATACTCCAGGATCTCTCCATCCGCAGGCACATTCCTCTGGGAAAGGACCCGCATCTGCTCACTCAAAACGACGGATGCCTCCTCCATCCCAACCTCCAAGTCTTGTCCCTGACGGCATGGATGTTGAAAGGTTAGTCCTTCAGCCTTTCAACCTTTCAGATTCCGTTTCTCGGGTCCTGATAGCTTCACGAAAGCCTTCCACAAGAAAGTCTTACTCATACAAATGGAAAAGGTACACATCATGGTGCACTTCTCAGTCCCTTGATCCCCTTTCCTGTCCAATCTCCAAATTCTTGGACTATTTATGGCATCTCTCTGAATCAGGTCTTAAAACCTCTTCTATCAGAATGCATGTCAGTGCGGTAGCCGCCTTCCATAAGGGTATTGGGGGTAATCCTATTTCAGTACAACCCCTAGTAACACGCTTTCTTAAGGGCTTGCTCCATCTAAAGCCGCCCTTGCGTCCTCCGGCCCCATCCTGGGACCTTAACCTGGTTCTTGGTCGTCTTATGAAACCTCCTTTCGAACCTCTGCACTCCTGTGACTTTAAATATCTCACTTGGAAAGTGTTATTCCTTTTGGCTATTACTTCAGCTCGCAGGGTTAGTGAATTACAGGCCCTAGTTACCTATCCGCCTTACACTAAGCTCCTGCAGGACCGGGCGGTACTCCGCACTCACCCTAAATTTTTACCTAAGGTAGTTTCTGAGTTTCATATCAATCAATCCATCATACTACCTATCTTTTTTCCCAGGCCCCACTCCAACTCTGGAGAGCAGACCCTGCATACCCTAGACTGTAAACGAGCTCTAGCTTTTTACCTAGACCGTACAGTTTCCCACAGGAAGAGCACTCAATTATTCGTCTCTTTCCATCCTAATAAGTTGGGACAACCTGTGGGTAAGCAGGCTCTTTCTTCCTGGTTGGCGGACTGCATTTCTTTTTGCTATGAGCAAGCTGGCATTCCTTTTCAAGACCGTGTTAAAGCACACTCTGTGAGGGCCATGGCGACGTCAGTGGCACACCTTCGATCGGTGCCGCTTCCTGACATCTGCAAAGCTGCAACCTGGAGTTCTCTCCATACCTTTGCAGCCCATTATTGTTTGGACAAGGCTGGAAGACAGGACTCCATCTTCGGCCAGTCTGTCTTGCGTAACCTTTTTCCAACCTGATGTACCAACACCCTTCCACCTACCCGGTTGGGTGCGGATGCCCTTTCCCAAATTTCTCCTCACTTATTGTGCCTGCTGCACACCGTTGGGTACATTTGGTGCAAGTCGGGACATCCTCAGCTCGGTACTCACCCATTTGTGAGGACAACCATCCTGCTTGTCCTGTGAGAAAGCAAATGTTGCTTACCTGATGTAACAGGTGTTCTCACAGGACAGCAGGATGTTAGTCCTCACGAAACCCGCCCGCCTCCCCGCGGTGTTGGGTTTGTTTTATTTTTACTTTCTAGGCACTGCCTGTAGCTTTGAAAATCAGACTGAAGGGAGACCCCTGCTGGCTGCAGGGTCAGTGCCTTGCTGGGCATGCCCAGTAGGGGCCAGTCAAAGTTCTTTTAAACTTTGACAGAAGTTTTCCGTGGTGGGCTCCATCCTCGATGTCACCCATTTGTGAGGACTAACATCCTGCTGTCCTGTGAGAACACCTGTTACATCAGGTAAGCAACATTTGCTTTATCCTCCTAAAATGATAGGATGGATCCTATAAGTTAGAGAGCATTGAGTCAAACAGGATAAAAGTTCTGCTGGAAACAAAATGTAATGTTGAATCTTTATGGATAGAAATTCCAGGTAAAAAAGGAAATAAAATAGTAATGGGGGTGTCCAGAATGAACTAACAGATGACATAATAGTCTATGAACTCTATATCATAATAAATGTAATTGTAAACACAATGAATATGAATTTTACCTGTGAATAGTACCTTACAGGTACACCTGGTCATGACCTACTTCACTAAACAATCGTTTGTCTTTAATGATATATTGTAACTGAACCTTTTGTGGCACCTGTTAGAATGTACTATAGTACGCATTGACCTACATTAATTTAATCACCCACATTTACTTATTTATTTATTTAAAGTTTTTTTTTTATACCGGTATTTGTTGAAACATCATATCAGTTTACGAGTAACAGCAGGGAAATACATTAAACAGGGTGAAAGCTGAACTAGGCAGGGTATATAGATGAAAGTTAACAAAAAATTTGTTAGTGTCAAACGTATATCTTAAATCAGAAAAAAACCCATAACATTGCAGTTGGTATTTACAAATTGGTTAATTTAATGAGTAGTTATCAAATTTTGTTAGAGTGAAACATTGCATATCATAGGTAAGGAATAAGCCATGACTTTGGAGTCCGTATTTACCTTTAGATAGGGCAGATAAGATTGCTGAGAGGTGGGGGAGGGTGGAGGGTTGCATAAATGGAGTTAAACTGTAAACCGTTGCAATGGCATATAACTTAGTGACGGTATAGAAAAGATTTTAAATAAATAAATTAGGGAAGCTAATAAAATCAGCAGCATAATAATGGGTAATTTCAATTACCCTAGTATTGACTGGATGAATGTTACATCAGGGCATTGTAGCAAAGTCAAGTCTTTAGATTAAATGGCTGCTTCGTGGAGCAGCTGGTA
The DNA here is from genome assembly GCF_901001135.1 of Rhinatrema bivittatum. NCBI lineage: Eukaryota > Metazoa > Chordata > Amphibia > Gymnophiona > Rhinatrematidae > Rhinatrema > Rhinatrema bivittatum. Next base: position 621,900,595 of record NC_042615.1, on the reverse strand, counting down.
CAAGAACCAACAAGAGGGGAAACTATTTTAGACCTAGTCCTTGGTGGAACACAGGATTTGGTTCGAGAGGTAACAGTGTTGGAGCCACTTGGTAATTGTGATCACAAAATTATCAAATTGACTTAATAACTGGAAGGAGCTAAAAAAAAAAAAAAAAAGCAATTACTACGATAGCATTTAACTTTCAAACAGTGACTGTGATAAAATGAGGAAATTAGTTAGGAAAAAAACTGAAAGGAGCAACTGCAAAGGTTAAGAGTTTAGCTCAGGTATGGATGTTTAAAAATACCATCTTGGAAGCCTAGAACAAATGTATTCCATGCATTAGAAAAGGTGGAAAGAAGGCTAAATGACTACTGGCATGGTTGAAAGATGAGGTAAAAGGGTATAATATTTAAAAGAACATCTTTCAAGAAATGAAAAACAGATCCGAATTAAGAAAACAAGAAACAGCATTAAGCACTGGCAAGTCAGATGCAAAGCATTGATAAGGAAGGCATAGAGAATTTGAAAAGAAGCTTGCCATGGAAGCAGAAACTCATAACAATTTTTTCAGGTACATTTGAGGTAGAAAACCTGTGAAGGGAGTCAGTTGGACCATTAGATGATTAAAGGGTAAAAGCACTTAGGAATGACAAAGCCATAGCAGAGAGACTAAACTAATTATTTGCTTCAGTATTCACTGAGTAAGATGTAAGATATACCCATCAAGTAAGCAAAAGGGCAACACCCCATATATTAAACCATAAATACCATACTACCAAGGCATAAATAGTAACACAAAAAAACAACCAACAAAAATGGGAGATATACGCATGCCAGAAATGATATTCAAAGGCGATGATTCAGAGGAAATTAAAGAAATCCCAGTGAACTGGCAAGATGTACTAGAGCAAAATGGCAAACTAAAGAGTAGCAAATCATCTGGACTAGATGGTATACATCCCAGAGTGCTGAAGGAACTGAGAAATGAAATTGCAGACCTGCTATTGGAAATTTGTAAAATATCAATAACATTTATGGTACCTGAAGACTGTAGGATTGCCAATGTAATGCCAATTTTTAAAAAGGGATCAAGGGGTGATCCAGGAAATTACAGATCAGTGAGTCTGACATCTGTGCCAGTCAAAGTGGTAGAAACTGTCATAAAGAACAAAATTGCTGAACATATAGATAAGCGTAGTTTAATGGGACAAAGCCAACATGGATTTAGCCAAGGGAAGTCTTGCCTCACAAATTTTCTCCATTTTTTTTGAGGGCATAAATATGTGGATAAAGGTGAGCCAGTTGATATAGTGTGTCAAATGCTTTCTGGAAATCCAGAGAGAGACTTCTTAGGAAATGCAATAGGTGGTAGTGTCCTATTGTGGATTGCCAACTGATTAAAAGATAGAAAACAGAGAGTAAGGCTAAATGGTAAATTTTCCCAATGGAAAAAAGTGAATAGTGGAGTGCCCCAGGGATCTGTTCTAGGACTGATGCTTTTTAATATATTTATAAATGACCTGGAAATGGGAATAACAAGTGAGGTGCTATAATTACACAATGTTGGGTTCCATATTAGGTGCTACAACCCAAGAAAGAGATCTAGGTGTCATAGTGGATAACACATTGAAATCGTCGGTACAGTGTGCTGCGGCAGTCAAAAAAGCAAACAGAATGTTGGGAATTATTAGAAAGGGAATGGTGAATAAAACGGAAAATGTCATAATGCCTCTGTATCGCTCCATGGTGAGACCGCACCTTGAATATTGTGTACAATTCTGGTCGCTGCATCTCAAAAAAGATATAATTGCGATGGAGAAGGTATAGAGAAGGGGTTACCAAAATGATAAGGGGAATGGAACAACTCCCCTATGAGGAAAGACTAAAGAGGTTAGGACTTTTCAGCTTGGAGAAGAGACGACTGAGGGGGGATATGATAGAGGTGTTTAAAATTATGAGAGGTCTAGAACGGGTAGATGTGAATCTGTTATTTACTCTTTCGGATAGTAGAAAGACTAGGGGGCACTCCATGAAGTTAGCATGGGGCACATTTAAAACTAATCGGAGAAAGTTCTTTTTCACTCAACGCACAATTAAACTCTGGAATTTGTTGCCAGAGGATGTGGTTAGTGCAGTTAGTATATTGGATAGGTTCTTGGAGGAGAAGTCCATTACCTGCTATTAAGTTCACTTAGAGAATAGCCACTGCCATTAGCAATGGTAACATGGAATAGACTTAGTTTTTGGGTACTTGCCTGGATTGGCCACTGTTGGAAACAGGATGCTGGCTTGATGGACCCTTGGTCTGACCCAGTATGGCATTTTCTTATGTTCTTATGATACAGACCTTCAGATACCTGAAAGGTTTTAATGATGCACAATCAACAAACCTTTTCCTTTGGAAAGAAATCAGTAGAACTACGGGTCGTTTAATGAAACTCCAGGGAGGACGACTCAGAATCAACTTCAGGAAATATTTCTTCACGGAGAAGGGTGGTGGATACCTGGAATGCCCTTCCAGAGGAGGTGGTGAAGACAAAAATGGTGAAAGATTTCAAAGAGGCATGGGGATAAACACTGTGGATCTCTAAAGGCTAGAGGATGAAAATGAAAAAAGAGCGCATGGGGGTAACTTGCTGGTTTGGCAGTTACTACCCTTAACCAGTAAGCCTTCATATTGCTGATGCAACTCCAACATTGCTCTCTACTTCAGCGGCAAGAAGTAACAGGGAATTGGACTCAGACAGCAACCAACAAGGGCCCTGACTTTGATGGTTTGGGAAGCTAAGTAAGGGGATGACTTGTAAGGTGCAGCAGATGCTACCATAAGCTTGCTGGACTGTCTGGATGGACCATTTGGTCCTTTTCTACCTTTTCTGTTTCTATGTTTCTAATTATTAAGATAGAGTTGCAGAAGTCCACTGCTTATTCTTGGGATAAACTGCTTGGAATCTATCTCTTGTGATCTTGCCAGGTACATGTGACCTGGCTTGGTCACTGTTGGAAACAGGATACTGGGCTTGATGGACCCTTGGTATGACCCAGTATGGCAAGTCTTGTGTTTTTATTCTCATCACTTCTTTGGCAATCCCTTGTATTTATCCCATGCTTTCTTGAATTCATATACTGTTTTTGTTTCTACTACTTCCACTGAAAGGCTGTTTCATGCCTCCACCACCCTCTTTGTAAAGAAATATTTCCCAAGATTACTTCTGAGTCTACCCTCTTTCAACCTCATCTCATGATCCCTCATTCTAGAGTCTCTTTTCTGTTTAAAAAAAAAAAAGGCTCACTTCTGGTGAATAGAAACCTTTGAGATATTTGAATGTCTTTCATATCTTCTGTATCCCATCTTTCCTCTAGGGTATTCATGTTTAGATCTTTATGTTTAACCCCATATGCTTTAGAACGAAGACCACTGACCATTTTAGTAGCCACCCTCAGGACTGACTCCAACCTGTTTATATCCTTTTGACGGTGCCATCTTCAAAATTATACACAGTATTCCAAATGAGAACTCACCAGGGACCTATATAGGGGCAATCTCACCTCCATTTTTCTGCTTACCATTCCACTCCCTAAGCAGCCAAGCATCTTTCTGGCTTTTACCTTTGCTTTATCCACCTGCTTGAGTATGTTAAGATCAACAGATACAATTATCCCCTGATCCTGCACTTCCTTTGTGCTTAGAAGAATATCTCTTCCCATACGGTACCTTTCCCTTAGGGTTTTGTACCCTAAATGTATTACTCTGTATTTTCTTAGCATTAAATCTTAGCTGCCAGACCTTAGACTATTCCTCAAGCTTCACAAGATCCTTCATCGTGTTTTCCATATTATAGAACTGTAGGTCTTGATACGAAATTTCAAGGGGAAAGACTCAGGAGCTATATCAAGAAATATTTTTTTTCATGAAAGGGGTGTTGAATGTTTGGAATACCTTCTGATAAGAATGGTTACGGAATTCAAAAAAGGCTTCGGATAATCATAGAGGATCCCTAATGACTAGAAGACAGAAATGAAGAAATGGGGGGAACCTGTGGTAACATTTCTGCATGGGGGTAATCTGCATGAAGCAGCATTTACAACCCTAAACACCTTGCTGGGCAGACTGGATGTATCATTTTAGTCTTTATCTGTTGTCATTTACTATAGAACTGAGATTGGATCTGAGGGATCTCTGTCCATAATCCAGAAAGCGGAAGGCAGCAAAGCAGCTTGCAATACGTCAGACTGATGAATGCTGCTCAATAGCCATTGCCAGTCTTCATTTCCAGCATGTCTGCTGTTTTTCTCTCTGCTTCAGAGAGGGTGCCAAACTCTTTTCTAACTTTATTTCCTCTTTCTTTTAACTGTAATGTTCAAAACAATGTGTTTCTAATCCGTTATTGCCTTGCTCCTGGGAAGGTAATGCCTTTTCATTGCCTCAAGCATGCATTCAAATGTAGCTTTCTTAACAAGAAGCCTAATTAGAAATATAATCACAATATAAATCTATGGTAGAAATTCAGCGTAATAAAAACCAGAATTTACTAGCTGAAAAATTACTACCGTCTTCTTTCTGCTTCTTAACTGCATGCATCCTTTTTCTCCATCAGTGCATAATCTTGAATAAAGGCCTTTAGCTTGAAGTTTAATATCTGTATGATCTTGGTGTCTGAATTGATCTTGGATTAAGAAAAAACATGGTAGATATGGATTGCCAGTGAGATCAGTACTGAAATCTGACATATTGACTCAGAGGGAAGCAACAGTGACTGACAGAGCATTGTTTTATATGGTCTCTGAGGGTTATTGTTCCCTCCCAAGAGGTCAGTAATCTTTCACTGAATGGATTTTGGGGTGACATGGTCTGCTATGTAACAAATTGTTGAAATTTGTTTTCTGTAGCTGCATTTACAGTTCTTTGCTAAAATGCTCATTAATTTTAGCTATCTCTTTCATCTGTGGTAGTTGCACTTGAGAAATTTTGGTTTAGTCATCTGGTCTTATTTGTATCGGTGGAAGCTGCTTCATTTGACAACTCCTTGTCTCCAGTGAATGGTGTGGCTCTGTGGTTCTTCCTTTAACATGCTACCTTCGGTGCCGGCTTAGTGCAACTTGACTTTTTGTTCATACCAGTGAGAGGGGATGTTTAAATAAATATCAATAACTTGATGTACAATAGAGACGTTTCTGCAACTTTTTCTATATAACGAAACCCATTTTCCCCTTAGGTTTCTTTTGTAAACGTGGAGACAAGTGGTATCAAAAACATTTTTTCTTTTAGAAATGTATCAACTCCTAATAAGTGATCATCACCTTCCTCTTTATTTGCCTCTTTCTGTGGATCATAGTCATCCTGTAAATCATCTGTTTTATCTGTGGGGATATCTTCTTCATCCCATAGTTCCCAAACCTGTCCTGGAGGACTCCCAGACAGTAAGATTTGTAGAATATTGTGAGGAACCGTGTAGGATTTCCCCAGCTGGAGGCACAGAGCCATATTGACTCCAGTCTTTTCAAAACACTTAAACTTTATTTTGCAGCTTTAGCATATATACATCAGTAGACTGCCTTACCTCAGGAAATTGTACTCTCAATAATCATAGATTCTTTACAGTTTCAGTGGTAGGATAGTGTTATTTCACAGGAGTAGCCTCCTCCTGGAGACCTGGGCCTGGGCTGTTCTTCGCAACTGGGCTGACACTCAGCCCACAGAGCTCTTCCTGCCCAGCAGGGTCCAGCCCATAGAGCTCTCTCTCTATGGGATTTAAAGTGGATTAGGGGTACATGCCTGGTCCTGCACAGGTTTAAAGGGGAGAAATAGGGGCACTCCATCACAGATACCTACAATGAATATGCATGAGATTAATTTGCACGCACTGCCTCCATGTCATGCAAATTTTATCTCATACATATTCGTTGTAGATATCTTGAAAACCTGTCTGGCTGGGGGGGGAGGGGGGGTCCCTCAGGACAGGATTAGGAACTCTGCCATAGATCATTTTCCTATTTCTTTTCCTTGTCCTTGTTATGGAATTTTTTTCCTTGGCCTGTTTTTCTTTGCAAAAAATGCATTGAAATACGGTTGCTTTGAACGCTCAATTTTATAGTTCCTTAGAGCATCTGAGAGAACTTTTATTTTTCTGGAAACTTTGACTGTTTTAATGATTGGTATCAATCTATGAAGCTTTATAAGTCAGCTTCAAAATGTTTAAAGGCTTCAGATAATTCTGCATTCTCCTCCTCTGCAGCTTGCTCTTATTCTAGCTGTATCATGTCCTCATTGGATAGATCTTTTTCTTGTGTTTATAGGAATGCAAACACATTTGATTCTACGATATAATCAAAGCTAATATTTTTTGCGAGGGTCACTGTGTTCTGATGAATATGTGGAATTGTTTGCATTTCAGAAGGACCCTGGACAGCATGCAAATACTCTAGCCATTTCTTCTTCCACTCTCCATTCAAAGTTGATGCTTTTTAGTTCCTCCTAAGAATCAGGGATGATGATAGTGGCATTCATAATGTAATTTTGCCAGAACACTAATAGTTGCCTTATCTTCCTTCTCCTTTCCTTCTATGAGTTGCTTGAAAGGCTTGCCTCAGGTAAAGCCTTGAATGTCACTATTGCTCCTTGATTCATGGCTTGGATCAATACTGTTGTGTTCTTAGGAAGGTAGTCCACCCTCATGTTGTCAAATCTAGCTTGACTGGATGCATGGTATGGGCATTGTCTGAGGAGTAATGCTTTATTGGTAAAATTCTTCCTGAGACAGTAGCATTCCATGAGTGAACAAGAAAAGTTGTCAGCCACTCTTGAAGTTTGCTTGTTACCCAGGCCTTGGTTGATCTCCAAATGAAAGAAATTTGGCTTTGTATAGCCTTCTATGACCCTTGGATTTTCTGAATTGTACACCAGTAGCAGCTTCAGTTTAAATTCTCCTGCAGCATTACTTCCTGGGGGAGTGTCAGATGATCTTTGGCAGCTTTCAAAACTGATGTAGACATTTCTTCTTTATCAATAAAGATTCTGTCAGGCATTCACTTCCAGAAAAAGTCTGTCTCTTCAAGGAGGCTACAAACTTGCTCTGGTTTGTAACCTTAGATAGTTTTCTTCAGAAACTCAGGATACTCAAAAACAGTGTGTACATCAGCACTGGCTCTTTCTCCTCTGCCACCTTTTAAATCCTTCTTTATTTAAAACTACTGTTACCTGCAGCAGTTTACATTAAAAAATACATAAAATATCAAAACAAAATAATAAACACATGATAACATAATTCTAAGTTATTACAGAATATTTGTTCCTTTTTATTTACCCATTAAATGCTAACTCAGATCAGTTTTTAACATTACTTTGAATGTTTTAGTACATGTTGTAAGATGGAGAGCTTGTGGTAAAGAATTTCACAATTCCGATGCTGCCATTAAAAATGCACGCTCCCGTGTTTAAACTAGCTGAGCCTGCTACACTGTTGGAACTCCTAAGAGACCTCTTTCAGAAGAGCTTAAGGATCAAATAGGGTGTTAGATGCGCAGAAGCGCATTAGCTCGAGGAAAGGAGTCTAATGCTAAGAGTTTGTGAGCTAGGAAAGAAATGTTATGAGTGACTCGTGAGTGAAGAGGGCGCCAATGCCTTTTGGATTATCATTGTGCTATTGGGGACTTTGATTTTGATCTTTGATCCACACATTAGCAGATTTTCTATGTTTTTCCCCTGACATTACTTCTCAAGCATTAAAATGCTTGAGAAGAACTTGCTTTAATTTTGTCCATTTTCACAGATTTTTCCTATTGTGTATGCTGCATGCTCTAATACCTTAGATTAGTGCTTCTGAACCTTTTTCGAAGCAGGACCCCGTGTCTATCTCTAAAGGTTTTACGGACCCACATGCGTTTCTCTTTAATTTTTGCAGTAGTTATATGCCATAACAAAGAATGATATGAATTTTTGGAAAAGGAAATTTGTGAGGAGCTAACTAAACTTAAAGTAAACAAGGTGATGGAGCCAGATGGCATACATCTGAGGGTATTAAGGGAACTTAGAGATGTCCTGGCAGCTGAGCTGGCTGACCTTTTCAGTGCTTCTTTGGAGTGTGGAGTAGTCCCGGATGTGATTCCTATTCATAAAAGTGGAAGTAAGGGGGAAGCTGGGAACTATAGACCAGTTAGTATGACTTCTGTGGTGAGCTCACTAATGGAATTGCTGCTAAAACAGAGAAAAAGGCAATTTTTGGAATCCAATGGATTGCAAGATCCGAGGCAGCATGGTTTTACCAGAGATAAATCTTATCAGAGAAATCTGATCAAGTTCTTTGATTGGGTGACCAGAGAATTTGATAAAGGGGGAGAGCACTAGATGAGTGTACTTGGATTGCAGCAAGTCCTTTAAAAACATTTCTGCACAGAAGACACAAATAAATTGTGTGCCCTTGGTATGCAACCTAGAATGACTGCCTGGGTTAAAAACTGGCTGAGTGGGAGGCAACAAAGGGTAGTGTGGAGTTTTCTCTGAGGAGGGGGATGTTACTAGTGGTGTGTCTCATCGATTGGTCCTTGGACTGGTACTTTTCAACATTTTTGTGAGCGACATAACTAAAGGATTGTTGGGGAAGGTTACATAAGAAATGCCATACTGGGTCAGACCAAGGGTCCATCAAGCCCAGTATCCTATTTCCAGCAGTGGCAAATCCAAGTCACAAGTACCTGGCAAGTACCCAAACATTAAATAGATCACAAGCTACTATTGCTTATTAATTAGTGTAATAGCAGTTTATGGATTTATCCTTTAGGAACTTATCCAAACTTTTTTTAAACCCACTTACACTAACTGCTGTAACCACATCCTCTGGCAATGAATTCCAGAGCTTAACTATGCGCTGAGTGAAAAAGAATTTTCTTCGATTTGTTTTAAATGGGCTACTTGCTAACTTCATGGAGGTTTATTTTTTTGCCAATGAAGCCAAAATCTGTCAAAGGGTGGACATCCAGGAAGGTGTGGAAAACATGAGGAGAGATTTGGTGAAGCTTGAGGAAAGGTCTAAGTTCTGGCAGCTAAGATTTAATACTAAAAAATGCAGAGTAATACATTTAAGATGCAAAACCCAAGGGAAAGATACAGTATTGGAGGTGATATTCTTCTAAGCACATAGGAAGAGCAGGATTTGGGGGTGATTGTATCTGATGATCTTAAGGTGGCCAAACAGGTGGATAAAGCGATGATAAAAGCCAGAAAGATGCTTGGCTGTACAGGTGGAGAGGAATGGTAAGCAGAAAAAGGGAGGTGATATTCTCCTAGGGCAAGCAGGATGGTAGTCCTCACAGATGGGTGACGACAGATGGAGCCAGGCATGGAAAACTTTTGTCAAGGTTTCTAGAAACTTTGATTGGCATGCCACTATCTGCACGTCCATGTGAGGTCCCCCTTCAGTCTCTCTTTTTCTGTGTGCAGTTGCGTCGTGGTTTTTGGAGCTCTGCTTCTTTTTCATCTGTGCCTGAAATCGGGTTTTCTCCCTGTTCCATCGACTGGTCCTCCTTCACGGTTGATAGAAAACATTTTTCTGTCTTCTTAGTGGCCCCCGGCCATCGACCGCACGCCGGTTATTTTTCATGAGATTATTCTGTCTTCGATACTGCTCTTCAGGTGAAATCCAGAATCGGTCAATTTGCATGGTATTTTTCATAGTGTCCGGCTTTCGTTGGTGCCCACGGACCATGTCCGTCACGGATCCGCATGAGGTTTGCTTCCTCTGCCTGAGGCCCTCGCACGACTTCCGATGGTGTCAGCTGTGTGACCAGATGATCCCCAAGGGCTGTTGCGCATGCCTGGACAAAATGGAGAAGCTTTTTGGTTCCAAAATGTCTGCTCCATCCACACTCACATCGGAGTCCTCAAAACCCAGGGGTTGAGGGGAGCCACTCGATACGCTCCTTCTCGCTATTCCTTCTAGTACATCTTCAAAGGACTAAGGGAATGGTGAGCGGTCTTTCATCATCTTGCCAGTTTTCAGGACATCGGGATCCTCCACTTCCTCGGTGCCGGGGAAGGACTGGGCCGAGCACCGTGGGAGATCTCGCAAGCATCGACTCTGGTCGCCATCTATGCATGGCTCCAGTTCCGGTGCAATACCGCCACTAAAGCGACCCCGTGGTTCGGAGGCCCCTTCCTCTGGATATACCCAAGAGTCCCAGGCATTCCCCAACGATATCGATGCTGGGCACCGTGCCTCCTCTGAGAAACGAGGAAGCACTGGTGATGCCTTGTCCCCTTCCCTCAGTCCTGGCCTCACTGGACTTTCAGGAAGAATTGGACCGCAGGATGCAGAATGTGCTACTCTGAGCTCTGTAGAGCGTCGAGCCGCCACCAGTACTGGTGCCGGAGCCTCCGCTGTATCTTCTGGTGCCCCTTCTCAAGCGTCTAGACATTCTCCTCAGCACCCTTATGACGCAACCGGTGCCCAAGGGACTTTTGGTTCCCCAGTGGCCACCAATGCCCCCTCGGGAGTGATTCCCATTATTGGGTCCGAGGAGGAGGAAGATGTGGCCGATGCCGTGTTGCAGAGGCCTCGATTCCTCAAGCCTTTGCCTGGGCTCTCTGAACTCCTGTGGCCCCTGGTACCCCCATTACTGGAGGGACTGCCAATTCCTGCGGTGCCTGTGTCTTCGAAATCTTCGGAACCCAGGGCTAGGGTTCTCCAGAGGCCTCTCGCATATAAGCCCCACGAAGGCCTTTGTGAAGAAGATCCTCATGACCCGTGGGGGGATGATTCCTCGGTGTCTTCGTCCAAATTCTCGGAAAACCCCCTCTCCGAGCCTTCCCCACCAGAGGAAAGGTGTCGGTCCTCCCCAGAGAACTTCTCTTTTGCGGGGTTTGTCAAGGCCATGGCTGAAGCTATTCCATTCCATCTTCTTACAGAGGAGGATGCGCGACATATGTTGGAGGTACTCCAATTTATTGATGCTCCTAAGAAAATCGTGGCAGTTCCCATCCATGACATCTTTAAAGATCATCATCTTCGGATATGGGAACACCCGATCTCCATATCCCTGGTAAATAGGAAGGCAGATGTCACATATTTGGTACAGCAGGCCTTAAGGTTTGAGAGGCATCACCTCTCTCAACAGTCGGTGGTTATAGAAACATAGAAGTGACGGCAGAAGAAGACTAAACGACCCATCTAATCTGCCCAGCAAGCTTTCACACCTATTTGTTTTCATACTTATGTTACTCTGACCGTTGAGGTCAGGGCCCTTATTGGTAACTTTTTGGTTCCAATTCCCTTCCACCCCCACCATCGATGCAGACAGCAGTGCTGGAGCTGCATCTAAGTGAAGTATCTAGCTAATTGGTTTGGGGTAGTAACCGCCGTAATAAGCAAGCTACTCCCGTTTGTTTACCCTGCCTGTGCAATTCAGTCCTTGTTGGTTGTCTAAATATAAATCCTCTTTACTTCATTCCCCCCTGTCGTTGAAGCAGTGAGCTGCGCTGGATATGTATTCCAAGTGAAGTATCATGCCTAACTGATTTGGGGTAGTAACCGCCGTAACAAGCAAGCTACACCCATGCTTATTTGTTTATCCAGACTATGTAATTCATTCCTTGTTGGTTGATGCTGAATATAAATCATCTTTTTTTCATTCTCCAAGTGCTCCCACACCTATGCCTCCACCCCTCCAGGGCAAGAAAATAGGGAGCTAGATGCTCTGGGTAGGAAGGTCTTTCAGGGTGCTATGCTCGTCACCTGCATCACCACCTACCAGTTGTATATGACACAATACAACTGAAACCTGAGGAAGCAGGTCCAGGACCTCGCAGAGAGGGCCTACCGCAACAGCAACAGGAGTCACTCTCTGCCATTGTCCTGCAGAGTCTGGCAGCTGGAAAACACGAGATGAGATCCACCTATGATGTGTTTCAGACAGCTGCCCGAGTAGCCACCATGGGCATTGCTGCCCGTAGAATGGCCTGGCTCCAGGCCTCCGCCCAGAGCTGCAGGAGAAGCTGGCTGACCTCCCATGCACTGATGACAAACTTTTGGGGACAAGGTCAGAGATGCGGTAGCTCAGTTGAAAGACCACCACGAAACCCTCCAACAGCTCTCCAGCTTCAGACGTGCCTTCCTCTTCCAGGAAACCCTTTTACAGGCAGCGGAAATAATCCCCCCGCCTCTTGGGCTCGCATGCCGCGTATTAGCTCCAGGGGCTGCTCCTGTCAATAGCAGCCATGCCCCAGCAAGCCCCGGCTACAGAGTTTTGACTGGTGACGAGGGAGCACGATTCTACAAAACATACCCTTGGCACCCTATCCCCCAGTAGGAGGCAGGCTTTTCCTGGCTTTGCCCACCACTGGAGGACCCATCACTTTGGACCAATGGGTCCTTACCACAGTCAACCAAGGGTACGGTCTCAATTTCAGAAGACTTCCAGAGAACTCTCCCACATGTCCATTGTGGGGTTTATCCAACCAGCAGGTCATACTTCAGACATACTTCTGTCTGCCCTTCTCACAACATAAGAACATGCCATACTGGGTCAGACCAAGGGTCCATCAAGCCCAGCATCCTGTCTCCAACAGTGGCCAATCCAGGCCATAAGAACCTGGCAAGTACCCAAAAACTAAGTCTATTCCATGTTACCATTGCTAATGGCAGTGGTTATTATCTAAGTGAACTTAATAGCAAGTAATGGACTTCTCCTCCAAGAACTTATCCAATCCTTTTTTAAACACAGCTATACTAACTGAACTAACCACGTCCTCTGGCAACAAATTCCAGAGTTTAATTATGCGTTGAGTGAAGAAGAACTTTCTCCGATTAGTTTTAAATGTGCCACATGCTAACTTCATGGAGTGCCCCCTAGTCTTTCTATTATCCGAAAGAGTAAATAACCGATTCACATCTACCCGTTCTAGACCTCTCATGATTTTAAACACCTCTATCATATCCCCCCTCAGCTGTCTCTTCTCCAAGCTGAAAAGTCCCTACCTCTTTAGTCTTTCCTCATAGGGGAGCTGTTCCATTCCCCTTATCATTTTGGTAGCCCTACTCTGTACCTTCTCCATCGCAATTATATCTTTTTTGATATGCGGCGACCAGAATTGTACACAGCAGTAGAGCCAGTTCCTCTGGGCCGAGGGTTCTGTTTGAGGTATTTCCTCATATCGAAGAGAACCAGAGGCTTATACCCCATTCTCGACCTCAGGGCTCTCCATGAAGTTAGCATGTGGCACATTTAAAACTAATTGGAGAAAGTTCTTTTTCACTCAACACACAATTAAACTCTGGAATTTGTTGCCAGGGGATGTGATTAGTGCAGTTAGTGTAGCTAGGTTTAAAAAAGGATTGAACAAGTTCTTGGAGGAGAGGTCCATTACCTGCTATTAATTAAGTTGACTTAGAAAATAGCCACTGCTATTACTAGCAACAGTAGCATGGGATAGACTTAGTTTTTGGGTATTTACCAGGTTCTTATGGCCTGGAGTGGCCACTTTTGGAAACAGGATGCTGGGCTTGATGGTCCCTTGGTCTGATCCAGTATGGCATGTTCTTATGTTCTTAAATTTCTCTTAAAAGAAAAGTTCAAGATAGTTTCTCTGGGCACTCTGATCCCCCTCCTCAAAAGAGGAGACTGGCTCTGCTCCCTCAATCTCAAGGAAGCTTATGCACACATAGCTATCTTCCCCGGCCACAGAAAATACCTTCTCTTTGTGATGAGGAAGGCTCCCTACCAGTACAAGGGTGCTGCCTTTTGGGTTGGCCTCAGCCCCTCGCGTTTTCACCAAATGCCTTGTGATGGTGGCTGCGCGTCTCAGGCACCGTGGTTGATCAAGAGCAACTCACGCACATGGACACTGAACGCTTTAGCCCTCACCATGCAGACACTGCAATTCTTGGGGTTTGTTATCAACCACCCAAAATCTGACCTCTGCCTGTCTCCCCAACTGGACTTTATAGGAGCCAGACTGGACATGGCACAGGCAAAAGCATTTCTGCCCTGCGATCGGGCTCTTGCCCTCGCTTCATTGGCAACCTTTGTGTGCAGCAGCCGGCATACGAGTACACACCTTCTACTTCACTTGTTGGGCAACATGGCGGCTTCAGTCCATGTTACCCCACTCGCCCGCTTGTGCATGCAAAGGGCACAATGGACCTAGTGGTCCAATGGCAGCAGGTCTCCCAGGACCTCAGAACCTGTGTCTCCGTCATGGAACTTCTGAGGACCTTTCTGTCCTGGTGGGAGAACCTCTCCAACTTGGAGCGAGGAATCCCCTTCCAGTCTGCCCCTTCTTGAGTGGTCCTTTCAACCAACGCTTCTCCTCGGGGCTGATGAGCCCATGTGGACGGCCTACACACACAAGGTCTCTGGATCACTCATGAAGCTCTCTGTCAAATAAACCTTTTAGAGCTTTTGGCAATCCGTTACGCCCTCTGGGTGTGCCGGGACCGGTTGTCACACAAGGAAGGGCAACCAAGTTGCAATGTGGTATATCATCAAACGAGGCACGGAATTGTTCCTGGGCGGTACAGGTACAGGTCACAAGGCGGTACAGGTGTGGTCCTGGGCCTTGTCACAAGGGATGTCACTATGAGCAACGTACCTGCTTGGGACTCTGAACATATTGGCAGACCAGCTGAGCCACTCCTTCCAGCCGTACGAGTGGTCCCTAAATCTGGCAGTAGCAGCCAGGATTTTTCGTTGGTGGGGAACCCCAGATGTGGACCTCTTTGCCTCCCCATACAATTACAAGTTGAACAATTTCTGCTCCCTGTTGCCATGGGACGGGCATCCGGCCTCTGACGCCTTCTCCCTTCACTAGGGAAAGGGTCTTCTGTAGGCGTACCATTCTCTCCCGCTCCTCTTGAAGATTCTCCTGAAGCTTCATCAGGACAGGGGGACCATGATACTCATGGCACCCTACTGGCCCTGACAGATCTGGTTCCCTCTCCTTCGGGATCTGTCAATCAGGGATCCCATCTGGCTGCGAACCACACCCGTTCTGATAACTCAGAACCAGGGCACTCTATGCCATCCAAACCCCTGGGCATTGGCCCTAACAGCGTGGATGTTGAGTGCCTAGTTCTTCAACCCCTGGCCCTTTCGGAAAGTGTCTCCCAGGTGCTGGTGGCTTCTAGAAAGCCTTCCACTAGGAGGTCTTATATATTAAAATGGAGAAGATTCTCCTCCTGGTGTGGCATGGCTTAGATCCATTCATATGCCCCCTCCCCAAGTTCTTGGACTATTTGTGGCCCTTTCCGAGTTTGGGCTTCAGACCAGCTCAGTCAGGGTTCATCTTGGCGCCGTTAGTGCGTACCATCGAGGTGTCACTGGCACACCCATATCGGTGCCTTTAGTAGGTTGCTTTATGAGGGGGTCTACTTCAATGGAAACCCCCTCTTCGGCCTCCTGTTGTGTCCTAGAACCTCAACATTGTCCTGGCGCAGTTCATGGGTCCTCCCTTTGAACTATTGGGCTCCTGTGACACAAAGTTCCTCACCTGGAAAGTTATATTCCTAGTGGTGATTACCTCGGCTTGTAGGGTCAGTGAGCCTCAGACCTTGGTTACATACCCTCCATACATGAGGTTTTTTCATGATGGTGTGGTCTTGCATAGACACCCTAAGTTCCTACCTAAGGTCATGACTGATTTCCCCATCAATCAGTTCATTGTTTTACCCACCTTCTTCCCAGGCCTCATTCCCATCCAGGGGAATGGGCTCTTCATACTTTGGACTGTAAGAGGGCCTTGGCTTTCTGTTCAGAATGCACAGCTGGTCAGAGGCATTCCATTCAACTCTGTGTCCTTCAATACGAATAGATTGGGAGGGGCGGTGGGTAAGCAGATCCTATCCAACTGGCTGACAGATTGCATCGCCTTCTGCTATGCGCAAGCGGGCCTTCAGCTGGCAGGCCGAATTGAAGTTCACTCTGTGCTTGCCATAGCGATGTCGGTGGCTCATTTGCAGGTGGTCCCTGTTGCCGAAATTTGCCGAGCAGCAACATGGAGTACCCTTCAAATGTTCACGACCCTCTACTGCTTGGACAAAGATGGTCGACAGGACAGTGCCTTTGGCCGGTCCATCCTGCACAGTCTCTTCCAGATTTAAACCCAACTGTTCCTGCCTAGTGCCCCTGGTTGGACCCAGGCCATCCCCTGCTGACCAACATCATCAAAGTTGTGTCCGTTGGCACATTCGGTAAATATTGATCTCTCTTGCTGACAGGGACAGCCTGGAGTTTGGTTTTCACCCATCTGTGAGGGCTACCATCTTACTTGTCCTAGAAGAAAGCGCAGTTGCTTACCTGTAACAGGTGTTCTCCTAGGATAGCAGGATGTTAGTCCTCAGGAATCTCGCCCACCACTCCAAGGAGATGGGTTCTCCTTCCGTTTTGTTTTATTTTTCGCTCATAATTTTCTCTGTTATGAGACTGAAGGGGGACCTCGTGTGGATGTGCAGATAGTGGTATGCTGGGCCAGGCTCTATCTGCTGATGTCACCCATCTATGAGAACTAACACCCTGCTGTCCTAAGAGAACACCTGTTACAGGTAAGCAACTGCACTTTGCCCCTGTATAGGTCCCTGGTGAGACCTCACTTGGAATACTGTGTATAGTTCTGGAGAGTGCACCTTGAAAAAGATATAAACAGGATGGAGTTGATCTGGAGGGTGGCTACTAAAACATGCTTAGACTTTGTAAAGAACTAAACATGTACACCTTGGAGGAAAGGCGAGACTGGGGAAATATGATAGAGACATTCAAATATCTTGAAGGTTTCCATGGGCAGGAGGGGAGAGCCTCTTTCAACGGAAAGGAGGCTCTAGAATGAGAGATCATGCGATGGGATTGAAAGGGGGTAGATTCAGGAGTAATCTTAGGAAATATTTCTTTACAGAGAGGGTGGTAGATGCATGGAACAGCCTCCCAGTGAAAGTGATGGAGACAAAAACAGTATATGAATTCAAGAAAGCATGGGATAAATACAGGGGATCTCAGAGTTGATGGGAATCATAATACTAAATTAATTTTTTCATGATGGATGAGCAGACTAGATGGGCCATATGATTTTTTTTTTGCTGTCATGTTTCTATGTTTCTATAAAACTTAACAAATAATTCTTACTAATATGACCTGAATGTATAGGGCAGTTTCCAAAGTTATTCAAGAATTGCCCTCATAAATCGCAGATCAGGGCCAAATAATTTGTATTTGATGTACTTTTTATTACTTTCATTGTATTCTGCTTTGATGTATTTGATAAGAAGCACAATATCTAATTTTAATAAATAAGCAGTGGCTTCTACCATCCACTCCAGCTGTGCTGCAGTAAAAAAAAAAATAATTTGCTACAGTTCAAAAGGATTCCTGGTGGGCATCCTGGAGAGACCTGGCAGAAAATCAGCACTGGTATCTGTGGGCCTGCAAGCTAATTTTCAAAGGGAAACTCCCTTGCAGATTTTCCTTTTGAAAAGCCAGCAGGGAAAAGTGTTGTATTTGTACCCACCTACATTGTATATGATTGAAAGTACACACAATGATTTAAAAATGAAATTCCTGTTGATATTTTGCCTCCCTCCCTCTTTTTTCCCCCCATAAGTAAAAGTATGTATGTTGTTCACAATGCATATACCCTCAGTGGCAGGGAGTGGCAGTTTTCAAAGGGCCTTTTTACATGGGTAAACAGGGATTTACCCACATAAAAACTTTTGAAAATTATCCTATCTGAAAACTGATCCCCATGTCTGTGTGTCTTTCCCTAAGAAACTTGTCTAATGTCCTATCCACATCTGCTGATCGTTTCTTCCTCCTTGATCTGTGGCAGTTCTCTCCCTTCTGCCCATGGGCCATGGTGGACTTCCCTCTGTGATGGGCTTCTATCCCTTTTCCTTGATCCTGGTAACTCTCTCCCTCCCAGTCCAGCATGATTTCTGAGGTCCTCTCCATCCCTGGTCTCTGGTGATCCTTTCTCCCCTGATAGGCTGCCATCCACTCTCACTCCCTTTAACTAGGTCTGTCATGGGTTCCTCTTTCACCGTTATACTTCTTTTCTTCCTTCATTCCTGTCTCATGCCTTGTCCCCTCTTTCTCTTCATACTGTCAGCTCCATCGCTGCTTCCTCCTTTGGTGCAGTTTGTCCTCTAATCTCTGTCAGGCTAATTGTGCAGTTGCCAGAAACACTTCTCATCACTTTGATCACACTGCTTTGCTCAGTGTGCAGCAGTGGCTACTGAAGGTTCATATGGCCATGGTCAGAACCTCTCTTCCCCACTCCTGCCTGACTTTCGGTAAACAGTTTATAGTTCTTAAAAGCCAATGTCAGCTGTTCTCTTCCTTACCTTCTCCTGATTTGCTGCAGCAGGTTTCCAACTCAAAGCTGCAATTAGCCCCACTCTTTCCAGACTTCCGCTGAATGTGCAGTGTTGTGGCTTTCAGACACCTAAATAATTGTAATCGGCCCCACTTTTTTGCTTTTCCTCCCAGTCTGCAGCAATGTGATTATGGACTTGTAATGGCTTCTCCTCTTGGCCTGGAGCAGAGCAGGTTGAAGTTTCCAGAGGCATAGCTCAATGAATCTCAGGTAGCATAGTCTGCTTTCTTCCAAGCTAAACATCCTTGTATTCCTTCCATTGGACCCCCTGCTATGATCTAGAGATCCACAGAATCCAAGTTGGATACCACTGCCTTAGATAATTTGGTCAGTTTTTCAGTAGACTGAAAAGGCCTTCAAAATGTCTAATTTTAATCTCCTTTGGTGCTTCTGACCTCCAAACAGTGAATGCCTTACTGACCTCCAAACAGTGAATGCCTTACAGACCTTCACTTACTTTTATTTCCCACACACGATGAGGTAAAATGTAGTGAAAGATTGTGAACTGTGGCAGGAATTATGTCCCAGGCTACTGTGAAATGGATCTGCAGTCATATATGACAGGTTTCTTAGCATCTAGTCAGATGAATCGAGAACCAATCGGGTTATGTTTCTCTACCAGCAGATGGAGATGGAGCAAATTGACGTCACAATATATATACCCCTGCAGTGACAGCCTGCCGGTATTCTCTGTTTCCAGCAGATGGTGGACATGTATCTCCCTACTGGGGATTGCTTCAATTTGAAAAAGGAGAAATAAGGAAAAAAAATGTGTCCTGCTCTCCTGCGGTGATATCAAAAGGTTCCTCCCCCAGTTAAGAATTCCTGAGGTGATTTATCGTGGTTCCTCAGATAAGTGCCTTGGTCCGGTAGCTGGGTTTTCAGCCGGCGTGGACATAGCTATTAAGTAGCTGAAAGGCAGCGAGTACAGGAAGCCGAGCGTGGCAGTGACAGCATATACCCTTATCCCCCCACAGCCGGAGACCTTCTCTGTACTCAGCTAGGTAAGGCTGAGGTCAAGTAAGTTTTAAAAAAATAAAATAAAAACTGAGACAGAGAAGGAGGCTTTTTTTGCTGTAGGGCTTTCTTTTTCCCCCAATCTCCGTGCTCGGTGCGCTATTCCGACGTTCGTCCGGCTCCATGGGAGGTCAAGGGATGTGGGAAGCCTGGCGGGTTGAGCAGCCTCTGTAGGCTAGGCCCTGCTCTGAGACTTTTTCACTGCACGCACGTGGTGGGCCTCAACGACATTTTATACAGTTTCTTTTGGCTACCCTCTGCAGGATTGTCTGTTCGATGTGTGCGTCTAGCTATGCATCCAAGTTGTGCATCCAGTTTTTGGATGCTTAGGCAGGCCTAGTTTTCTGTGCGTCCAAGTTAAGCAGCGCCTTAAGTGGCCATCCACTTACCTATGCGCACAAGTTGAGCATTGCTGTATGCTTAATTTTTTTTACGCCAGCTATCCTAGGGACGCCTAGGCACTGGGATGCCTAGGTGTGAGACACCTAGTTGTGAGACACCTAGTTGTTGGATGCCTAATTTTTGAAAGCCTAGGTTGGACACCTAGAATTTTTTGTACGCCTAAAAAAAAAAGAAAAGAGCTAGATGCTTGCCACTGGTTTGCGTGCTGTCGGTTTAATGACGCCTATATCTAAGAAAACTAAGCACCTTTCTCTTTGCACTGCCTGTCATACTCTGGCATCTCAACCAGGAGTGCCCGCTGACTTGGGCCAGCGCTGTTTGGAGGCTCAGGGAGAACTATCTTCCTCTGATTTCACTAAGCCTGGTTCTTCCCAGCTAAATGTAGATCTGGGTAAAGCGTTTCAGGCAGGGCACCTGATTTTGGAACTCCCCTAACTGGTTCTTCAGCAGGGGAAGGCAGCCTCAGGTGTCTTCTAGTCTGGATACTTATACATTTTCATGGGTGAAATTTTTCCAGAGATTGCAATTCTTTCTTCAGGTGCAGTCATCAGCCCTGTCCAGTGCTCCCAGGGCAGATTTGCGGGTGCAAACCTTGCCTGGAACTACTGTTAAGCGCCGGAGCACTCCTAGAGCAGCAGTGGGACTGCCCAATAGAGATCCGGATGGCACAGTATAGGGCTATGGTACGGTTCTTCCATAGAGATGAACTGCTGGGCCGTATTTCCCAGACCTTGAAAATGCTGAGAGTGCCTGGGACAGATTCCATGTCTGAGCCAAAGAAAAAAATCCAATTTTGGTTTCTCTGTGTAAAACCTCTTGTTTTTTCCCTGTGATGGAGGCCATTCAAGAATTGATTGATCTTGAGTTGGGCACCCCAGAGGCTAATTTCAAAGGAGGTCGGGTTTTGGAAGGCCTGCACTCTCTGGATCCAGTAGTAAGAGAACATTTACGTTTTCTGAAGGTGGATGCACATGTATGGGCAGTCTCCAAGCGGATGACTAACCCCATAGAGGGAGGAGCACTTTAAAGGATGTACATGATAGGAGGATTAAAACTATCCTTAAGCAGGCATTTGAAGCAGTGGCAATGACTTTGCAAATAGCTTCTTGTTATTCCCTGGTGGCTCGCTCTTGTTTGTCTCTCTCAAGAGGTTGATGTCTGTGGGTGAATTTCAGGGCATTTATGGAGCCAGCGACCACCTTGTTGGCAGATGCAGGCTGCGATTTGGTCCACACCTCAGCCAGAGGGGTGGCTTTGATAATAGCGGCCAGGTGTCAGAAATGGTTGAGAAATTGGTCAGCTGATGCGACCTCCAAGGCTAACTTCACAAAATTGCCCTTTAAAGGCTCGCTCTTGTTTGGGAGTGAGTTGGAGAAACTGGCCAGTAAGTGGGGCGAATCATCGGTTCCTTGATTACTGGAGAATAAGAAGCAGACGCCACGCTCCTTTAGCATGAGGGGTCATGCTAGGGGATCCAAGCATTTTTGACCCTATAGAGGAGCGACCTTTCAGAAGATTCTACCTTTTGATAGGTCTCAGTCCTTTCATCCCAGACAGCCCAGAAGGGGTATGGGCTTGGGTAGTGGATCCTCCTGAGCCTCCCAGTGAAGGTTTGCCAACCCACCCCCGGGAACAGGAGATAGGGGATGCCTTCTCTCATCTGTCAGAGGTGGGTCGAGATCACATTGGATCAATGGGTCCTGGAGATGATACGAGAAGGATATGCACTGGAGTTTTGCAGTATTCCTCAGGATATGTTTATGGTCTCTCCCTGCCACTCCCTGCAATAGAAGCAGGCTGTGGAGGATACATTGGCAAGGCTCCTTAGACTGACGTCTCAAGAAAATATGGGGCAATATTCAGTTTATTTCATCCTGGATCTCAAAGGTGTCAACTGTCATCTGCGGGTGACGTATTTTTGCATGGAGACCTTGTGCTCGGTGATAATGGCCGTGCAGTTGGGGGAATTTCTGACATCTCTGGACCTGTCCATAGCTTATCTTCACATTCCCATTCAACTAGAGCATCAATACTTTCTGTGGTTCAAGGTTCTGGGATGCCATTATCAGGACCTTTTTCAAGGTAATTGTGGTAGTTGTGGCAGAATTGAGAAAGGATGGGATCCTAGTACATCCGTATTTAGATGGTTGAATGATTCTAGCCAAATCGCTGGAAGAGAGCCGCCTGGTGACCCACAGGGTGATCTCCCTGTTGCAGGAGCTCGGCTGGGTGGTGAACCTGGCAAAGACCAGTTCTCAGCCTGCTCAGTCACTGGAACACCTTGGGGTTCGATTCAACACTAAGCAAGGCAAGGTTTTCATGCTAGAAGCTAATATTCAGAAGTCTATAGATGACACTCTGCACTTGACAGTATGGTCCTACCTGCAGGTACTCTGTTTAATGGCAGCAACCCTGGAAGTGGTACTGTGGGCGAGGGCGTATATGCGTTTTCTTCAGCGCTTAGTCCACAGTTTCTGGACTATTTGATTTGGCTCAACCTGCCAATGGAGGTCTCCTCCCGACTGCAGTGGTGGCAACAGCCAGATCATCTAAGGAAGGGAATTTCCCTAGCACCACCGGACTGGCTAGTACTGACGACCAGATGCGAGCCTCCATGGTTGGAGAGCTCACTGTCAGGAGTTGATAGTGCAAGGGTGCTGGGATGCAGAAGAGTCTCTCTGGAACATCAATCATTTGGAAGCCAGGGCAGTCCAGCTGGCATGTTGCAGTCTGGCGACAGGCTGTAGGGTTGAGCGGTCTGGACATTATCAGACACGCAACGACTGTGGCTTACATAAATCGTCAGGGAGGAACCAAAAGCCAACAAGTGTCGCAGGAGAAAGATCAACTTATGGAATGGGCTGAATTACATCTCCAGATGATCTTAGCCTCGCATAAAGCAGGAAAAGATAATGTAAGAGCAGACTTTCTCAGCAGGGAAAGTAGGGACCCAGGAGAATGAGGCATTTCAGCTGATTCTGGATCGCTGTGGTCTCCTGTTTTAGACCTGTGGCAACTTCTTGCAATGTGATTCTTCAGACACAGGAGGGATTCAAAGTTGTTGGGGATTGATTCCTTGGTGCAGGAGTGGCCAGAAGACAAGTTGCTGTACGTCTTTCCTCTGTGACCCATATTAGGCAGATTAGTCTGAAGGATCGAGCACCACAGAGGTATAGTGCTCTTGGTTGCTCCAGATTGGCCTAGGAGACCATGGTATGTGGATCTATGGCGGCTCCTGGTGGAATCGCCCCTTTGGCTTCTGGCGCACAGGGATCTGTTGCTGCAGGGTCCTATTCTTCACAAAGATCTGATTCTATTTTCTCTTACAACTTGAAAAGTATCACTTACTGAAATTTGAATACTCTGCGGCAGTGATTTCCAACTTGTTAAGAGCTAGAAAGTTCTCCACTTCCTTGGCCTATGTGTGGGCTTGGCAAGTGTTTGAGGCATTGATGTACTCTTCCTTGTTTGGTCAAGATCCCGCTCATTTTGGAATTTTTGCAGGGTGGCTTGAATAAAGGCTTGGCACTTAATTCCTTAAAGGTACAAGTAGTGGTTCTCGCCTGTTTCAGAGGTCAGGTGAACGATGGGTCCTTGTTGGCTCATCCTGATGTGGCCCGTTTCCTGAAAGGAGAGAAACATCTTCATCCTCCTTTGCGGTTTCCGGTACCCTTATGGCGTCTTAATTTGGTTTTGGATTTCTTAGTTGGCCCTATGTTTAGACTGATGCATAGCCTGACCTTGCAGTTACTGACCTTGAAAATGGTGTTTCTTGTGGCAATTTGTTCTGCCCGTAGGGTTTTCAAACTGCAGGCTTTGTCTTGCTGGGAGCCATTCCTCTGGTGACTTTTGAGGCAGTACAGCTGCGTACTGTTCCTTCTCTTCTACCAAAGGTGGTCACTGACTTTCACTTGTTTCAGTCCATCTCCCTGCCATCTCTGGACAGAGAAAGAGATGTAGAGGAGCATATGTTGCGACACTTGTATGTCAAGAGACATATTGTCTGGTATTTGGAGGTTACTGCTTCTTTACAGAAGGACGGATTGCCTGTTTGTCTTTCATGACGATACTAGATAGGGAGAGCCAGCCTCGCTGGCTACCAAAGCTTGCTTGATTAAGGAGGTAGTCACAGCTGCATACGCTGATGGTGGGAGGCAGTTACCTAGTCAGTCATGGCTCATTCTACTAAGGCTCAGGCAGTGTCATGGGTAGAAGTGAAATTGTCTCCCATCAACATTTGCCGAGCTGTGATGTGATCCTCGTTGTACACTTTTTCCTGGTATTATTGTCTGGATGTGCAAGCCTGGAAGGACGCAGCCTTTGCACATGTGGTTTTGAATGGACATGCAAAGGTACATCCCACTTGTTCCTTATTCATTTGACTGGATGCTAAAAAATGAGAAATTATTACTTACTTGATGATTTCCTTTTCTTTAGAACAGAATTATCCAGCTTCCCTCCCTTGGCTGCTGAATGGTGGTATTATGGTCCTCTTCCATGGCTTCGTGATACAGGTATTAATGGTTAGCAGGGCTGGTGCAAGGGTATTGAGCGCTCTAGGCGACCCTTACGCTGCCGAGCCCTCTCCCCCCCTCCCTGTTTCAGCGCCAACTGTGTGCTTCTTAGGGCGCCGAGCAGTAGGGGGCGCCGAAGAGCAGCCACATGGTGCCGCAAGCGGGGCCTATCCTGCTCGCGGCAAAGAGAAATAGAAACAGTTGACGGCGAAACAGGTTGTGGTGGGGTGTGAGGCGGGGGCACGACATTGTGTGCTTGTCAGTCTCTATTTCTGTTTGCTGCGACCGCTGAAGTTCGCCTAATGGACTCGCCAGCCCTGATGGTTAGTGTTCCTCCAGTCCCTAGACTAGGGTTAATACATTCTTGGCTGAGTTCCGTGTTGCCTGTTAGCTGAGTATTGAAATGGTTATCTGTTTAATCAAGTTTTGTTAGTCTGTCCACAGTTGCTTTTGAAGAGATTACTGGCAGGCTGATGTCACTTCAGGGGTACATATACTGTGACATCAGTTAGCTCTGTCTTCATCTGCTGGTAGAGGTGCATAACCCACTTGTTCTGGATTTATCTGACTATCCTAAAGAAATGGAAATTATCAGGTTTGTAGTAACTTCTCAATTCTTTTTCTTCTTCGGACACTGTCTAGAATGACTCTGGACTGTAGCAAACTTTTACCTCTGCAGAGCAGGAAGTGACCTAGAAGAAGCTCAGAAGGTATGGGAAGAGAGCTGGGTCAGAATTCTGTTACAGTGAATCCATGTGTTCCATATATTGAATCCCAGTCCTAAAATGGAATTTCCATAAAGCTAAATTCTCTTGAGCAAGTTTTTATATAATGAGGGATTTGCGTTATATTTGTGTGTGTATATATATATATATAGATAGACTGATTTGCCAGTTCAATTCTTAGGTTTTATTTGTAATCACTTCTTTGTTATGAAATGTGTGCCATTATTGCCTAAGAAACAACAAAGATGAGTGAGAGAGAGTTCTAGGGATATTGCAGATGTACAGAGCAGAAACTGAAGTTCTTTGTGGGACTGACAGTAAAACAAAAGCTGTGAAAATATTAAAAAAAAAAAAAAAATCATTTTTAAGATGATACAGAAAATGTCTTGCTAGAGTAAGGAAAGCCGTTTTAACAATCTTTTTGGATATGTCTCTAGGAGGCACTGCCGCTTAGAGATGGCTTCTTTACTGCATTCATTGCATGTGTGCCC
Source organism: Rhinatrema bivittatum (assembly GCF_901001135.1). Taxonomy (NCBI): domain Eukaryota; kingdom Metazoa; phylum Chordata; class Amphibia; order Gymnophiona; family Rhinatrematidae; genus Rhinatrema; species Rhinatrema bivittatum. The sequence goes on along the minus strand of NC_042615.1, from coordinate 621,875,112 downwards.
TGACGTGTCGCTGCGCTTCATTTCATGGATTGCTTTTGGAATAGCCCAACTCCCAGCTTAGAGCTGCTTGTGTCAGAGGAGTGGGAAGTGTCTTGGTTCCTGTGCAGTGAAGTAGGAATAGATTCTCTGAGGTTTGCATCCATGTTTTTGACAGAAGCGTGCAGGGCAAAGAGCACACAATCTCTTGCCAACGGGATGTAAATGGAGCCCAGAAGTGATGATAGGAAAACCCCCCCAGAGTCATAAAGGACAATTCATAAACAACCGATGAGAATTTCTGCGAATCAAAGCTCGGTCCATTATTGCTTTAGCAGAACAGGAAAAGGCATATGCTTGGGTTTGGTAGAGCAGCTATAATGAAGGTATTCACAGGTACTGTAAATTTTATATTTCTTTTTTGTCAGATGTATATTCTGTTATGTGGATATATTGAGTACTGCAAAATGGTTTTATACCAGTGTCTTTGACAGATTGCCCTGGCTTTTTTTTTTTTTTTTTTGTGCTCGACTGCAGCTTTTGCTGAGCTGAAAAGGAAACCCGCAGAGGAACGAGAGGCTGTGCTGCACCACTGCTTTCACAAATTGATTTGGTAGATAAGATTCAATGGCAAGTTGGAATTTGAGCAGAAGCAGCAAATAACATGTATTTTTTTTCAGGTTTTAAATACAGTATTGAGTAAAATAAATTTTAAACCTTCTGGTGCCTACATTTTAACATAAAAGATGAGTCAGAATCAGTGACTTAAACTGAATGCTTTTTCAAATCTGTATAATTTATTTCTCAAGGACTTTGTCCTTTCTTCCCCCTCCTTTGTTAGGCATAATTTATATAATGGTAACTAGGTCAACAACTAAATCATTGATTCTTTCTACAAAATTTGTAGCTCATTTGAGGGATGTAATACTGGTATTCTGATTCTTTAAATAAAATCTGTTTTATTTCTCTGTTAAGAAATTGCAGGTCTGCTTATTTTCAGCGTCTCATTTTGTTATAATGGACTGTTAAGTCTAAACGTAAGGGTATTTTAATACACAGAAAATTACAGCAAATATGCTTTTATCGTGAAGCTGCTTTTGAATTTTGTAGGTTTATGGTTAGATTATGGCTGTGGTATTTCAGGTTTGATTATTGCTATTTGAAATCTGATTTTATGTAAACATATATATTTAATTTTATGTTCTAAAGGGAAGAGAGGTTTATGAAATCTTGCATACATTTCCTACATATATTACTAACCCAAAATATATCTATCATTGTTTACAGCAGAAAGTACAATGTCCAATGCACATGTAAATACTATTATGATAGAAGAAAAAAGTACTATGCAAATTTCACCTCTAAAGTATATAATGAAAATAGGGAGCACTGCAAACATTTATTTAGTAATCGATTTTCATTACACATTCATATTCCTTGTAAGAAAAACTAAGACAAGACACTAAATATGAAACATCTATTCAGGGGGGAGAGCTAGTGTTGATTTAAGTATGGGAATTTATATACTCGGCTACAAAAAGTGGTAGAAAACCAGAGAGAGAACAACTCGACAGACAGGATGGGTGGTCAGTTTGTCTATATTTCTGAATAGGAGTGTAGAAGAATGATGAAGATCTAGAGTAGAGGCTCTTACGAGACCTGTTGTTGCTTTTTCTCATTGTTTGATAGTGCTGTTAAATTCAGTAGTAAATCAACATTTTTCTAAAAAATGATTTTCTTTTATTACCAGCAGCTTTCTGCTGGTTAATCTTGGGCTTTTTACAGCTACAGTGGCCCTCTTGGATGCTGTGAGCCTTCAATTTCCGCTACTAGGGTAAATGTCCCTCCCCTTTATCCTGGCTGCTGCAGTGATGGTCCTCGGCCGAGTGACAGGGACTGCAGCTCCCTTTGGAGCCTGGTGCAAGTGTGCTATGAACTTGCTGATATATAGTGCTATGGTGTTACAGCCAGGTTCCTTATCCTTTCTATGGGCTGTGGATGTAGGAGGAGCAGGCACAGAGTCTGAAATTAAACTTGGTTCAACCCATACGTTATTTTTTATTTATTTTTTAAATTTATAATCCACTCTATCCACCATTCTAACTGAAGTGCAAAATGACATGTCATAAAATTGAATTTAAACAAACACAATTGATGAAGATAATAGTCACCTCAACATTATTCATAATAAGCTGCCATATCCTGAATCTAAAGCCCTTTAAACAGCATAGTGTCACTAGTGTATAAAAAGTGAAACCTTTTAATATATATGAATGCATCTGAAATTTGATTTTATTTTTTTTTAAATGCATAAAAGTAATACAGATCCAGTTATCTACCCCATAGCATATCTGTCTCATGTCCACAAGGCAGTTTGCGCATATTGAATGGGATACATTTTTGATAAACCTCAGTTTTGAAACACACATGGCTCTATGATGATTTTTCTTTATTGATGATAAAGGTAAATACAGACTTTACTTCTCCATATTTTAACCTGTCCTGCTTAATGCCTGTCATTACAAGTAAAATGCAGTCTTTGTCTTGCCTTCCAAAATTAAAAGTGCATGTACAGGAAGTATATTTTACTGCTTGAGTGAACAATTAGAAAGGTGTGATTGTAACTGATTTACTGGTACACTTGATAGCTTTCGCTAGTAATCTGCATCCCTTCTTAAACATGTCTGGATGAATAAAGAGTATTATAAATATAAATGCTGATATTAGTTGTAAAGTGCCATTTATCATTCATGACAGTATAATTTTTGACTTGGATTTGTACAATTCTTGCAACTTGCCCTTTTTTTCCAAAAGTGTAGTGGAATGTTTTCTGGCATTTTAGAGTAATTATTATTGTCCCATTGATTTTCAGGTACTAATTTTGGTTTGATAAATAGGATTTGTTTTCCCTTTCATTTTAATCATAACATCCTCACTGCATGCATAGTTCTTACTAACTCCTTAATCTTACCTTCATTCCCAGATGGCCCATTAAGCAACAGTTTGATGCTTTATTTTTGCCCTCAACACATTCTCATTGAGACTCACATAGGACCCTGCCAGCCCCATCAAGGAGGTATCCAGAGCTAAAAAATCTAGTGCCTTAGGACACAGTACTAGGATTCTTTTACTGTGAATTCCTTCTGTGTGTGTTTTTAGTGTATTGGGAAACTAGGCATATATCAAGAATACTTAATTCAGTTCTTGATGAGCAGAGGAGCATCCTAGCCCATAAGGAAAGCTGGGGCTTATAAGCATTAAAGTAGCTATTTAACATGGCCCCAAATAAGTTTGGCTATCTTGCAGTACTTTCCTAAGGATATGTAGTGAAGTAAATATTTGGCAAATGAAAACTTGCATTTACCTCAAGCATGGCTGAAAAGACCTTGCTAATGTTTTCTTAACTTCATTCTTTCTCCTGTCTGGCCCTTGTAAGATCCACTAAGAGGTTAATTGGTGAGTAATTCCTGTTGTCATAGTGCACACCAAGGAAGAAATTTTTGTATGCATATTTGGCTATATTTAATGTTAAATATCTCTCTCCTCACATTCTTACTCCTCCCTAGATACCAAATAATCCCACAATTTTACTATATGTTCACCTTTTAGTGCTGATGTCTGTCCTCTACCCAAGAATTTACTCCAATCCTCCTATATGTCCAGACTTATCTTCCCATAACAGAAGAGAATATACATAATGATTATCAAAATTAAACTCCTAAAAGTAATGGTCTTAGATAAGGAGTTCCTTAACTTAATGGGGCCTTATTGCTGATCGCAGACTCATCAATATGCATGCCAGGCTATTCTGAATTAGGCTGAAGAGCAGGAATGGTATTTGATGACAGGTAAGAATAGGAATCAGCTCGCGGTACCCTGGGCAACTGCCCAGCACGCCCTACTCAAACACTGTCTCTGGGCATAGCTCCAAGTCTCCAAAGTACAGGACTGCTTCTACGGCCAAATCCTTAAGCAAGCATGTCAAGCAGCACTATCTGAATTTTCAAGAAGGCTCATCACCCAGTAAAAATGCTAGCAGTAAATTTTTTTTTATGAGTTATCAGGTTTGGGGATAACTGCACAGAGTGGCAGTTGCTGTTCTAAGAGAAACATGGGGGTAACCTGCATGGCAGATACTACCATAAGAAGATTGCTAGGCATTCTGGATGGACCATTTGAACCTATTTTGCCATCATTACTATGTTACTATGTTAAAGCATTGATTTTACTGGCAACCAGGTTCCTGTCAAACACTGCTTATAAATCTGTACCTTTGTTGGTCAAGGTTATTTATTTGTTTGTTCAGGTTGTCCATGCTTATTGATGACTCAAAGTACATTACAATGTGCTTAAAATATCATAAAACAATAAAATAAGGCATAAAAATAACATACCAACAGCAAAACAGGTATAGATTAAGAATACATGAAGGAGCAACAGCAAAACACGCCAGTCCAAATACCCACCCCACTGAAATTCTAGGACTGACCTATGTAAATATGGTGTCATTGTGACTAAAAATATCAAATGGCGTAAAGCGTCTCAGTATCAAATTGACCCACTTCAAACAATTTTGTTATGTGGGAATCCTCCAAAACAAGAAAATGTGATCCTATGGAAAATAAAGCAACTCTTTTTGTGAATTAAAATTGACTCTAAATAGGAGAACCTAAAATAAGTTTGATTCTATGTAATAAAATTGATTCTTTATAGAGAAAACAAAACCTGATTCTGTGTAGGAAAAAGCATGGCCAGAAAGCCAAGTTTTTAATAGCTATTCTAAAGGCCACTGAGTTCTGGGTTAGCTGAATTTCCTTGGGGACTGACTACATTCCATAAAGATGGGTCAGCATAAGAAAAAGCGTGTTCATTGTTGAAACCAGTTTAATTTCCTTTGGATGTGACATACAGTCTTGTCCAGATGAGATCTGTGACTGAAGCAATAGTTGATACTTTCCTACTAAGATGCTTTTCATGGTTATGGGAGAAAGGCTGGTATCCTTCAAAGAGAAAAAGGAAGCCAAAAATAAATCACTTAAGAGTATAAATATAGTTTTTTTTAAAATTTATAGTTTATTAAAAAAAAAAATGACTTTACACAATTAACATCTCTTCAAACATCAAATCCAACATATACCTGTATTCCTGGCAATTATATTTGTTTTTTCTTTTTCCCCTATTCCCTTGACTCCCCACCAGACAGTGACCTTCCATTTTCAATTCTTTCAATAGGTATTAGTTAATATAATTTCTTATAAAAGGGAAAACCTCAGACATCCTGTGAACACACAAGACAACTTTAAATACTGATCTTGGGATGAAGGTTGAAAAAAAACAAAGCAAAAAAAAAAGAAATAAACCCAGCCATTTTAATATGAAAAAATGTCTAATTTTTTGTTATAGAACTTCAAAATTTAATAATGAATATAAACTATTGTGCTTATTCATACATCTTTAACACCAAAATGTATTTGTTTTTAAATGGTATAGTGTTGCCGATATTGCCAGATTTATCTTTCAAGAGAAACCATCTAAGTCATGTTTGGATAAGATTATGAGAGATCTGACTGAGTCAAAAGGTCCTTTTTCTTCAGTGGAGGGCACCTAAAAATTTATTTTTTTTTAATACCAACCTTTATCAGAGGAATTACAGGAAGAGATTTTACTTAAAGCCTTACAGGAACTGAAGCCCCAAATTTCTCCAGCCTTCAAATAGCTCATCTGGTGTTCCAGCTCAGAGTCTAGCTCAGGGGCTCCAGGAAGACTTTAGTAATAATGGAAAATCTGGAATAATTTAAAAAAAAAAAAAAAGCAAAATTGTTTATCAAAGAAGATTGCAGAATAAAGTTTCATATCTTTCCAAGACCCAAGTTCTTTTGCTCTTTAGATCGAAGAGATGTGTGAAAAGGGAAAATAAGGCACCTTTAAGGCTATAGAACAAAATTTTGGAAAGCTGAGAATAATGATCCCAGATCCTCTGGCATAGATGTGATTAGGAATGCCCCCCCCACTTATTTCATACTGTCATAGTAGTCCATTGAAATTTGGTCAGTATTAGATCTCGAGAGACTGAGCAAGTTTGTGATACCACAGATTTTTCTAAGGGTATCTCTATTGCCCATAGTTCAAGATATTAGACTCAATGATTCATTGTATTCTAGATCTGCAAGATGAAAATCTATCACAAAAATCATGGTCAATGTTTTATTTAAAAACTTTGTAGTCCGCTAATCTGAAAATCTTAGCAGATGATAAAAAACACACAAAATCAGCAAAATACAATCAACAAAATATCTAAAAGTACATGAAATATACATTACAACAAAAAACCCCAAAACTTATATATCAAATGTCATACATCAGTGCTAAAGCTAAGCTACGAATGACAACAGTGCCATTATATTTCCATTATAATCATTCACCCTTTAAAAAAAAGTTTGTTAAAAATTGTTATACAAAATATATCAACTACAATAAAAAAAACCCAACAAAAAACATTGTCTCTAAATGTCTCTAAATCAAGATCTTCAAAGAAAGAAGGTAAGGTAGAAAACCGGTACATAGAACTGGTATGTACAAGGTGGGAGGAACTGCAGAGTCATGGAACAATCACTGAATCCTCTTAGAAACGCCATAAAGCACAATAGTTCCACAGTTCTACTGCACATGTACAGAACTTCTAAAGATAGACGAAACTTGCATACAGTAGTCCCAATGATCCTGACATTGATGTTTTGCCATCAACTGTTGCCTGCTTCTGGGGAGTGTTCTCAATTCAGCCGCAACACCTCAACTTGAATGATTATAATTGAAGTTCAGTGGTGCTGTTGTCATTTGTAGTGCTGCTGTAGCCCTGATATTATACCTGATATATAAGTTTTAGTTTATTGCTGACTTTTTTTTAATGATATTCTGTATGTGGGATTTGGTTGCATTTTATTGTTTTAGATGAAAATCTATACCTTGCAATAACACAAGTATTTTTATTTTGGGATAGTCAAGGCTATAAAATTTGTAGAACGGAGTTTGACAAATGTGAGGGTGATACCAGAAAATATAGACAGGTGAGACTGATGTCAGTGGCAGGCAAAAATGCTAGAGGCTATATTTAAAAACAAAATTGCTGCCCATATAGACAGACAAGGCTTAGTGGGGAAGAGAGAAAATGGTTGTAGGAAGGAGAAGTCTTACCTTACCAATCAATTTTATTTTTTTGGAATGTGTAAATGTGGATAAAGGTGAGTCAGTTTATGTAGTTATTTGGGTTTTCAAAAGACATTTGACAAAGTTCCACCCGAAAGATTTCTCAGGAACTTAAAAAGTTATGGGTTAGGAAGCAGTGTCCTAATGTGGATTGGCAAGTGGCTACAAGACAGGAAACAGAGTAAGACTAAATGGCTAGTTTTCCAAATGGAGAAATGTCATTAGTGAAGTACCAGAGGGAGATCTACTGGGGTTGATGCTGTTTATTACACTTATAAATGCTGTAGAAAAGGGAGCAAGAGTGAGGTGATGAAATTTGCAGATGACACAATTATTCAAAATTGTTAAAAACTATGGTAGATAGTGAGAAATTGCTGAAGGACCTTGCAAGACTAGAAGACTGGACATCTGATTGGCAGATGAAATGTAATTATTTTAAGCATTTATTAATATTTTTAATGTTTTGTACATATTATGAAAGTAATGTATCTATTGTACACTGCTTAGCTCAGAGTGATCTGTTATAGGCGATTAACAAATGACCTTAAATAAATAAATAAATGTGGACAAGTGCAAAGTGATGCCATATGGAAAAATAATCCCAACTATTTGTACACAATGCTGAGGTCCTTTTTAGGAATCACTACCCACAAAATGGTACCCTCAGAATCCTTGTGGATAATAAATTGAAATGTTCAACTTGGTGTGTATGGCAGCAGTCAAAAAAGCAAATAGCATGTTATAATTATTTGGAAAGGAATAAAGAATAAGATGGAGAATATCATAATACCTCTGCATTGATCCATGGTGTGATCGCACCTTGAGCACTGTGTGCAGTTCTGGTGTCCCCATCTCAAAAATGACATATAAGAGGTATAGAGAAGGACAAAAATGATAAAAGGGTTAGATTGGCTTCCTCACGAAAAAAGGCTCAACAGATTAGGGCTCTATAGCTTGGAAAAAAGAGATGACTGAAAATAGGGTATGATAGAAGTTTTAAAAATCCTGTATAAGGGTGGAACGTGTAAATAGGGGACAAGAATTTACCCTTTCAGATAATACTAAAACAAGGGAACACTCCATGAAACTAACAACCAGCAGATTTAAGACATCGTAGAAAGTATTTTTTCATGCATTGCACAATCATGCTGTGGATTCTTGTTGCCAGAGGACGTGGTCAAGGTTTCAGAGTGGTTTGGACAAGTTCCTGGAAGAAAAGTTCATAAACAGTTATTAACCAGGTAGAATTGGGAAAGCCATTGCTTATCCCTGGGAGCGAGCAACAAGAAATAATCTACTTTTTGGAATCTTCCGGTACTTGTGACTTGAACTAGCTACTATTGGAGATAGAATGCTGGGCTTGATGGACTTTAGTCTGCCTCAGCATGGTATATCTTCTTAAGAGACTGCTGGGGATGAGGCTGTGGGGAATGAAAGAGAGCAGGAGACTGGTGAAGACCCAGACTACATGCTGCTGAAAACATGTTTGAAGGGACGGTTGAGCTGGAGTCACTAAGCTTCTCTCTCCCCCTCCTCCCCCCCCAAACAGATACAGAATGAGAACACTGCTGTAGCAAATCAGGCCCTATAGGAGCTGCAGCAGTTCTCAGAAAGGGAACTCCAAAACCTTAGGAACCAGCAGCTGAGAGCTCTGTCTTCCTCTTCCCCCTTCCCCTTTCTCTTCGACTTCAGTGTGGACAATGGGAAGACTGAGAGAGTCTTCAGCCACTGGCTCCTAGATTCAGGGAGAATTTGTCAAGGACTATTGTACAGGATTATGGTTTGGTCATCTTGGAAAAATCTTCTCAGCCTTAACAGGGCCTATGCCACTTCGGAGCAAGGTTTGTGACTTATGTTGATGTGCTGGGATTTCCAGGAGGATAAAATAATTTTTCAGATGGAAATGTCAGGCAGATGAGCACATAGGTGGTGACAGCAGAACAGTATTCAGGGCTACTAAGTTTGCAACAGACAACTCTTTTAAGAGTTGCGGAGCAGGAACACGTGGCATCTCCAGCATCGGATCAGCAACTGGGGGTGAGTAGTGCCTGGCCTGACTTCCACCACCAGGCCTCCCTTGCCTGCCTGTTGAGACACCACCGGTAAACCAGGAGGGAAAGGGTCATAAGACATTCCTCTCAGCCAATCTCATCAGTTCACAACAGGCAGTTCTTTAGAGAACTGAAGAGCAGGCAGCCCCGATGCCAAAGGGCTGCGCCAAATGGCCTGCTCCTTTGTGTGCCTCTCTATGCTCACCACCGTGCAGCTGCAAGCTGGGCTACACCAGTCTTTTAAGTCACTAGGGTTGTCACATACCAATACCTCCCACCCAACACCACATCATAGCCATATTCTCACCTCTAGGACTAACAAACTCATACTGACTTACTCAACTACCACTACACCCACCCAAAAAATGTGCTATATTCTGCTCCAAACTCCTAAACCTCCCACTACATAGTTGATTACCACTGTTATGCAAGACCAGCTGACATAGATCAATGACCCCACACAGAGTCCTCCTCCATCTTCCAAAAATAACCATCCACTAAAACATCCTGCCCAGACACACAAAATTCCCTAAAATAATATCACTGCTACTAAACACCTGCTCTATCCATACTAAGACCAGTCACTTGCATGACCTCACAAACAAATCAGCTACCATTCTATGCCTAAAAGAAATATGGGTACAAGATGCAAACTCCCCCTCTCCCCCAATCCACCAAATCTTTCCTCATATCTACACCTTTGCACACACCCCATGCTGAACTGGAAGGGGTGGAGAGGTAGCTATCATCTTCAAGAAATCGCCGAACCTTGCACTGAACCATCTTTCTATAGGCTGACACCCACCCTAAATGGGGACTTTTCCTAGTTTACTGCTTGCCATCAAGCAACAAGACAGCCCTCTATGATCTTTTACACTGGTCTCTGAAATTACTCTAGAACACCCCAGGACCCTGGTCCTGGGTGATTTCAATATCGATGAACCACATCTAAACCTCTCACAATATTGCCTAGCCTCATCAAATAATCACCGAGCTAAGCCATAAGGCAAGCCACATCCTGGATCTGATACTTGCCTTACCAAATTATGTGACAGTCCACCAGAGTACATAAATTCTGCCCATCACTCCTAGACCGACCACCACCTACATGGAAAACCATTCATGAAAGACCATCAAACCATTCTGCCAACTGCCCACCTGAACCCAGACTCTTTCCTTCTTGCCTTACAGTATACTATGGAAAGCACTTTGTCCAGGGCCTTCCTGGTTGAAAACTGGAACACTGATCTCAAAACGGTTATACTCAAGATGGAGCCATGGAAAATCATCATCACAAAACTCCCTAAACCGACTCCTGTGGCTCAGACAGGAGCTTCTTGAGATGAAAAGAACTGAAGAAAAGTCGCACATAAATAGTGGAATTCAAAGTCCCATCCAAGAGATACAATTACAAAAGACACCAGGTAGCCCACTGGAAGGCCTTTCACCGATACCAAATTGAGCTTGCTACAGGAAAACAATCAACCAAGCCACTCCATGAAGTTAGAAAGTAGCACATTTAAAACTAATCAAAGAAAATTCTTTTTCACTCAATGTGCAATTAAGCTCTAGAATTTGTTCCCAGAGAATGTGGTTAGTGCAGTTAGTGTAGCTGGGTTTAAAAAAGGTTTGGATAAGTTCTTGGAGGAGAAGTCCATTAACTGCTATTAATCAAGTTGACTTAGGGAGTGGCCTCTGCTACTACTGGCATCAGTAGCATGGGATCCTCTTAGTTTTTGGGTTCTTGCCAGGTTCTTGTAGCCTGGTTTGGCCACTGTTGGAAACAGGATGTGGGCTTGATGGACTCTTGGTCTGACCCAGTATGGCAATTTATGTTCTTAAGAATTCACTGAGTGAACTATTCCAGACCATTAACAACCTCCTGGACTCCTCCAACACTATACCCCCTCCTCTCACAACAGAAGCATACTGCAAAAAATTGGCCACATTTTTTTACAGAGAATATAGTACATATTTGGTCAGAACTAGAGAAAACAGTGACATAACCAGTAAGCTCCCCACCAGCAAACAGGCACTATATCCCCTTTCTGTGACCACCTTCCGCCCATTATCAACAGATAACATTGAGTCCCTGCTTACCGCTCTCAGTAGAACCATCTGAGTAGAAGTTCCTACCCCTCCTGGCTAATCAAACCAGATTTGGGTTACTTGCCCACATCTGGACCATTGCAAACACCTCATTAAATGAAGCTCCCCTCTCAATCACCATAATCATAGCCATTGTGAGACCCATGCTAACAAAGGCAAACCTCGACCCAAACAACTTGAATAACTACCATCTAATGTTTTAGTTTAAGTCATCAAAAAGCAGTTTTACTCCAGCTTACTTAGCACCTGTGCACCTTCAATGCCTTGGACTCACTATAATCTGGTTTCAGACTACATTATAGCACTGAAACCACACTACTAAGTTTCTTTGACAAACTTTCTGCTTGGATAGAGGAGACTCAGCCTTACTCATACTTTTGGATCTTTCTGCAGCATTTGCTTTAGTGGACCATAGCCACCTCCTTGCCACACTGGTCTAGCTGTTGCCTGGTTCTCATCTTATTTCCATGACCACATCCAACTAATCTTCATAGGATCAGTTTTCTTCAAACTGCACTCGCTGTGCTGTTGGGTACCCCAGAGCTCTAGCCTCTCACCTGTCCTTTTCAATATCTACCTAACCCCTCTGAGTAAACTGCCAAGTTGATCTTACTTCTTGCAGACCACATCCAATTAATCCCAATATTTATTTATTTAATTTAATTTAATTTTTTATATTCTGCCTATATTGAAATTTCATGCTAGGCGGATCACAAGTTAAAATACAATATAGTAATAGCATACAATAGTTTCAATCAACATAAACACAGATACAACAATTGAGACTAGAACAATAATTCCTTTACCATCCTTATGAGACTTTACTTTCAGGAAGGTTATATGCTTGCTTAAATAAGTGGGCTTTCAACTGCTTTCTATAAACCTTAATATCAATGGTATGCAAAAGTTTGGCAGTGCGTTCCATAGACTTGGCCCAATTGCAAAAAAAGCCCTTGAATGTGTTTCATGTAATTGAGCTGCTTTAACCATTGGGATAACCAGTAGATTTGTCTTGTGACCACAGTCTGCGATTGGGAGAATACAATTCCAACAAATTAGATAAATCGGAAGGACCACACCTGTCTTCACGGCTATAAAACTCAAGACTATGGTTTTGAATTCAATGTGATATTTCACTGGAAAATTCCTGTAGCAGGGGTAAAATATGATCCTGACTGTGCCCCCCCTCCCCCCCAACATGAGATGAGCTGTGGAATTTTGAAGGACTTGTAAAGCTTTAAAATTGAAAGGAAGCCTAATAAATGAGGAATTATAGTAGGCAATGATAGCACAAAAGCCTGAATTACTTTATGAAAATCATTGTTATCCTGAATGAACTTAAGGTGTCTCAGTCTGTTTTTAATAACCTGACTTAAGAATTTTTTGAATATGGTTCTTAAAAGAAAGTCTTGAATCAAATAAAAATCCTAAGTTCCAAATTGTATTTTTAAAATGTATATTGGTACCCAATATAGGAAGACCAGTCAGGTTATGTCTGACTAGGAAATCAGAATCAGTCATGTGTGAAACAAATTGCTTCAAATTTACTAAAATGTAATATTAGGTGGTTTTGATTCATCCAGTTATTAACCAGTTGCACAATGGTAAGAGCAGCATTCAGATTACCTTTCAGTTGGGAAAAATAACTGTATATCTGTATACATTTTAAATTTAATTGCATATTGATCAAGTAATAAGCAAAGTGGCTATAAATAAATATTAAAGCTATGGACAGCACAGACCCTTGGGGCACTGCATATGAGAATACAAACCAGTCAGTTTGAACTCCAGAAAATCATACTTGTTGATTTCTTGATTGTAGGTAAGCGGTAAACCAATCATGAATTCTCGCAATACCTAATGCTTTTATTGTATTCAATAGCAAAGCATGAGAAATTGTTATCAAATACCAATGATATATCTATAACATTAAATGGTTACAAAAGGACTGCCCTGATAGTTCAGTGGTAGTGCCGTACACTGCTATGTGGAAGATCCCCGTTTGATTCCAGAAATGGGTCTTCCACGCCACAGGTCTGCTGGAGCTGGCAATACTGCAGAGCCCCCAGAGGGGGAGAGTCATGGTCACTGCTTAAGTACAACACCTAGTGGCCAGATTCAGGGCCCATGATGAAGGAGTCTTGGTACATAACCACCCATGGCTCAGGACCGTTATGACCAGATTAGGTATTTGGGGCAGGGCGGGTGGACTGGGGGGTGTGGTGCACACAGATATAAAATAGAGGAAAAATCCCCAAGTAATTTTAAATAAAGGCTCATAGTTTATTTATTGTTCTATTTTACTATATTATTTTATTTTACTATATTATGCCACCTATGGTTTTATATGTTACTATACTATGATTCTGAGTTCAAAAGTTTCTTGTAACTATTCTATTGTTTTTGTTCTATTGTTATTTGTAAAGCCCCTCCCTTTTTTGGGCATCTCACTGTTTTATGTAAACTGGAGTGATTTGTATTTGATACAAGAACCTCGGCATATAAAAATTAAAAATAAATAAATAAAATAAATAGTGCCAGATCTCAGCCCTGGTTACGACTGAGCTGGAAGTACAAAGGAATAGGAGGAAACTGCTGGACCCACAAAAAAAAGTAATAGAATATTAGAAAAATAAAACAAAAATACAAATGAAACCTAAGAATAAGACCTAGAGACTTGTCAAGAACCAGGAAAGTTTATATCGTGAATTATGTAGTTGTTAGTGATAGATCAATGTTCAAACCTACCCCACTCAATTTCAGATGGGAAGAGTGCATCCAAACCACAAAAGCATTCAGATGTAGCACTGAATGTTGTTCTTTAAAAAGATCAAAACAAGAACAGAGTACAGAATTTCTATACATTTCCAACAAAACAGCTCAGAAGCCATATGAGTCATAAGTTAATACAAGAGACAAGTGTGATTCACAAGCATGCAGAGTTGAACAGTCAGTCAGTATTTATTGCTCTAGTCAGTGTATAGTCAGCAAACAGCTAATTATGCAGTCATTATCCTTTGTGTGCAAAAATAGCTACTCATTTCCTTGTTTTTAACTCTGCTCTACTCCTAAACTATGAAAGTCAATGCTAATTACATCTGTTACCCAGAGCTTTTCCCAACAATTTTTACGTTTTGAAGTTCTAAGAAACTAAAATCTTTCCTACATAAAGGTCTAAGTATCATAAAGCTTTAATCCACATAATTCTAGAAAACATGTAGAATAATTTACACATTATGTAATGTTAAAAATATTTGAATTTAATTATCTAATCTTAACCAACATTACCCAAAGGTGTGTTATGTTTTCTTTTGAAATCACATATTTCCTTTGTGGACTTGAAAGTTCAAGCATGTCATCTCTGAATCATTTTTATTTGGGTCCTATAAAAGGAACCATAAGAACTAGGACAAGCTTTTTTTTGGTTGGGGCGGTAGGGGGTGGGGAGGATCTAGCAGTTTCCTCTTGCTCCTTTGAGCTTTCAGTTCAATTGGATATATGGCTGGGACCCAGCAACAGGAACCTTATTTCACAATTGCCTAAGGATTTTACCCCCATTTTATAATCCTCATTTAATTTACTTAGCCCATTCATTGCAATGACAGTCCTCAGCCAAAGGATATGTACTAGAGTTCCTCCAGATATCCTGGGCACTAAATCTAGTCACCAAGAGTTAACATTAAACATGATAATTAGGCCTCCCATTTCCCCAGAGGCTGTAAACACACTCCTCTGCAGCATACTCAGTCCCAGCTAACCCAGAAAGATAAGACCTGAGCTCGGAATCAGACCCAAGTGCCTCTGCACTGCATAGCACTGCTGCTAAGCCACATGACTGTCCGAAGACTGACCCGTTAACATGGGGAGGGAAATACATGCGCTCCGTTCGCTGTCCCGGGCCCCCCTAATAAACACACAGCACCCTTTTTGGCTTTAAATCAGGCCGCAGTTTATTAACTAACCCGAACCCTTACAATCCACTTTAGCTTTTGCAAACCTGCCCCTCCCCCATTACCCCTTTTTCTTTTGTCCTCCACCACCTTGTCCACAGTGGTGGAGCTGCCCCACTCCCCCCTTTCCCACCTGCTCCGCCTCACACCAGCGAGAGCAAGCTCTGCCGTGAACCTTAGCCCCATGGTTCTCCGGCCATCCCGTGCAGCACCCCCCCCCCCCCCGACTACACGAGGCATTCCCCCCCCCCTCCTCCAATATCAATTACCCCCCCCTCCAGCATTCCAACATAACATGGGCTCGGGTTTCCGCCACTGACAAGCCGACTTATGTCGACTTGTTCCCCCACTGCGGCCTCTTACCCTTTACTAATTTCCTTCTCCTACCCCTATGGTAGGAAGGTATTAAACATATCTATCCCCACTTCTAAAGGATGGACTCCTCCACCCCCTGCTTCTATCACCCGATACCCTGAATATCTTACCCTACCGCCCCATCCACTTTCCCCACAGAAAAGGCAACGATCCTCCCAATATGTGCCTTGCCGACCAGAACTCGCTGGCTGCCATCCCGCATGCTCCAGATCCGGTACTTTCCCTGCGGCCGTTTCAATGCTCTTCTCTGCGCTCTGAAATAAACGAATGACCCACAAACCCATGTACATCCTGTTGCTCGCTGTTTCCAAAAGCTCTGAAACAGAAGACGCACTAATTAGTGAGCTTGAAGCACCTTCTCCCCTCCCCCACCCCCGTACCTGACCCCTACTGACTCACTCCCTCAGCCCGGACATCAGAGAGTGAGCTTCCGCCGCCCCGAATGTGAATCCCGCCGCTGGTAATCCAGCCACTACCGCGTCAAAGACGAGCCATCTTGTGTACGAGAAGGAGCCATCCCGCTGGATGCCTCCTCATCTCTGTTTTGTACTGCCTGAACAGGTCAAGCGGCTGCGCTCTTGGCTGACAGCTTGATGAATGTGCCCCCCCCTTTGCGTCTAGTTTGAAACTGTAAATGACACAACTTCGTCAAAGTCGGCGTATCTTACCTGCTTAGTAATTTGCTACCGCGACAAACGTGGGGCCCTTTCCTTCGCATTATGGCACAATTTAGCAACCGAAGTTGCCAAGCCTCAGGGCCCCGAAGAAAGCCCGCGAAAAGCTACTGGAAATTACTTGGCCCCATCCCGTACAACCATATGGCTATAAGGGCCTAACCACTGTAGCACCGCCTGTTGATTTAGCCCCCACCTGCTTGGTGCCCGCTGGGCCCTGAAACACGCCCGCTACTCTTCTGCCCCGGCTCCTGAAAATAGCTACCCGCAGCCACTCGCCTTGTGGACCTCCGACCTTCCCTGAAACAAACAGACATACGCCTCCTGCTACTCACTTACTGCTTGTTGACCCTATTCGCCCCTATGTGCGCCTTCCAACACCAAAATACGACCCTGCAGCCCTTATGGCTACTCTTGGTTTTGCTGTATATGCCTAGTCCCCACTGCACTCATATTACCCTACAGCCCTTATGTCTAACTGTGAGCTTGCTGCGCACGCCTGACGGCTGGCTAACGGATGACCGTGTCTCGGACTCCTTTTTTTTTTTTTTTATATATGCCATGGCTCTCACCTGGAAGGAACCGTCTGAGGCACAATGGTCTAAGACCCCTGTGCATCCACGTGCTCCTACTCGCACTCTGACTCTGTACCGGATCCTATGTCGCGAACCCTAGGCACACCCATTGTGCTAATCGATCTAATGCCCTCTCCCCTAACCTCTGTCCCCCTAGCCGTGTGAGGTTAAAAAGCCCTGTGACTTGGCTCCCCTTCTCCTTCCGTGCCCACGTTGTTGGTCTCTTCATGTGAGCCTTGAATTAGCCTATATGTCCTTGAAATGGGGTGTGCGCCCTTGTATGCCGGTCAAGCAGTTCTGAAATCGCACCCCTGGACCAGGCAGGTGCCTGATGGTATCCCACCATGCTTGCTCATTGCTGGGAATCCCGCCTCTCCCCCCTTTGGATGCTCTTGACTGCCTGGAGACCGGTCCTACTCCTCTCCTTCTCCTTCTTGCCCTTCCTCTTCCCCGTCTTACCCACACCAGCTTGTACTAAAATACTATGTTCATGTATTTCTGCATCCTTATAGTGCTCCGCGGTTTACCGCGTACGCCGTCACTTCACTCTGTCAGGGGTGCCCGACAATGTATGACCCCTATCCTGTTTATGCCCTAACCCAGTGGTACTCACAGGCCCTTCCCTGAGTACTAAGTTCCCAGAAAGGCGTCGTTGACTAGCTGCTATCTGAGCTGGAGCTCAAGGGGGTACCCCCCCCCCCTGTCGTCAAGTCCTTCTTACTTGCCTTAAGTTGAAGCCTGTCTCCCCCCTTCCATCCCCAGCTCTGGGAAGCCGGATCGTCGCCACTTCTCCGGCTCTGCTGTCTAAAATCACCTCTCGATGATTCTCTCGTGCCGCTTCGCTCTCTGGTTGCCTCTCTCTGCATTCCTCCATCTGTGCTGTACCGGGATACGTCCATTCCTCCTCACCTGTAAGGAAGAAAGACCAGACACAATACCCCTTCTATGCTCCTCCTATGCTTAGCCCATGCACCCTGCCCCTACCAGCACCTGTGAATTTGTACCGGATCACGGCCCCCCCCCCCTCCCCCCAACCCTGCGCCCTGGCAAGCCGCTCCCTCACCCCTGTATCTCCATGAAGCTAGCTGTGGAAAAAACCTTGGCTTCATATGGCCTTGTACTGCCATGCCCTTGGCTCGTGCACACCACTTACCTCCGCCCGCACATGCCGCATACTACGTGACCTTGCCCCTGCGCTTTGTCTGCTATCCCTAGTGGCTCGGCGCTGCCAGGCCTCTGCTATGGCCTGGTCCATTTTCTACCCATCCCAGTCATTACTCTTTCCTGCTCTGTCTCCCCGCAAACTGTCTTCCTTAATCTCTTGCCGCCCAACGGTGCTGATCACCCGTCGCTCAAATCATCCTCCCGACAACACCGTCCTGTTGCTCCCGCCCGAGTGGGCAGCAGGACCTGCGCTTTGCAACTCATTTTACCTCTGCCTGCGTTTGCACCCGCCAGCCCCCGTCCCTCAGAGAAAGGTGGGGATCCGTCCGTCGTCCTCCTAAGGCCCCGGCTGCATATCTGATCTTGTCCTGAGGCGATCGAAAACAGGACTAACAGGTGGTCCTGCCTATATGGCCTCTCCCTGTGCTGTCTCGCCTAGCTCCTTGTTCCCCCCCAACCCCCCCCTCCATATGCTTTTCCCATATTTGCCCCGGCAGGGCCTCACTCGCGTTGAGGGGGAAGCACGGACCCAATCAATTGCGCAGCACAGCAAAAAAACCTCTGCTGCCCAAGCGCCCCCGTTTATTTAAATTACTATTTATTGATTTTATTTAATGTTTGTTTTATTTTATTTACAACCTGATTCCATCACTGGCCCTCCTCCTTACCCGCCACCTTTTCCTCATCCCGAACTCTTTTCTCCCGCTCTCTGTACACTCTGTACCCGGCACAACAACTTGAGCGCTCCTTCCCTCAGGTCTGCTCTGTTGTATCTGGCAGGCAGCCTGCCCTGTGTCACCAGGCTCTAGCCAGTGAGGAGCCAGCATACTAACTTGTGCTCATCAACTGCCAGTGCCCCATCCCCCTCCTGTGCTATCTTTCTCTTCTCTTTCCCGCTCTCCCTTCTCTCCCATTTCACAGCCTCCCCCTCCTGCCTCTGCCCTGCTACACTCTGCGCGATTTCTCCCATGTTATACTCGCGGCGCAGTATGAACCTGCCCTGCTTGTCTTTTAAACTCCTCTGACAGTCATAAAAACGGTTGTAGGTTTAGAATGCGGCCAATGTGGTAGCACATCTGCAGTGCTGTGTACTGTCATGCAGTGGACCTGGGTTCAATTCCTGGACCAGGTTTCTGCTCCCCAGACCAGCCAGGACTGGAGATGCTACAGCATTCACTGATCCTAGAGAGGATGGGACTCCCAATCACTGTACTGTAGTAACTCCTATTAGCTAGATTTATGGCCCACAATTGCAGGGTTTTTGAAAAACAACCATGCTGCATAGTAGAGTATTTCTAGACTTATCTAAACATAACTAGGTAAAGAACAAGAACTTTATGGACTATCGCCAAGTGTTGCAATTAGTACTGATTTTTCCTTTAAATACCCTTGTATGCATATTGTAAAGTTTCAAGGAAGCATTTCTGGAACCAGGCCATCTTTGTTTTTGAAAGACAAAGTTGGAGCTCCCTCTGTCATGGATTCAGAAGGCCAGGATTATTGCAACAGAAAGACTGGTGTCAAGTCTTGTATAAGAAGTAGGCTATTATACTAGGGAAAGCCAGCTGTCTTCTTAATTTGCTTGTTCTTTTTCTTCTTGATTTAGAAATATTGAATTCCCCCTTTAGTGGACTTACTACAGATGTTATTTTGATAATTTAAATGGAATTTCTTACATGATTATTTCTTATTTCTGTAATATTTTCCTGTATTTGTGATTTTCACGTAGATAAGCAGCTGAATTGCCATGCTGTCTGGGTATGTCTTCCGTGCCACTAGGTGGTGGAGCTCTCTAAGTCTAGTAAAGTCTTTCAGCTAGGTGCTCCCTCTTATATCTTCTCTGATTTACCTCAGGCTCCTCAGTCAGTTTTTTTCCGTGCGGCAGTTAGCACATGGAGCTCTGCTCTCCTGTGAGAGAAGTTTCTGTGAAGTAAAAAAAAAAAAACCCCAAACAAAACAGAATAAAACACCAAGGTTTGGTTGATTTCATCAGCAGCCAGAGATAAGCCACGTCCTGGTTTCTTCCATTCGGCCTTTCCTCTGCCCCCGGAGTCTTCACCAAGTATCTATCAGTGGCGGTGGTGCACCTTCATCATCAAGGGGCGCAAATATTTCCTTATCTTGGACGATTGGCTCCTAGTAGCATCCAATCAAAATCTGTTGTGAACCAATCTTCTACGAACTATTTCTTGCCTGGACAATCTAGGCCTCCTCATAAATTACGAAAAGTCAAATCTGGAATCCACTCAAACATTGCAATTTATAGGAGCCTTAATCAACACAATTCAAGACCAGGCTTTCCTCCCTCATCCGAGAGCACTGACTCTCTCCACCCTAGCTATGGATCTACTACACAATACAATACCAGCTCGCCAAATCCTAACCGTTCTGGGCCACATGGCAGCATCCATATATGTGGTCCCACATACACGTCTCCATATGCGTCACCTGCAATGGGAACTAAAGAACCAATGGATTCAGTTTCTTCATCCATTGTCTACCCCCATTACCTTGACAAACAGCATGAAGAAAGACCTTCAGTGGTGGTTTCTCTCGTCAGCACTACGAATGGGCTCGCCCCTAAGACCCTTTCAACATCAGATAATACTCACCACGGATGTGTCCCCCAAGGCATGGGGAGCTCATCTGAACCAATTATTGACACAAGGTCTATGGACCACATACGAATGGACACAATACACAAATCTACTGGAGCTCAAAGCGGTGAGAAACGCCCTTCGAGCCTTCGAAGAATCCCTACGAGGGAAGATAGTAATGATTCACACGGACAACCAAAGCAGGATGTTCTACATAAACAAGGAAGGAGGGTACGGTTCTTGGAACTTCTGCAAGGAAGCAGCAGTTCAGATACTAGAGTGGGCTCATCAGCGATCAATCTCTCTTCAAGCAACTTATCTGCCTGGGATTCAAAACTCCAGGGCAGACAAGCTCAGCAGAATATTTCACCCCCACGAATGGGAATTAGACCGGAAGGTGGCTCAACACATATTTTCAATTTGGGGCCTTCCTTCCATCGACCTCTTTGCAAAAGAAAACAACAAACAACTGGAAAACTTCTGCTTGGTTTACCCGAGCCCATGGAGAATCGCTCTAGATGCTTTTCTCGTAAGTTGGTCTCACAACCTATTATATGCGTTCACTCCGATACCACTCATCTCTCATACGATCCAGAGATGCATCAAGGACCAAGCGGATCTGTTCTTGATCGCGCCAGCGTGGCCCAGGCAACCAAAGTAGAGCTACCTACTGCACCTAATAATCTGCAACCCAATTCCCCTGGGCAACAGCCCTTGGCTCCTTACCCAGGACAACAGATCTCTCCTACATCCTCTTCACTCCTCCCTGCACCTCACAGCGTGGAGATTGAATGGGTCGCATACCAACACCTAGACATTTCTCCTGCTCTTCAGCACATATTACTATCCTCGAGAAAACTTTCAACTCAACTCAATTACAACAGAAAATGGTCCCGCTACGCTTCTTGGTGTTCAGCAATGGGTATTGACCCATTAAGTTGCCCGCCTGAGCACCTTCTCTCCTACCTTCATCTACTCTACAGTGAAGGCCTCACTACTTCCTCATTTCGTGTTCATTTAAGCACTATGGCAGCTTACCACATTCACCTTAACGGAGAACCCATTTCGTGACATGCCCTAGTATCCAGATTTTTGAAAGGAGTATTACGCCTACGTCCTCCTTTGCAAAAACCACCGGTGATGTGGGACATTAATATAGTCATCGAACAACTAATGCTTCCACCTTTTGAACCGTTAGACACTTGCCACCTTCGATACCTCTCATGGAAAGTACTTTTCCTGATTGCTTTAACTTCAGCAAGAAGTTAAGTGAATTGCAAGCCTTAGTTCACTACCCCCCTTCTCTTCAATTTCACCATGACAAGGTGACCTTACGCACTCACCCAAAATTCTTACCAGAGGTGATTTCCAGTTTGTAATTTAACCAGACGATCACCTTACTCACTTTTCATCCAAAACCTCATGCAAATAATAATGAGAGAAAGCTCCACACTTTGGACTGTAAACATTCGCTAGCCTACTACAGACAGCACACTCATTCAATTAAAAGACCTTTGCAGCTCTTTCTATCGTTCAACCCGAATGCACAAGGATGTCCAGTGACAAAAAGAACTCTATCCACGTGGATATCAAGCTGTATTCAGTTTTGCTACCAGCAACGGTCGCAAACACTATCTACCACCCCCGAAAGCACACAAAGTACATGCACTGGCAGCCTCGATGGCCCATCTACATGAAGTTCCCATCGTAGACATCTGTAAAGCGGCAACATGGTCATCGCTGCACACTTTCACATCCCATTACTGTTTGGATAAACAAACTGAGGATGATGCATTAATGGGATGGACTACATAAGAACAGAAGAGCACATGTTCCTCACATACACAGCCTTCATAGGAACTGTCCGCCACAAACTCTTGTATTGAGCATATATACAAAATTATACTAATCAACTGCTAAATATGTCAGCTGGGGACTCCCAGACACCATGGCTAATTCAGCTGCTTATCTATGTGAAAAGAGCAAGTTTGCTTACCGTAAACGGTGTTTTCTGTAGATAGCAGATGAATTAGCCATGTGACCCGCCCGCCTCAGTTCCAGCATGACCTGCACTTGCTTTGATACTGACTGAGGAGCTGAGATAAATCAGAGAAGATATGAGGGGGGAGCACCTAGCTGAAAGACTTTACTAGACTTAGAGAGCTCCGCCACCTAGTGGCACGGAAACGTATCCAGACAACATGGCTAATTCATCTGCTATCTACGGAAAACACTTTACGGTAAGCAAACTTGCTCTTTTGAATTTTACATTTTCATTAAAAATTAAATTTATAAAAGCACTGTAATATAAGGCATTCAGCATTGCTCTCATTTCTAAAATCTTCATGAAAAATGTATTGCCCTGGGACTAACCTCCCTGAACTGAAAGTCCAACATGTCTCCCCATTTGAGGAAGCTTACATCTGTAAAGGCCAATAACCAATTTTCTTTTGACATTTTTTCTTTCTCAAGACCAACTCTCTTGGTTCCCCAAGTAAGAGAATACATTAACCACTTAACACAGCTAAATACTTTGTGCCAAGTCCACTCTAGGCTGCTTCCAATGCTTCTGTAACACATCACAATGCATTTATGTGCAATCTCAGACATGCTTCCATCTCTCTTACTACCAACATGAGCAATTACTGTTAGGAAGTGCTAGGAGAGCAGTTCCGCTTTCCAGGGGTTGTGTGTTCTTGGACCACAGCTCGACCCCAGAGGAACTCCGAAGAGGTGCTGAGGCAGGCGAGGCATGCCCAAGCATGGGCTGGACAGGAACAAGGCTGGACTGAAGACAGACAATGGAATCCGGAGCAGGAACAAGATTGGAATGAAGACAATGACGACTGAAGGTACTGACCCTCCACCGGACCTGCACGCTTCGGGAAGACCAACAATGCATTGGTGGTCTTTTGAACGGTCCTCCGACTGTTCCAAGCCCTTTCGGACCTGCCACTGGGTAACGGCAAGAAGCGGCAGGCCAGACGGACACCAGAAGCAAGGAAGGCTCGGGCGAAGACACTTGGAAGAAGGCTCAGGAGCGAGGTTCTGAAGACAAGGAGTCAGGATCAAGAGCTGGGTTGAGACTTCGATGCAGCGCGGCCTACACAGCCCACCCGCGGGGCTGGTCGCGGATCACGCTGGAACCGACATAGACTCCAGACGAGATAGTGGAGCAACTGAGAGAAACATGTCTTAGAAACTGTAGAGGCCTGCATCGGGGCGCGCCCTACACAGCCGTCAGTGACTGATTGTGGACCACGCTGGAACGGCACAGGTTCTTGCAGAGTCTTTGGCAAGGACGGAGCAGGCGCAAAGAACTCCGTAGGCCAGGGACAAGGATTCAGGCAGAAGTCTCCCGGAGGCTTGAGTTGCGGTAGTGAGGAAGGCAATGTACCACGAGGCGCCCAACTCAGCCCGCCCGCGGGGCTGGTCGTGGACCATGATATGGCATGCCAGGAAAGGTGGCGACGAGGAACCTGGGTTTCAGGATATCAGGAACGGAGGACGGACATCTGGACTGGATCACGGACATCAGGAACTGGAAGACAGACAACAAGACTGACCATGGACATCAGGGATAGAAGGTGGACATCTGGACTGGAACATGGACACCAGGACTAGACAAGGAGCTCCAATGAAGAACACAGGTCCTTGAAGAAGCGATGGAACCGAAGACTCCTGGGGCGAAGAACAGGAACATCCAGGAGCGTCTAACTCCTTGCGAAGGCAAAGCTGGACTGGCAAAGGGCCCCTTTTATAGGGCTTAAGAGGACTACGCCCGGGGTGGAGCTAGCAGGGGAACACACCTGGCTGGCCCTTTAAATACAGAGGAGAGGCGCGCACCCACGCCTTAGGAAGGCAAGAAGAAGAGCAGGTTTTTAGACATAAAGATGCATTATTTTTTGGTAAAAAAAAAAATTCGTATGTTCCCAGATGTTGCTAAAACCACACAAGTGAAAAGAAAATGTTTCCTAATGATGCGCCCAGCTGTGATAGGCTTGGATGCCTCTTTTTGGTTTATTTCCCCTGTAAATGTTCGGTGAAACACACTGGGGTTAAATGTGTTTTTTGACCCCTTACAGTTAAATTCCTTTATTAATAGCTAAGTTAATTCAGATCCTTCATTTGCTAGAACTAGCTCAGAGTAAAGTGATCAGACTATAGAAAATAAAATCACTAGCTTTAGATGGTGTATCTATTATTAAGTCTGTTAGATTCAACTTCCTTCAAATTTTCATTGGAATCCCTCTGACATGGTATTGAGAGCCTGGGCTGTGGCCATTGATGCTTGCAGACTGCCCCTGGCTGCAAGTATCAGACTTGAGAATAGATATGCAGGATAGGCTTGCTGACACACCCTGCAATGGAGAGAATATCTTTGGGTTTAAGGTCAAGGAAGCAGTTGCTCAAATGGACTACTGATCAAATCTTCTCTGCAGCCACTTCCAATCTGCCTTCCTTTTCAACCACGAGGTTTTCAAGCGGGCCTCCAAGGAGATATTTCTTTTTCCTAGTTGAAGCAGGTTGATAGTCCTCACACATGGGTGGCGACATTGGATGGAGCCTGGCACAGAAAACATTTCCAGAACTTTGACTAGGCACATTGAACGTGCCCAGTATACCCTATTCCATGCGAGGTTCCTCTTCAGTCTCTTTTTTTTTTCCGCTGATCTTTCGCATTGCGGTTTCTGAGCTCTTGCTGTTTTTTGCTGGACAACTGTTTTTTGAAAGCTGTCACTGATCCTTTCGGTGTTTGTTCGTGTTTTTTCTCTAGACCCTCTTTGGTTCTCTCTTGCTTTCCAGTCAGGTTTTTCACCAGTTCGATAAGTTTCCTTTCACTTCATTCCCCATGGTGGCAGTGCCTCTGTGCCCGCCAGCATCGGCCACCTGTCATTTCCATATCGTTTTCGTCTTTTCTAGTTTTTGTCGTCATGCCCTCGTCGAATTTTCACTGATGTCCGCAGTGCCCGAGGACTATATCCATCACGGACCCACACAAGTGTGTATTCTCAGTGGCATTGATGCCGAAGGACCATGGAGCTGCACCAAGCCATCACCACATGCAGGGCCGTCTGCTGGGTCGATGCCGTTGGCGGATAGGGGTGCCAGGGACCAACCTCTATCGGTCTCCTCAAGGTCGAGGACCTCTGGTTCATTGTCTTCGACCTCGGCACTGGGGAAAAACCGGGCCGAGCGCTGAGGGAAGCTCTGGAAGCATTGGCACCAGTTGCCTTCGCTGCATGGTGCCAGGGTCAGGTTGCTGCCAGTGCTTGCTATGATGCCCTTGAAGCGACCCCGTGGTGAATACCTATCCTCCATCAATGCCGGGGGGTCCACGATGGTCTCCACTGGTCCTGGTGTCAGTCGCTGATCCACCTTGGGGCTCTGAGGAAGATCTGGCTGTCCTCCTACCTCCTAGACCATTTTGGCATCAGCAACCTTCGAGGAGGAGTTGGAGCACAGAGTCCAGCTGGCAGTCAATCGGGTGCTGTGGGGTATCGAACAGGAGGCACAGATGGTGTCTGTGCCCAGGCTTTCCCTGCTCGAACCACTACTGGAGCGTCTTAGTGTACTCATCGGTGTGTTACTGACCCTGCTGGTGTCAGTTCCCGGAAAGCCATCGATGCCAGGCAGGGCACCGATGCTTCCCCTCACAGATGCGGTCGTTGTTGTTGGGACCTCCTCTGAGGAAACCTTGTTGGTGCAAGCAGTGCCATTGTGACCTGTAGCCCCCCCTCCCCATCCAGCGTTGCCAGGGCCTCTGGATGATGGCTGAGCAGCTAGGGCCCCATCCCTTGTGGATTACAGCAAAGATGAGGCTCCTTATGACCCCCTGGGGGGATGACACTGTGGAATCCTCAGAGGGTCTCCCCTTAGAACCCTCTCCTCCTAAGCAGCGAGGAGGTCTTTTCCTGAGGACCTGACCTTCGCAGGCTTTATGTGGGCAATGGCAGAAACCATCCCATTTCAGTTGATGACTGAGGAGGATGCCTGGCACAAGATGCTGGAGATCCTTTAGTTTGTGGAGGCTCCTAAAGAGATTGTGGAGGTCCAGGTGTATGAGTTGCTGCTGAGGATTTGGGAGCACCCCCGCCCCCCCCCAAGTTCCTTCTGTGAACAGGAAGGACAGACAGGGTTTACCTTGTCCAGCAGGCTACCGGATTCGAGAAGTGTCAGCTGGTGCACCAATCAGTGGTGGTCAAATCTGCTCTTAAAAAGGCCAAGCGCTCTTGGACCCATGCCTTAGCGCCCCCAGGGTGGGATCACAGAGCGCTGGATACCCTTGGGAGAGAAAGGTATTGCTCGCACTGCGTTCTACCAGCTCTACATGAGCCAATGCTCTCACTACCGCTGCTGGAAGCAGGTGCAAAAAGTGGCTGAACGGCTGCCTCAACAGCAGCAAGACACCTTTTTTGTCACTGGTTCATCAGGGCCTGGAGTGCAAGAAACACAAGGTGCGCTCCACCTATGATGTTTTTCAGACGGCAGCAAGAGTCTCTGCAGCAGGAATTGGTGCCCTTAGAATGGCATGGCTGCAGGCATCAGATCTTCGACCGAAAGTACAGGAACGATGTGCTGACCTGCCGTGCACTGGGGAGAATTTCTTCAGAGATAAGGTGAGGAATGCGGTGGCCCAGTTGTGGGATCACCATGAGACCTTCCAGCAACTCTGCCAGCACTTCAGACCCAGTCTCCTCAGTCAGGAGGTCTATGAGGCAGGGTCAGAGGAAGTCTTTCTACCACAAGAGGAAGTACTATCCTCTGGCCCCTCACTCCCATTCCCAGAGGGTGAGCGCTTGCAGCCAACCCAGGCAGCAGCAAGCTCCTAAGCCCTAACGGCGCCCCAACCAAATCATGAGACGGTTGGGGCGCCGTTAGGGGATTTTGACTGGATCATAGGGAGTGTGAACCAATCACCTATACCCGAGACGATGGATGAACCAGTGGCACGGCATAACCTCAGATCAGTGGGTTCTGTCCATTGTCCACCAGGGTTACCAATTGAACCTATTGGGTTTCTCACCAAATTCTCCACCATGCCCGTTTTGGGGGCCAATAGTGCATCAGGAGTTACTGTTCCTGGAGCTCTCTGCCTTCTTAATGGCCTGAACAGTCGAGCCCATCCCACCAGGGAAAAGAGGGCAGGGATTCTACTCCCGGTTCTTCCTGATTCCAAAGAGAACAGGGAGACTCCGTACCATCCTAGAACTGAGGGCCTTGAACAAGTTTCCAAAAAAAGAAAAGTTCAAGATAGTTTCTCTGGGCACCCTGAATCCCCTCCTGCAAAAAGGGGACTGGCTATACTCCCTCGATGTAAAGGATGTATACACTCATCGAGATCTTTCCAGGTCACAGGAAGTATCTCAGATTTGTGGTGGGAAAACAGCCCTTCCAGTACAGTGTGTTGCCATTCGGGCTAGCATCGGCCCCATGTGTCTTTACAAAATGTCTGGCCGTGGTGGTTGTCTGCAGACTGGGAGTACATGTTTTCTCATATCTGGACGAATAGTTGGTAAAGAGCACCTCTCGCAGGGGTGGATCAGTCCTTGAGCCTGACCATCTGGGTGCTGGAATCACTAGGGTTCATCATCAATTACCCAAAGTCTCACTTCAACCCGTCACCTCAGTTGGACTTCCTAGGAGTCCTGCTAGACACAGCTCAGGCAAAGGCCTTCCTACTGCCTGAGGATGCTCACCTTAGCATCCATTGTGACGGTGACCCAACAGTGCTAGCAGGTATCAGCTTGGCACATTTTGAGGCTATTGGGCCACATGACTGCAACCATCCATGTTACCCCCTTGGCATGCTTGCAGATGCGCAGAGCTCAATGGACCTTAAGGTTGCAGTGGCGCCAGGCCACCCAGGACCTTCTGGATTGCATCCGTATCATTTCGTCCCTCTGGTACTCCTTGTCCTGGTGGTAAGTTCTTTCGAATTTGGAGCAGGGAATCTTTCTGAACTCCTGCTACCTAAATTGTCCTTACTCTGTACCTTCTCCAGTGCAACTATATCTTTTTTGAGATGCGGTGACACAGTACTCTAGGTGTGATCTCACCATGGAGCAATACAGTGGTTGGTATTATGATATTCTTCGTTTTATTTTCCATTCCTTTTCAAGTGATATTATGTAGAGCGGAATCCATTCTGAAACTAACAATTATTGTTCATATAGCTTTATTTGGTTGTCCACAAAAAAACCTTACTTTCCTAAAAGATTTACCTAAAAGTTGAAAACATAATTTAAGCGTAAAATGTTAACTTTCAATTGGTTTAACGAGGAAATAGTAATTAGAGTTGAAGAGGTACTAACAGGTCTAAATAATAGTTGGTTAGAATAATTATTCTTTCAAAATACATGTGGGGGAGAGAGCTGGAAACAATGGGCTTGGTTTCTATCTTTAAATATGACGCATTCTTACTTTCTTAGATTTTTGCTTTCAGCAAGTTGTAGCTTGTAGTAACTATATTAGATTTAAGAGAAAGTGTTCATGTTCTTCTAGCTCTAGATGAACATTAAAATGTAATTGCTAAGTAAAAGCTTTTAAGTGTTGGCATATAGTTGTACCTTTATAAATTAATAAATTAGTTTGAAATTGAGAGATCCATTATGGGTAGGTGATGGAGAGGTCTGGGTTACCTCTGTTTTTGTATAAGAAGTTTAGCACTAATCCTGGCTTGCTGACATCCTATCTGTGACTCATTGATCTAATTGATCTAGGTGATTGCCTCTTATACTCGCCATATTGGCTGTCTTTCGTTTGAAATATAGTGCTACAGAAGAATTCTGAAGATTATCATGAAGGTCTTGATCTCAAGTGAAAGGGCACATGAAAATGGGAAATGAAAATTTATCGACAGATCTGGTCAAAAATGACATTTGCTGATCATGTACTCAGGTTCTGTTGGACATGATAGAAGAGAGAATGGTAAACAGAGCAGTCTGGGATGATAAAAAAAAAATAGTCAAAATTTGGAAACATAGGTTAAGATGGAAAGAGGAAAAAGAGCAGAGAATTGCCAATTTTCATATCAAAGAGGGCACTTGATAATTGTGCACAAATAGTTTTTAATGTATTTGAGTTCCGTCAGTCATTTGTTATGGTAAGCAATATAATGCTATCTTATATAACAGATTTCTCAGGTTTTTAGAATATTTCATGACTGGATATACACGTTCATTTCTAAGATGTCAACCCTTTCTATTTATTACTGAACAGAAATGTTCATGTATAGATATTGGAAGCATATAACATATTGAAAAATGGTTGAATTAGCACAAATTTGAATGTTGTCAACAGTACCACCAATAGAGCTACTGTTCCATTTTTGTATCTTGCATAAACATTTTGAATTGGTCCTTTTCAGATTGCCAAATATTGGCTTACAGTTGCAGCCTCCTAATTACAACTCTGTATTGCAGTATTTGTTTAGTGTATTTTCTGACTGATTTGCTGTACTCTTGTTCTCCACTTTTAGAAGCTTTGACTAACTTAGATCAGTTCTGGTAAGGTCGTTGTGTTAGGTGCTTCAAGAAGAAGGTTTTTTCTAATGAGGCTTGTTCAACAAGTGACATATCGCTAGTTTAAGTTCCACTGCATATAATCAGTCCACAGGACTCTTTGCCCTAGCAACAGGAGGGATGACATAAAAAAAAGTACTACTAACAAAGATTAAATCTAAAGTATAGCCTTTTATGTCATGTTTTTTTTTATGTTTTTTTATGTCATGTTTTCCAACGATCTCAAACGGATAAAACAAGAATTACGCCACAAAGAAAATAAATGGCGCAAAGCACCTTCCACCACTACACTATTGTCATACAAAGGAACACTACATTACTACAGGACTTCCATTCTAAAAGCAAAAAGAGAATACTTCGGTAAAAAAATCCATGACATCCAATTTGATGCAAAAACCCTCTTTGCATATGTCTCTCAAATAACAAAGTCTCTACCACCATCGATACCTGACGAACAAGCTCAGTCCAAAGCAAATGAGCTAGCCCTTTTCTTTCAGCAGAAGATTTCAAACACACTTGCTCTCCTTCCTACCAAGACTGACTACAACACCTCATTCGATAACACCTACATTCTTAAGGGAGTCAAATTCGATAAATTCGAATTAATATCGACCAAAGAGATCGAATCCATTCTTAAAAGGCAGAAACCATCCAGCCACCCATCGGACAACATTCCTTCCAAGCTACTGCTACTTATTCCTAATATAATCTCTGGTCCCTTAACCAAAATCATAAACTGCTGCTTAACTCAAGGACTCTACCCAGATAATCTAAAAAACGCCTCCCTGAAACCACTCCTCAAGAAACATAACCTAGACCCTGGTGTGCTGGCAAATTTCCGCCCTATCTCTAATCTACCATTTCTAGCCAAAATCACAGAAAAATTGGTCAACATCCAGCTCTCGGATTATTTAGAAGATCACAACTTACTTTTCCCTTCCCAATATGGGTTTCGCAAATCTTGCAGCACAGAAACCCTACTCATATCTCTAACTGACCATATTCTTATGGGTCTAGACAAAGGACACTCCTTTCTCCTAATCCTTTTAGACATTTCGGCGGCTTTTGACACAGTCAACCACCCCATCCTCTTGAATCGCCTCTCAGACATAGGCATTTCAGGAACAGTCCACAATTGGTTCAAGTCGTTCCTCAGTAATAGAAGTTTTAAAGTCAAAATAAACAATAAAGAATCACCATCTACAAATTCTTCCCTTGGCGTACCACAAGGTTCATCCCTATCACCTACCCTTTTCAATATTTACCTCCTTCCCCTTTGCCAACTGTTAACCAGTCTTAACCTTATTCACTACATTTATGCGGACGATGTCCAGATTTTGATTCCCATAACAGAATCTATTAACAAATCCATCGCACTCTGGAACAACAGCTTACAAGCCATCACTAATCTCCTCAACAGTCTAAACCTGGTCATCAATGCCTCTAAGACTGAACTCCTCCTCATTTCCTCCAACCAAGAAAACCCCTCGTCACAGATCCATCACAAACACCTTCTCACCCACACTCATGTGAGAGACCTTGGAGTAATTATAGACAACCGTCTTAACCTAAAGAATATGATCAAAACCACAACTAAAGAGTGCTTCTACAGACTTCAAGTGTTAAAAAGACTCAAACCTCTCCTATTTTTTCATGACTTTAGGACTGTTCTTCAATCCCTAATATTTGCCAAAATTGACTACTGCAGCTCTCTCCTCATTGGCCTTCCCAACTCAACAACCAAGCCCTTACAGATGATACAAAACGCTGCAGCGAGAATTTTAACAAGCACCAACCAGAGAGACCACATTACGCCCGTCCTCCGTAATTTACATTGGTTACCAGTCAGTCACAGGGCTCTGCACAAAGCTTTATCTCTAATTCACAAATCAATTCATAGCTTCCTCCATCTTGACCTCGAATTCCCACTCAAACTCCACACTTCCAACAGACCAATGAGAGAAACCTACAAAGGAGCACTACAACCCCCACCTTCTAAAGCTACACGACTCATCTCTACCAGAGACCGAGCTTTTTCCACAGCAGGTCCAGCCATCTGGAACAACCTACCTGCAGAACTCAGAATGGAACCGTGCCTACCAACATTTAAAAAAAAACTCAAAACTTGGCTCTTCTTACAAGCCTTCCCTGATCCTTCAAACTTTCACTAGACAACTACAACTACTCAGCATTGAATTTGGAACTTCGCCCCTTCAATATTCTCATCAGTTACTAGTCTCCTAGTATTTTAATTTAATACATTCTTAAGGTTTCTCTTTTTCCAGCTGAATTCAGCTTCCTAGTTCATGGTCCTTGTTATTATGTAACTTTCTTACTTTTCTGCTTTACCTCCACTAATTATAAAAAGTTGTTCCTTTGTTATGTTATGTTACACTGATCTACCCCTGTTCGATGTAAACCGACCTGATATGGTATTTAACCTTGAAGGTCGGTATAGAAAAATGTTAAATAAATAAAATAAATGTCACTAAATTTAAGGATTCTGAAATATGAACCAAGCAAATATCACTCTAAATTCGTAAACCAGGGGTGGCCAACTCCAAGAGCTGCAAACATGCATGGTTGCAAATCTGCCTCATATATATTCATTATAGTTATCCTAACTACCAGGCCTGTTTGTGCCTCTTGAGGACGAGTTGTCATCCCCGGCTTAAACTTACAAGTTATTAGGGCTTGGGGGGGGGGCAGGCCCCCCCTACCCAGAGTGTAAAACTTTATCCTTACTCTTCAACTGCTTCCTCAGACTGATCCCAAAGTGTCTTAAAATGGCTGGGCTAAATAGTTTTAAAGTATCCAATCCAGACCCTCCAGGTGGGAGGGACAGAAGGGGGTATGGATGGCTTCTTTCTTGAGTCTTATAATACAGTGTCAGAGACATCTGGTGGCCAGACTGGGGAGTCTGCCACACCTTTAACAGTCTAAAATCTCATGTAGCCCTAACAGTGGTGGAGCAAAACATCTTCCAAGACACTGGTACTAGGATTTAAAATCTGAGCACACTTAAAATATTCTGTAATATTTCAGCTATGTAGGGATTGCTGTTATAAAATGAATAAAGAGCAAATGCCAGAGGGAGGATGGGAGTAGTAATCCATGCTCAAGAAATAATATGCATGTGGAGCATGGTGCAAGTGATTGTCATTTAGGGAAAATTCAGTCAATATTGGCTTTTGAAATACATTTGTTTGAACCTAGGAGTCTTTTTGCTAATCAATTGCATATGATTACCTCAGGGTGAATGACTGACTGAATTTTCCCTAATCACTTACACCATGCTCCTTCACCTGTACATAAAATTAATATTTATTTATTTATCAGGTTTTATATACCTTCATTCGGCTTCATTATAAAGCCATCATAATGGTTTACAAACATGGGAAGGTTACAAGCAAATTAATATGACTGTTAACAACGAAAGAAATCCTTTTATAAAGATTAACTAAAGTATGTAGGTAGGTGTCCTTTAATCAGATCTCTGGGTAGAGCCCATGGTTATAAAAACATTTGAAGCACTGACACATTTTTGGATCATAATAAATGAACACTGAAATCATAGGATGTTATGACTTTGAAAGTCTTGTTTCAAGTCTATTCTTTTCAACTTTTTAAAAAAATAGGGTATTTCAATAATGCAAACTTGACTTTTGATGTTTCTGCATGAATACAGTTCCTACAGTGACATCAGAAACTGTTTAGTCTATTGTAGTGCCATGTTAAACTATGATAAAAATAAGGTGGATTTTTCCAAAACAGCAGCCTCCTATGATTAGTCAGTGGTTACCAAATCTGATTTCTTGAGACTCTCAAACAGATTTGATTTTCAGAATAGCCAAAATTAACCTGGTGGTTAGATGAAAATATTTTCCAGTATCTCAGGAATGTGTGTAGTGCTTATGCACAAAACCAGATCAGTTTGTTGCTTTCAAAATTGTATTTGGGAATCACAACAGTCTCTTTAGTGTTAAATTTACTAGTAATCTTAACAGTGTCTGCCATAAGACAGACCTATAAGACACTAAGAGGATTGACTTGCAGTGAGCGACATCACTTTCAGCAAGATTGATTATTTGTGAGCATAATTATAAAAAGATCAAGCCCCTGAAGCAGATGACCATCAAAACATGAATTCATGTTGGAGTTCGGTTCATACATGCTTTGCAAGCTAAATATTTCTTCAACTTTTTTACGCTCACGTACGTGCTTTTGAGAGACACACAAGTATTCTAAATATCAAAATCACAGAACATATAGAAAAACATGGTTTAATGGAACAAAGTCAGCATGGCTTTACCCAAGGCAAGTCTTGCCTCACAAAACTGCTTCACTTTTTTGAAGGAGTTAATAAACATGTGGATAAAGGTGAACCAGTAGATGTAGTATACTTGGATTGTCAGAAGGCATTTGACAAAGTTCCTCATGAAAGGCTTCTAGGAAAAGTAAAAAGTCATGGGATAGGTGGCGATGTCCTTTTGTGGATTGCAAACTGGCTAAAAGACAGGAAACAGAGAGTAGGATTAAATGGACAATTTTTCTTAGTGGAAGGGAGTGGGCAGTGGAGTGCCTCAGGGATCTGTATTGGGACCCTTTTTAATACATTTATAAATGATCTGGAAAGAAATACGACAAGTGAGGTAATCAAATTTGCAGATACAAAATTGTTCAGCGTAGTTAAATCACAAGCAGATTGTGATAAATTGCAGGAAGACCTTGTGAGGCTAGAAA
This sequence comes from Rhinatrema bivittatum, assembly GCF_901001135.1. Lineage (NCBI taxonomy): Eukaryota > Metazoa > Chordata > Amphibia > Gymnophiona > Rhinatrematidae > Rhinatrema > Rhinatrema bivittatum. Next base: position 621,840,171 of record NC_042615.1, on the reverse strand, counting down.
ATTCTGTATTGGGACCCTTAGTTTTCAATCTACTAGATAAATGAAGCTTGACCGACGTGCCGCAAATGCGCAGTAGAGAGCAACTCTACCGCGCATGCGCGGGCAGCACGTCTGTCAGAGCTTGCCTGTAACAAAAATGGCGCAGCGAGGAGCATTAGCGGCGCACGCGAGGGAGGGACCTCTGGCGCGGCAAGGAGCAGTAGCGGCGGCGCGGCAAGGAGCAATAGCAGTAGTGGCGGTGGCGCGCGCAGGAGGGAGGGACCTCTGGCGTGGTGAGGAGCAAAAGCAGTAGTGGTGCGCGCGCGGGAGGGAGGGAGGGAGGGACGGACCTCTGGCGCGGAGCAGCAGCAGCGGATGCGAGGGAGGGAGGGACCTCCCCCGGCGATCTTCTGTCTGCGCCATCCGAAGGGGTTGTGAATGAGCTGGGAGGGGAGGGGATTGAGAGAGGGGGAGGGAGAAGGGAGGAAGGTGAGAGAGTGGGGGAGGGGGGAGGTGGAGGGAGGGAGAGAGTGAGGGGAGGGGGGAGGGAGACTAGAGGGATAGGGAGGAGAATGAGGGGGAGGGGAGAATGAGGGGGAGGGGGGAGGGAAGAATGAGGGGTAAGGAAATGGACTGAAAAAAAAAATGTTAATGTAGCCCGTTGTTACGGGCTTAACGGCTAGTATATTTATAAATGATCTGGAAAGAAATACGACGAGTGAGATAATCAAATTTGCAGATGATACAAAATTGTTCAGAGTGGTTATATCACAAGCAGATTGTGATAAATTGCAGGAAGACATTGTGAGACTGGAAAATTGGGTATCAAAATGGCAGATGAAATTTAATGTGGATAAGTGCAAGGTGATGCATATAGGGAAAAATAACCCATGCTATAATTACACAATGTTGGGTTCCATAATAGGTGCTACCACCCAAGAAAGAGATCTAGGCATCATAGTGGATAACACATTGAAATCATCGGTTCAGTGTGCTGCGGCAGTCAAAAAAGCAAACAATGTTGGGAATTATTAGAAAGGGAATGGTGAATAAAACGGAAAATGTCATAATGCCTCTGTATCGCTCCATGGTGAGACCACACCTTGAATACTGTGTACAATTCTGGTTGCCACATCTCAAAAAAGATATAATTGCGATGGAGAAGGTACAGAGAAGGGCTACCAAAATAAGAACATAAGAACATAAGAAATTGCCATGCTGGGTCAGACCAAGGGTCTATCAAGCCCAGCATCCTGTTTCCAACAGAGGCCAAAACCAGGCCACAAGAACCTGGCAAATACCCAAACACTAAGAAGAACCCATGCTGCTGATGCAATTAATAGCAGTGGCTATTCCCTAAGTATAATTGATTAATAGCCATTAATGGACTTCTCCAAGAACTTATCCAAACCTTTTTTGAACCCAGCTACACTAACTGCACTAACCACCTCCTCTGGCAACAAATTCCAGAGCTTTATTGTGCATTGAGTGAAAAAGAATTTTCTCCGATTAGTCTTAAATGTGTTACTTGCTAACTTCATGGAATGCCCCCTAGTCCTTCTATTATTCGAAAGTGTAAATAACCGAGTCACATCTACTCGTTCAAGACCTCTCATGATCTTAAAGACCTCTATCATATCCCCTCTCAGCCGTCTCTTCTCCAAGCTGAACAGCCCTAACCTCTTCAGCCTTTCCTCATAGGGGAGCTGTTCCATCCCCTTTATCATTTTGGTTGCCCTTCTCTGTACCTTCTTCATCGCAACTATATACTATATATCGCAACTGTACCTTCTCCATCGCAACTATATATAAGGGGAATGGAACAGCTCCCCTATGAGGAAAGACTAAAGAGGTTAGGGCTGTTCAGCTTGCAGAAGAGACGGCTGAGGGGGGATATGATAGAGGTGTTTAAAATCATGAGAGGTCTAGAATGGGTAGATGTGAATCTGTTATTTACTCTTTCGGATAATAGAAAGACTAGGGGGCACTCCATGAAGTTAGCATGTGGCACATTTAAAACAAATCGGAGAAAGTTCTTTTTTATTCAACGCACAATTAAACTCTGGAATTTGTTGCCAGAGGATGTGGTTAGTGCAGTTAGTATAGCTGTGTTTAAAAAAAGGATTGGATAAGTTCTTGGAGGAGAAGTCTATTACCTGTTATTAATTAAGCTGACTTAGAAAATAGCCACTGCTATTAATTGCATCAGTAGCATGGGTTCTTCTTAGTGTTTGGGTAATTACCAGGTACTTGTGACTTGGATTGGCCACTGTTGGAAGCAGGATGCTGGGCTTGATGGACCCTTGGTCTGACCCAGTATGGCATGTTCTTAAGATACTGGACTGTGGTTAAGATTGCTTTTTAAGTGCATAAAAATTTCTAAAAAATAAATTAAAGTGGACTTAAGCATATGAGCATCCCTGATGTAATGAGCTGACTAAGTGTTGGTCCCACATTTTAATAACCTTAAAAAATTGGATTTCAACTTATATTGTAGATATAACTTTGAAATAGATGACCAGTTAACCACATTTTGTAAACTATTTTGCAATTAAGCTTAGCCAATACAAATAACTGAAATTTAAAATTTTCTCAAGTGGCACCGTAAAAAAAAAAAGGATGAGAAAAACTGTATTTTGTGAAAGTGGTGATTTCTTTAGTTTGAGGACTGCCTCCAGTCCCTCACCCAGATCTTCCTCTTGAAATTATCAGGAAGTTGCTGCAGGACTGCATGGCTTCCTGATCGAATCAGTGGGGCAAATGGTGTTGACCATGTTTTTGAAAGTTATAAATTGTAAAGGAAATGAGAGATCACCAGTGTAATCAAAGGAGACATTTACCAGTTTGTATTTTAATCATTTTTTTAAAATACTTGTTACTAGAGAAGTGTTTCCCTATCTGGGCATGGATCCTCATCTGATGGGTTTGGATTTAGGATATTTGAACGATTATATATGATATACAGTGACTTGCAAAAGTATTCAACCCTCTAAAAAGTCAGCAGATTTGTATGGATCACAAATGACAGCACAGATTGTTCTAGACAGTATGTTTATTGCAAGCCAGTATGCTCTTAGTTAATTTTCAGAGTGACAGTTCATAATTTCTCTGCATTTTTTGTAAAATAAATTAAAAACTACAAAATTCTGCTTGCATAAGTATTCAACCCTTCAGACTAGTACTTTGTAGAATCACCTTTGCTACAGAAACCTGCTTTAAGCCTGTTTCTACCAGCTTTGCCCAGTGTTTGGGAGTGATTTTTGCCCATTCTTTAGGAGCAGCATAAGTAGAAATCTTCCTCTCAATAAGGATACTTAAAGATGAAA